>NC_138777.1:127057059-127359559 GCF_965119305.1 Pelophylax lessonae | reverse complement strand
ATTGCCAGTAATAGAAATGGATGCTCTTGACTCAACTGACACAGCAATCTGCTGGCCTGTCAGGGAAATAACCATAGGAGAACTGGCAACATTGCCAGTAATAGAAATGGACGCTCATGACTCAACTGACACAGTTCTCTGCTGGCCTGCCAGGGAAATGGCCTATAAAAGGTGGCCATAGGATAAGACTCATTGCTGGATTATCTCTCAGCTTCCTGTGTTCCTGGGCTTCCTGTTTCCTGTTTGGATTTCCTGTTGTGACTTGGCTTGTTCCTGATTCCGTTTGATCTCCTGCTCCTGGTTTGACCTTTTGGCTTCTCCCACTGACCTTGCTTCCGTTACCTACCGTGTATGACCCCGGCTTGCTTCAAGACCTTGGCTATTCTGGTTGTCTCCTTTGCATGACCTCGGCTTGTACCACGGTTTCCGCTACTAGAGACTATTCCTTGGCACAAGGTAGCCCGGCTGCTTCAGAGCCTTTGAAGACTCATACCCTGCTGTGATTCCAGCTTGTTCCAGTTCGCTCTTAGATTGCTCCTGGTTCTACCTACCTGCCTGCAACTGGTAACCCGTGCCACTTGGGGCGCCACACCCTTTGTACCATCTCCAGGGGTGTGCCGCACCGAGCCGCAAGGGGAGCCCTCTCAGCACCTCGGCCTCGGATCAGGAACCCTGACAGTATAATCCAGCCATGTCAGAGGCCGACAGAGGTGCTTCCCCACTCGAGGCTCTGTGCCAGCAGGTCACTGCCCTCACCTAGGCAGTACAGCGTATGCATGAGGGATACTTCCAACTGAAAGGTCGACTGCAACATCTGACAACTTCTCCTGCTCCTGTGGATCCCAGTCCTCCATCCACCAGCACAGTTTCTGCTCTATCCCTTCCAGGACAGACAGTTTCCTCCCACACTATGATGGTTCCTCCCCCTGAGCCACGGGTGTCAATACCTGAAGGCTTCTCCGGTGAACCGAATAAATTCAGGGCCTTCAGAAACGCATGCCAACTATACTTGGCCCTCCAGCCTAGGACTTTCACTTCAGAGACTGCAAAGGTTGGGTTTGTGATTTCATTACTGTTGGAGGAGCCCCAGGCCTGGGATAGTGCAATCTGTCACAAAGACCGTGAGCGCCGAACAGTCTGTTGTTTACCGGGCGCTCGGGTTCGGCACAACGCGGATCGGGTGGACAGATTACAGGGTGGGGCTGGGGAAGACTCAGCTGTCATGGTACACGTGGGTACCAATGACATAGGCAGAGGAAGATGGAGAGTTCTAAACGATTTCAGGGACTTAGGAGCTAAGTTGAGGAGTAGGACCTCCAAGGTAGTATTTTCAGAAATACTACCTGTACCTCGAGCCACACCAGAGAGGCAGCGGGAGATTAGGGAAGTTAACAAGTGGCTGAGGAGCTGGTGTAGTAAGGAGGGTTTCGGGTTTCTGGAGAACTGGGCCGAGTTCTCAGTCGGCCACCGGCTCTTTGGTAGGGACGGATTGCACCTAAATGGGGAGGGTGCAGCCGTACTGGGTGAGAGGATGGCCATAAAGTTAGAGAGGCTTTTAAACTAGGTGATGGGGGGGAGGGTCCAGATGTAGAATTAGCCAGTGGAAAGCAAGATTCAGAGGGCACAAATGGGGACATTAGCGGTAGGGTGTTCAGAGCTCCTAAACCCAGGGTGGGTATGGGGAAAAATTGCAAGAGCAGCTTAAAAACGTCAAATGAGGATATATGTAACCGGTCAACATTAAGAGGTTTGTATACCAATGCCAGAGGCCTGGCCAACAAGATGGGAGAGCTGGAGCTGCTGATGTTTGAGGAGGACTTAGATTTTGTGGGGATAACAGAGACTTGGTTCGACAGCTCTCATGACTGGATGGCGACCATTCAGGGGTATTCCCTTTATCGCAGAGATAGAGAAGGTAAAAAAGGGGGAGGGGTATGTCTGTATATTAAGAACAGTGTACAGGTAAATATGAGGGATGATATTAATAATGGAGCTATGGACGAGGTAGAATCCCTATGGGTAGAACTTCAAAGGGAAGGCACTGTGGGGAAGGTAATATTGGGCCTATGCTATAGGCCCCTCAACCAGAGGGAGGAGGGGGAGGCGGACCTCCTTTTACAGATAGGATTGGCAGCAAGGATGGGAAATGTCATTATAATGGGGGACTTTAATTATCTAGATATAGACTGGGCAGAAGGAACCGCACATTCAGCCAAGGCTCGGCAGTTCCTAAATGTTTTGCAGGACAATTTGTTGGGTCAGATGGTGAATGCACCAACAAGAAACAATGCGGTACTTGACCTACTGATTACCAACAATACAGACCTGCTCACAGATATAGAAATACGGGGCAACTTAGGAAACAGTGACCATAGGTCAATTCGTTTCAGTATTAATCATAGTAATAGGAAACATAAGGGTAATATAAGAACACTGAATTTCAAAAGAGCCAGTTTCCCAAAACTGCGCTCTCTGCTAGAAAATATCAAATGGGATAGAACCCTGGGAACAAAGAACACGGAGGAAAAATGGGAGTGCTTCAAGAGCATACTAAACAAAGAGATTGGCCAGTGCATTCCAAAGGGAAATAAATGTAAAAGAGCAAAACTAAATGCTGGGTGGCTAAACTCCAACATAAAAATGCAAATTAATGCTAAAGAAAAGGCCTTCAAAAAATATGGGCTGAGGGGTCATTGACAGCATTAAAGCATTACAAAGAGTGTAATAAGAAATGTAAAGACGAAATAAAGGCGGCTAAAAATAGAACATGAGAGACATATCGCGGAAGAGAGTAAAAAGAACCCCAGGAAATTCTTTAAGTATATAAACCTGAACCAATTGTGTGATCCCCCAGGGGTGGGACTTTATAGGCAACTCAAAATTATAAAAAAAATCTTTTTCCTTAATTCATAAATTTTATTATGAAGGCGGGAACACACCTCTAATTAAAGTATATAAACAGTAAGAAAGCAAGGCCAGAACACATTGACCACATAAAGACGACAAAGGAGATTTGGCCACAGAGGACAGGGAAAAGGCGGTAGTGTTAAATAATTTCTTCTCGTCAGTCTTCACAAAAGAATTGGGGGGCTACACTAACCCAGCTTGTAAGGCCAAACTAAATAACACACCTCAGGAAGTACTGCTAACAGAAGATGGACTTAGAACTTGCACCCGAGGGTTCTTAAAGAGCTCAGCCAGGTGATTGCCTGACTATTATTCTTGATCTTTAAGGATAGTTTACAGACGGGTATGGTGTCAGCTGATTGCAAAAAAAGCCAACGTGGTACCAATATTTAAAAAAGGGCAGAGATATATCCCGGGTAACTATAGGCCGGTCAGCCTAACATTAGTAGTCTGCAAGATTTTGGAGGGGATGTTAAGAGACCACATACAAGACTTTAGTAATGAAATTGGTATTATTAGTAGTAATCAGCATGGATTCATGAAAAATCATTCTTGCCAAACCAATCTATTAACCTTCTATGATGAAGTGAGCTGCCACCTAGATCAAGGTAAGCCTGTGGATGTGGTGTATCTGGACTTTGCAAAGGCCTTTGACACCATTCCCCACAAACGCTTACTGTTCAAACTAAGGAAGGTAGGTATGGACCATAAAGTGAGTACATGGATAGAGAACTGGCTGCAGGGGAGAGTGAAAAGGGTGGTGATTAATGGGGAGTACTCGGATTGGGCGGGTGTGGAAAGTGGGGTCCCCCAGGGTTCTGTCCTGGGGCCAATCCTGTTTAATTTATTCATAAATGTTCTAGAGGAGGGGATATCTAGTGCATTCTCAGTATTTGCGGATGATACTAAACTAAGCATGCCGATATCTTCTATACAGGATGTGGAAACCTTACAAGCGGACCTGAACAAAATAATGGGGTGGGCAACTACATGACAGATGAGGTTTAATGTTGAAAAATGTAAAGTAATGCACTTGGGTGCCAGAAACCAGAAAGCAAGCTACTCACTAGGGGGGAACCTCTGGGTGAGTCTAGGATGGAAAAGGACCTGGGGGTACTGGTAGACAACAGGCTTGGCAGTGGCATGCGATGCCAAGCCGCTGCAAGCAAAGCCAACAGAATACTGGGATGTATAAAAAAAAGGGGATTCACTCCAGAAATAAAGAGATTATTCTCCCTCTCTACAAGATTCTGGTCCGGCCACATCTGGAGTATTCTGTCCAGTTCTGGGCACCGGTCCTCAGGAAGGATGTGCTGGAACTGGAGAGAGTCCAGAGAAGGGCAACAAAAATAATTAGGGGAATGGAGGACATCAGCTATGAGGAAAGACTACAAGCACTGAACTTATTCTCTCTGGAGAAGAGACGATTGAGGGGGGATATGATATCAATGTACAAATACTGTACTGGCGACCCTAGCATAAGGAACAAACTATTCAGAGAAAGTGAATACAATAAGACACGTGGCCACTCACTAAAACTAGAGGAAAGGCGGTTTAACCTTAAAATACGTAGGGGGCCAGGAACAGGAGGGAGTGGTCTGATTGAGATGGAGTGAGGAGCGAGGAAGAGCACGCCTGGAGCTCTGCTACCCCAAGCCAGATACATGTCCTGCGGCTAGCAGCTTTAGATACTCACCATTACAGGATGCCTCCAAAGCGGCAGCCCTCCTCGGCGCCTCCCGGGAAGATGGCTGCACGATCAGTAGACCTCCGTGGTCTCTTCACTGTGGTTCCCGGTGAGCGGCTGGCTATAGAGAAGGTGGCGGTAGATCGTGGTACCCCCGCGCTTTGGGAATGGGGAGGACAACCCGCTGGCGGGAAGCCCCCTACGGCAGCTACAAGGAGGTAACATAGACACAATACAGAGCTCAATTACAGACTCACCTCAGGCCACTGATCCCGGGAACAAGGAAGAGGAGTGGGATTGGAAAGCTAACATCAGGGCCCTCCCAACTAAACAAGAGATTGTTCACCTTATTACTAATACGGTTGAACACTCAGTAACACAAGCTTTGGAGGGCCTGCAGATGGATGTACAAGCTCAGGGACTTAGAGTGGACACTTTAGAAGCTGGACAGGATGATTTAATTCAAACACTGACAGTACTGAAAGAGACATCCTTACAACAGGAAGTGGCCATGAATTCCCCTTTGGATCAAATGAATGACTATGAAAATCGGGACAGACGTCAAAATATTAGAATTCGGGGTCTGCCTGAGGCCACTAGGACATTAGATCTGGTTCCTATGGTGCAGGGCATACTTGCCAAATATTGGGAGATAAAGCTCCAACAAATATAAAAATTGATCGAGTTCATAGGACTTTATATCCTCAACCTCAAGAGGGAGAAAAGCCCAGGGATGTGGTATGTAAGCTGCATAGGTACTCCTTAAAGGATGATATCTTCAAAGCTGCAAGGTTTTTTATCGGCCATCAATTTTGAAGCAGCACAGCTTACTTTGTTTCCAGATCTTTCTCACAGAACACTTATGCAAAAACGCTCTTTGCGTCCCCTATTGGAGACTCTTCGCTCAGCAAAAGTGGTATATAGATGGGGGTTTCCTTTTCATTTGTCAGCAACTAGAAATGGCAAGACTGCTGTCTTGCAGAATAAGGATAATCTGAAACATTTTTGTGAGATTTTGGATATACCCTTGACAGATTTTTTTTGATTGGCGAATACAGAGTACTATTCCTATACCTCCTACATAAAAAGAATCTACATCACGGGGACTCGCAAATTACTTAGGAATGACATGGTTATAATTATTTGTAGGAATGTCTACTCTGTCCTTATGATCATGGTTGTTTAAGCAGACAAAATTATCCCTGTGGGGGGATGGGGGGAGGGGTGCAGGGATTAGAGGATGTTTTTTTTTCTTTTTCTTCTCTTTTCTTTTTTTTTTCCTCCCCCTCCCCTGGCCTCCCCTTTTACCCCCATTTTTGTGGGTTTCTTGGGGGGTGCCCTGTGCCTATTGCTGGGCTGGGATCTCCATTATGATTTTTGCAGGACAGATTTTTTTTTTCTCTAATAATTTAATCAACACCCCCCTCCCTTTTTTTTAATTTTTTTTAATTTTTTTTTATTTATTTTTTTTTAGGTGAAAACAACTTCCTACTAAACCCGGAAGACATAGAAATAATTTAAGACCAGGGGTTAATTGAATGCTTGTAGGAGGTTAGTTTTGTTTAAATGATTATGGGTGGTTATATAAGTTAAATCTCCCTTTAGGGGAAAAATCTAGAATCGATTGTCGAGTCGTACAGCAGGTCAAAACCCATTATTTTCAATTAGGCCGTTCTAACTGTTACGACTTGTAAAAGGGTTTTTGCGCTGCTCTTGGGCCGACTTTAGTGCGACTTGTCCCTCATAGAAGGGGGTCACACTGGGGTCCCCAGAAGTGGCTGCAAAAAAGTCGCACTACAGGGTCGCGCTAGAAGTAGCGCGGCTTTGTGGCCGCGGTAGTGGAGGCGTAGCCTCAATGGGCTGGGAACCCACCTTTTTGAACATCGTAGGATATGCCTTTAAAATTTAATAGTTATGATACTTCGTACCCTTTTTCCCCTTTTAGGGGAAGAAAAGAGAGAGGGGGAAAAGAAAAAAGAGAAATTTTTTCGGGTTTTTTTTTTTTTTCGCTCGGGGTGGCGGAGCTCATCGCTCCCTCTATTCAGACACTACCTCCTGGTAGGTGGCGCCGGTGGCAGGTTTTCCCCGGGGCGGTTGAGTAGTCTGCTTTTGTTATGGCTATAGGAAAACAAAGCTTAGGCTTATTTTCCTTTAGTGGAGGTGGTTTTTACCTCCTTTTTTTGTTTTTTGTGGGGTTTTGTGGAAAGGGTTGTCATATTCGGTATGGAGCAATGCACCTCAAGGACTATTCATTATCAAGAAAGGGACAAGGTATTTCCACTATTTAAGACTCTGTAAATTTTCCTATGGCTACCTCTTTAAGAGTAACCTCGTATAATGTACGAGGATTATGTTCCCCTAACAGAGGAAGATGTGGCAGGAATTGTGCCATTCGCATTTTGATATCCTCTTTCTACAAGAGACACACTTTACTGCCTCCTCCACCCCCCAGTTATCCACCAGAATGTTTTCCCAATGGTTTCATTGTGTCTCTCCAATCACTAAAGCAAGGGGGGTATCTATTGCGGTACATAAACACTGTTCCTTTACCCTGAAGGATTGCCTTCAGGATTCGGAAGGACGGTTTTTTTTCTTAAAGGGACACTCAATGGTCAACTATATACTTTCGCAAATTTTTACGCACCTAATACCGGTGCTGCCCCCTTCCTGACCTCCACGTTGCGGTGGTTTGTGGGGTTTAGGTAGGGTATCGTTGTACTGGGGGGGGATTTCAATGTGGTCATGGATCCAGAATTGGATTCCTCCTCTGGTAATTCCCCCTTATCCTTTAGAGCACGTAGACATCTTAAGAAAATGCTTAAATCAATACATTTAGTGGACTGCTGGCGACTTTTTAATCAAAGTATTAAGGATTATAGTTTTTATTCCAAGGTACATGATATGTATTCTAGGTTGGACATTCTATTGGTGGATCAATTTTACCTGAACCTTGTTGAATCCGCTACCATTGGGTCAATTACTCTTTCTGATCATGCCTATGTATCTATTACTTTTAGACCTCCCGGAGCTTATCACGTAACACGGACATGGCGATTAAATGAGAATCTCCTGGATGATCCCCCTACGTTGGAGAGGGTCACCATGGAGACTCGTGCTTATTTTGAGTTGAACTCATCTTCAGAAGTTGCACCATCTGCCATCTGGGAGGGATATAAGGCAGTGATAAGGGGGATTCTGATCTCGCAAGGAACTAGGTTAAACAGATGAGACAACAGGAAGTATTGGGCCTATTGGAGAGGATCCACACCCTGGAATTAAAACATAAATGGGCTTTGGGTATGGAAGAGGCCTTGGAACTTGAGTCTCTCCGGGAAACATTGAAGCAATGTTTAGATCGTAGAGCTAGAGACAGACTTCGCTTCTGGTCATATAGATATTATGAACATGGTAACAAGTGTGGTAGGCTGCTGGCGCGGATATTGCAGAAGCGTATGGAGGCCCGTCACATACATGCGTTAGATCAGTGTTTTTCAACTCCGGTCCTCAGGGCACACTAACAGGCCAGGTTTTAAGTATTACCTTGGGGAGATGCAGACTAGAATGCTGCAATCACTGAGCAGCAAATGATATCACCTGTGATGTATTTCAGTTTTCTTGCAAACCTGGCCTGTTAGTGTGCCCTGAGGACCGGAGATGACAAACACTGCGTTAGATATACCAGGAGGAAGGGTGGTTAGTTCCCCTCAAATAGCAAAAGCCTTTCAATCATTCTATGAAAAATTGTATAGCCTTACTAACCCAAAAGGGGTGGACAGATTGACTAGGATCCGGACTTACATACGGGAAACTGTGAAAAAACTAAATTAATACCCGTGCTGGTAGATCAACTAAGAAAGTGAATTAATAAATAAATGAATTGTATAAATTATATGAAATATAAAGTGCATAAATAGTATGCAGCAGCTGCAACACTAAGCAAATCTTAGGATAATATTAAAAACCAAAATTAAGCAGCGCTAGCATTGGTGACAATAATCATGTGAGCACCTGAGCACTTTAATTGGATTACGATTAAGGACTTTTTTCATTCGTATTTTTATTCATATATTGTAGTTCGTTTGATGAATTGATTATATTTATTTCACATGATTATTGTCACCAATGCTAGCGCTGCTTAATTTTGGTTTTTAATACAGGAAACTGGCCTCCCTAAATTACCAACCCAGGTGTTGGCTGACTTGGAAGCTCTGGTCACGGTGGAAGAAGTGGAGAGGGTAGTATCTTTGTTACCCTCTGGAAAAAGTCCAGGGCCTGACGGTTTTACGAACCAATATTATAAAGTCCTGTTTAATACAATAGGCCCTCATTTATGTACATACTGTACTTCAATGCTGTTACAAGGGATAACCCTCTTCCTCCAGAGGCCTTACTGGCCCTTATAGTTGTACTACCTAAAAGGATCCTCGTCAATGTGCCAGTTATCGACCAATTTCGCTTCTTAATACTGATGCCAAAATTATGGCCAAGGTTCTGGCGTTGCGTCTTCAAGATCATTTGGCTGCTTTGATCCATCCGTACCAGGCCAGTTTTATGCCCAACCGAGAGCCCCGAGATAATACCATACGGGCCCTACATGTACTGCATTGGGCATAGAAGGGCCCGTCCTTGGACCCGAGTCTTAACCTGTCGTTCGATGCCAAAAAGGCTTTCGACAGAGTGGACTGGCTCTACCTGTCGGAAGTCTTAAAGGCTCTGGGACTGAGGGATCGGATGCTAGGTTGGATACTAGGGTTTTATACAAAATCAGGAGCCAGGGTCAGGGTAAATGGTCTTCTTTCAGATGCTTTTGATATTTTTAATGGTACAAGACAGGGATGTCCTCTGTCCCCTTTGCTCTTTGCCCTGACCCTTGAACCGTTCCTAAGGAAGATTATAGATACTCCGGATGTTACTGGAATTAAGGTGGGAATGGTGGAACATAAAGTCTCGGCTTATGCCGATGACTTATTATTCTATATAGTCCGACCTCAGCTCTCATTAACCATTTTGATTCGTGAATTGCGTGCATTTGGGGAGGTATCAAACTTTAAAATAAATTATGATAAGTCAGAGGCACTGTTAATCCACACTCCACAAGATATGGCAGATTCCTTACGTCACTCCTTTGGATTTAAATGGAGAGAGGCTTCCCTTTTATATTTGGGGGTACATGTTTCCTCAGATGGGAAAGTACTTTATGATCGAAACTATGGAGACTTGTTGACTCAAATCACCTCAGACATAGAATCATGGATGCCATATCCACTTACCTGGTTTGGACATATTAATGCCATTAAAATGAATGTCCTACCTAGAATAATTTATTTGCTTAGTACAGTTCCCATCCAATTACCAAAACATTTTTTCAAACACCTACGACGTGTCTTTTTGAAATTTGTCTGGCATGATAAACATCCACGATTAGCATATGATATACTTAGGAGGCGGAAATGGGAGAGAGGAGTTGGGCTACCTAACATAGCCTTGTATTATAAGGCTATGGCATTGGTTCGTATAATAAACTGGACACATGACGCTATTAATAAACCTTGGGTATCCCTGGAGAAAACAATGGTGGGTCAGAACGTAGCGGGTGCCCCCCGGATCCCGAGGGGAGGTCGCGGGCTGTCAGAATGGACATCCCTATTTACGCATAATACTCTTCGTATCTGGGATGGCCTTAATATAAAGGGGGCCTTTTCCCCGGGGGTATCACCACTGGCTCCTCTGGGTGGCTTCCCTTGGTTTCGACCAGGGGAAGATCCCTGTTTTTTTTCGCTCCTGGGGGAAGGATGGGAAAACATATTGTGGCAAATTTGCACCCGAGGGGAAACTTCTTTCATTAAATATCCTACGCGCACGATTCGGGGATTTCCCAATGTCAATGTGGCGATATAGACAAATGATGGATTTTGTAACTAAACTTTCAGCCCCCCCTCGATCGTTTGATCAACTCTATCCTTCGGAGTCATGGGTGATTAAACCCCCGCAATCTCGGCATTTACTATCTCATATGCACAATCTGGTTTTGGACTGAGTTGTGGAGACGATACCTTTTTATGTCAGAGAATGGGAAAGAGAGTTGGGAATAAAATTCTCCCCTCCGCAATTAACTAAAATTATGCAACTAAATCATGTTTCCTCTATTAACACTAGGGTTCAGGAATCTTCTTATAAGTTTATATCACGTTGGTATAGGACCCCTGACAAGTTGGCACAGTTGTCCCCACGGCCGACCCAAGCCGTTGGCGAGGGTGCAGCCAGGTGGGCTCGTTTTTACATATTTGGTGGGAATGCCCACGTATTCAATCCTATTGGGATTATATTAATTCCTGGATACAGAAACTGGCCATTGCCCCAGTAGGACCGCACCCCCCTTCAATACCTCTTCCATGATACGCATTCCTCTGTAAAGAGATACAGGTGGAGTATTATTCCGTTTGTGCTGAATGCTGCTAAGTGTCTGATTTCCAGACACTGGAAGCAGTCTACAACTCCTACTCTAGGAGAATGGAAACGAGAGGTTAATGGGATCATGGAGGCGGAGAGGAGGGTCTTGGTTTCCTGGGGTCAGCAGTCTTTTCCAAGAAATATGGGCGGGTTGGAGGCTATACTCAGAGGAAATAATTAACATTTAACATGATTGGAAATAGACTATGGACTTGGAGGTGGTATCGTCTATATGCATGCCCAGGATAAAATGGGGGGGGGGGTCCCTTAGGGGGGTGGTCACTCCTTAGGGGAAACTCTCTTCCCCCTTTTTTTTTCCCTTCTCTCTCTCTTCTTCTTTCACTTTGACATGAAATTAGAGGTAATTAAAGGATCCGTTAAAATATAGATTAACAGACGCTCTCAGACATTGAAAAGTGGAGTTTTGTGAGACTAGTATTTGATTGAGCAATAAGTATAAATTCCTTCCCCTTCTTCTTTTTTTTTTTCCACTTTATGTATCACGAATTATGGTATTGGTTGGTTTAGGGGATAATCTCCCCCTTATGATTTGATATTTGATAATAGAAATAATCACATAGGAGTGTAATATACGATAATGGGAAAGAGGGAAAAATTGGGGTTCGTTTTTTTTTTTTTCCCCTCAATACAGGGGAATCATGACACTGGGGTGTAGAAAGGTTTTTGAGATTGGAGATTTCTCCCCTTAATGATTGATAATATGAATTAATCACTTAGGGGTATAATATGATGAATATCACGATAATATGATGGAGGAGGGAGGGAAAATATTTTCTCCAAAGATTAATGAAATTCACTGATGGCTAATATGGAGAACATATGAGGTTGGGGAGGGAGGAAGAGGCAATGTTTTTATAATTGAAAATGTTAGAAATGAAAGAAAGAAGAATTTTTTGGGTTCTTTCCCCATTTCTTTTTTTGTCTTATATTTACTTTGTATGTGAAAAATTTAATAAAAATATATAATATATATATATAAAAAAAAAATATGTAGGGGGTTCTTCACTGTAAGAGCAGTAAGGATGTGGAATTCTGTTCCGCAAACAGTTGTATCAGCAGGGAGCATCGATAGTTTCAAAAAACTATTAGATGGGCACCTTAAAGACTACAACATACAGGGGTATACAATGTACGGTTAACAGCAAACACACACACATCATAGGTTGAACTGGATGGACTGATGTCCTTTTTCAACCTCACTAACTATGTAACTATGTAACTATGTAGGCCTGGGCCCATGGCCTGCTGGAGCAAAAGGACCCTGCTCTCAATTCTATGGAGACCTTCTTTGATCTAATGGCCCAACTTTGATGATCCTCAGCTTGTGGCTCTGGCTAAGGCTACCTTGCATTCTCTCCAGCAGGGAAAACGCCCCGCCGAAGATTACACAGTAGAGTTCCGCAAGTGGTCCGGGGTCGGTACACAAGTTATCAGGCAGAGACAAGTCCGTGGAGCAAGCCAGGGTCACAACAGGAAACAGGAACAGAACACAGGTCAAAGGTACAGGAAGCTGACGATAATCCAGCGCCGAATGAGAGGGTGAGCGATCCTTAAGAGGAGGCTGGGTTGGTACAATGTGCGTCATGATGCACGCGCGCTGCGACGGCACATCTCCCGCGAATGCGCACTCGCCTAGATGGATCGTTGGCTGCACAGCGGCGTCTGAGTCCCTGACAGTGCCCCCCCCCCCCCCCAAAGGGCAGCCTCCGGATGCCCAACTGGGATTGTTTTTCAGGGAATTTGTCATGAAATTCTTTTATGAGTTCAGGGGCGTGAATGTTACTTACAGGTTCCCACGAATTGTCCTCAGGGGGGTAACCTTTCCATTTGATTAGGTATTGTGTTGAATTACCCTTCTTCCGACAATCTAGGATGGACTCGACCTCGAATTCCGATTCCCCCTCTACCCTGATTGGAGGTGGAGGCGGCTCTTCCCTGCCTGGGAAGGGACTAGGCACCGCAGGCTTCAGCAGGAAAGCATGGAACACAGGATGAATCTTGTAGGAGCCTGGTAGGGCTAGTTCAAAGGCCACAGGGTTGATGATCCTCCTGATTTTGAAGGGTCCGATAAACCTTGGTCCTAATTTCTTAGAAGGGCACGTGATCTTTAAGTTGATTGAGGAGAGCCAGACTTCATTCCCAATCTTAAATGCAGGATTCTCCCATTTCCCGAGATCGTGGAATCTTTTGTACTCCTGTTGAGCTTTTGCGATGTTGTAGCAGTCGATAATTGGTTTTAATGGTAGTTATCTGGTCCTGTACTGCAGGCACTGATGTCCCAGATAAGATGTTGGGTAAAAAGGAGGTGTGGAACCCGTAGTTTACCCAAAACGGAGTCTGGTTAGTTGCAGAGTGCAAAGAGTTGTTATATGCAAACTCCGCGCAGGGAAGAAGCGGGACCCAGTTATCTTGAGATCAGGTACAGAAGCAACGCAGATACTGTTCAAGGGTCTGATTGGTTCGTTCGGTTTGCCCATTACTCTGCGGATGATAGGCAGACGATAGGCAAACCTCAATAGACAGAGACTTACAGAGTTCTCTCCAGAACTTGGAAGTGAACTGAACGCCTCTATCTGAGACTATGCTGTCCGGGAGTCCGTGTAGCCTGACCACTTCTTCTTTTATAAAGGCATTGGATGTGTCAACTGCAGAGGGTGTGCCCATCATGGGCAGAAAGTGAGCCATCTTAGAGAGACGGTCTACGACCACCAGAACGGTGGTAAACCCTTCCGAGAGTGGCAGTTCCACTATGAAGTCCATAGAGATTCCCTTCCATGGTTGTTCAGGGATTGGCAGTGGTCTAAGTAGACCCCAGGATTTAGTTTTAGCTCCCTTATTCCCCTGGCATGTGACACATGAACTTACATAGTTGGTACAGTCTCCGGACCAGATTTGGCCACCAGAAGAAACGCTGAATGAGCTCACACGTCTTCCTGACCTCGAAATGACCGGCCAGCTTGTGGTCGTGTAAGGTTTCCAAGACCCGTAGTCTAGCTTGTGCTGGGACAAAGATCTTTTCACGGTACCATAAGAATCCTTCTTATCGTCTCAAGGAAGAGACACCCGGCTCTATACATTGAACAGAAGCTTGCTCAATTGCTGACCGTAAATCGGTCTGGATAAGTAAAAAATTTTGAGTCGAAAGAATGGTGTTAGGCTCAGTCATATTTGGAATGTCTGGAAACATCTGGGAAAGGGTGTCTGCCTTCCCATTCTTCGATCCTGGTCTGTAGGTTATGTGAAAGTTAAATCGCGAAAAGAACAAGGCCCATCGGGCCTGACGGGGTCTCAGGCGTTTAGCTGTCCTGAGATATTCCAGGTTTTTGTGGTCTGTGTAAATCATGATGGGATGAGCAGCCCCTTCCTCCAAAGCACATTTTATGGCCAGAAGTTCCCAGTCCCCCACATCATAGTTCCTCTCAGTAGGAGTCATTTTCCAGGAGAAAAAGGCAACGGGGTGAAGAAGGGCCTTTGGGCCTAGACGTGGGGAGACAAAATTTCTCCAGTGGCTATTTCTGATGCATCTACTTCAAGCACATAGGATATGGCTGGGTCAGGATGCTGAAGAATAGGTGCAGAGATAAACAAGGTTTTTAACTTGTCGAAAGCCATTTGAGCCTCTTGTGACCAATGGAAACGGACCTGTTGACGAGTCAGCTGGGTAATAGGTGAAATAATTGTGGAGAATCCTTTTATAAATCTTCTATAGAAGTTGACAAACACCACGAACCGTTGGACCCCCTTCTTATCGGTGGGAGCTGGCCATTCCAGGATGGACTTCACCTTTTGTGGGTCCATGGAAATGCTGTTGGTGGAAATAATAAGCCCCAGGAATTGGATGGAGCTCTTTTTGAACTCACACTTTTCTGCCTTTACATAAAGACCATGTTCCCTTAGGGTATACAGTACTCTCTTAACATGGACCCGGTGGAGCTCAAGGTTGGGAGAAAAGATGAGTATATCGTCCAAGTAGACGATGAGGAAGTTATCCAGGAATTCCCGGAAGATATCGTTGACCAGATGTTGGAAGGTGGCCGGAGCATTACATAGCCCGAAGGGCATGACCAAGTACTTGAAATGGCCAAAACGAGTTCTAAAGGCCATTTTCCATTCATCCCCCTTCCGGATGCGGACCAGGTTGTAAACTCCACGAAGATTCAATTTTGTGAAGATCCGGGCTGAGCGGAAGCATTGGAACAGTTCTGGAATAAGGGGTAGAGGGTACTGATTTTTAATAGTGACCTTATTAAGTTCCCGGTAGTTCACACAGGGTCTTAGGGTACCATCCTTCTTTTCCACAAAGAATATGCCGGCTCCTGCTGGTGAAGAGGAGGGGCGAATAAAACCTTTTTCCAGGTTTTCATTAACATGGACTCGGAGGGTCTCCAATTCTTTTTCTGACAGAGGGAATATCCTCCCGAAAGGAATCTCTGCACCTGGAAGAAGCTCGATAGGACAGTCGTAGGGTCTGTGCGGAGGAAGAGCTTCGGCCTTTTTCTTGTCGAAAACGTCTGTGAATTCCCCATAAACTGTGGGGACGTTTTCGGGAAGATCGACGGCCAGGCAGGCAGCAGGGATATTGGATCCAGAAGGGAGGCAATGATTCAGACAATACTTAGAGGTAAAGGTGATCTTTTTATTAACCCAATCAATTTGCGGATTATGGGCCTGAAGCCATGGAAGTCCTAAAATGATAGGAAACATAGGTGAGGACAGGACATTAAAGCAAAGAAACTCTTGGTGATGGGAGTCCGTTGTGGTGAAGATGGGGTGTGTCTCTTCACTTACTGGTCCAGAACTGGGCAAGGTGCTATCCGCTAGCAGGATATGGAGTTGTTGCTTCTTGGCTTGCAGAGGGACACCCAATCTCTTGGCTAGTGTGTGGTCCAAGAAGCAGCTGCTTGCCCCAGAGTCAATGATTGCCAGGAGCGGAATCTTCTCTTCTGCTACCTGTAGGGAGACTGGGAGAACAAGATGAGCAGGAGATGGTTTGGCAATTTGACAACTCAGCAGAGGTCGGATGTAGCACTTACTGGGCCTTACTGGGCAGCTGCGCAAGAAGTGGCCGGATTCCCCACAGTAGGCAGAGATTGGCCTGGCGTCGACGTTGCCTCTCTTCAGGGGTCAAAGAGGAACGGATCAGCCCTATTTGCATAGGCTCCCCCTCGGGTCCCGTGGTGGTGGAAGGCCCAGGGTGCGGTGAGGCAGCAAATAGAACCTTGGGCAGTACCCAGGTGGGTCGAGCCCCTTGAAGACGCTCCGAGCGTCTCTCCCGCAGGCGCCTGTCCAACTGAATCGCTAGTGAGATCAGGTCTTCCAAAGATGCGGGGGCCTCTACCCGAGCCAGTTCGTCTTTAAGGGCTTCATACAGTCCGTGTCGGTACTGGTACTTAAGGGCTGCCTCATTCCAGTCCATGTTCGCGGCCCATCAACGAAAGCCAACGGTGTAATCCTCCACAGGACGTTTATTCTGCTGTAAGGTGTGCAGAGCGGATTCGGCTGTGACTGTACGTTGCGGGTCCTCATATAGTTGGGCCATGGCCTCAAAGAAAGAGGTCATGGAATTCAGGGCTGGACTCTTTTGCTCCAGGAGGTTATGAGCCCAGGTCTGGGGCTCTTCAGCCAGCAGAGAGATTATAAACCCCACTTTGACCGTCTCGGAAGAGAAGGTTCTAGGTTGAAGTGCAAAGTTCTGCGTTTTTAAAAGACCTGAATTTTCTTCGCTCCCCACGTTCAGGAGTGGGGACCCTGGGTTCAGGTGCGGTAGCCATAACTGGTCCTTTCGAAGAGGAGACAGGCACAGAGCTGGCAGGAGGTTGATTGGGGTCAGCAGGAGGTGGTGAGCCTGCAAGATTTAATACTCGACCCTCCAGCTGGAAGTAGCCATCCTGCAGTCTTTGAACTGCTTGGGTCAGACTGGAAACTTGCTGACACAGTGCCTCGAGCTGGGAAGCGCCTCTGTCGGCCTCTGACATGGCTGGATTATACTGTCAGATCACTAGGTGGAGGCCGAAGTGCTGAGAGGGCTTCCCTTGCAGCTCGGTGTGAATCACCCCTGGAAGTGAGACAGGAGGTGACGCGATCCAAGTAGCACTGGATGCTTGTAGTGGTGCAGGTGGATGGCTGAGAGGGATATCCGGGTCCCTTCTGAGAAGCTCCAGTGAAAGCAAGCAGTGCAGTGGTAAATGCCAGGCCGGGGGTCATACACGTGTGGTCAGTCTAAGTAACAGCAAGCCGGGGTCAGTACACAGTTTATCAGGCAGAAGCAGATCCGTGGAACAAGCCGGGGTCGGTACACAAGTTATCAGGCAGAGACAAGTCCGTGGAGCAAGCCGGGGTCAGAACACAAGTTATCAGGCAGAGACAAGTCCGTGGAGCAAGCCGGGGTCGGTACACAAGTTATCAGGCAGAGACAAGTCCGTGGAGCAAGCCGGGGTCACAACAGGAAACAGGAGCAGAACACCGGTCAAAGGTACAGGAAGCTGATGATAATCCAGCGCTGGATGAGAGGGTGAGCGATCCTTAAGGGGAGGCTGGGTTGGTACAATGTGCGTCATGACGCACGCGCACTGCGCTGACACATCTCCCGCGCATGCGCACTCGCCTAGATGGATCGTTGGCTGCACAGCGGCGTCTGAGTCCCTGACACGGACGATCCCTTTCGGACGTATATTTCTGTTATCTGAGGTTGAGCTAGAAACTTTACGACTGTATATTAATGAGAACCTTGAAAAGGGATTCTTCCGTCCTTCCTCCCCCCTCTGGAGCTGGAATTTTTTTTGTCGGGAAGAAGGATGGTTCACTAAGGCCATGTGTGGATTACAGGGAACTTAACAAAATTACTATTAAAAACCGATACCCACTTCCCCTCATCCCTGAACTTTTCCAAAGGTTCCGAACTGCTCAGCTCTTTACTAAACTTGACCTACGGGGAGTTTACAATCTTGTTCGTATCTGGGAGGGGGACGAATGGAAAACAGCTTTCAGGACCCGGTTCGGACATTTTGAATATTTAGTTATGCCCTTCGGATTATGTAACGCCCCAGCAACGTTCCAGCACTTTGTAAACAATATTTTCCGGGGAATTTCTGGACTATTTCGTAATCGTTTACCTAGATGACATCCTCATCTTCTCTGGTACCCTGAATCTCCACAGAGCTCACGTGAAAAAAGTCCTTGTGACTCTAAGGAAGCACGGTTTATACATTTAAAGCAGAAAAGTGCGAATTTGAAAAGACTTCCATCCAATTCCTGGATCTTATCATCTCTACCGAGGGAATCGCAATGGACCCACAAAAGGTGAAAGCTATCCTTGAATGGCCTGCCCCTTCAGACAAGAAGGGTGTTCAATGATTCATAGGATTTGCTAATTTTTACCGAAGATTTGT
The DNA here is from genome assembly GCF_965119305.1 of Pelophylax lessonae. NCBI lineage: Eukaryota > Metazoa > Chordata > Amphibia > Anura > Ranidae > Pelophylax > Pelophylax lessonae. The sequence goes on along the minus strand of NC_138777.1, from coordinate 127,341,106 downwards.
AAAAGACTTTTCAGCTATCATTTCATTGATTACTCAGCTGACTCGCCAGCAGACCAGATTCAAATGGTCCCCAGAAGCTCAGGCAGCATTTGACAAACTCAAAGGACTGTTCACCTCTGAACCAGTCTTACAGCACCCAGATCTGGCTTTACCCTCTGTATTAGAGGTAGACGCCTCAGAAATAGCCACAGGAGCCATCTTGTCTCAGCGCCAAGGACCTAAGGCCCTACTCCACCCTATTGCCTTTTTCTCTCAAAAGATGAGCCCCTCAGAGAGAAATTACGACGTGGGTGACCGAGAACTGTTGGCCATTAAAACCGCCTTGGAGGAGAGGAGATATTTATTGGAAGGTGCCGCCCACCCAATTATGATCTTCACAGATCATAAAAATTTAGAATACCTGAGGGCAGCTAAATGTCTGAGACCACAACAGGCCCGGTGGGCTTTATTGTTCTCGAGATTTAATTTCCACATAACTTACCGACCAGGCTCCAAGAATGGGAAGGCAGACTCTCCCGAATGTTCCCTGATACCCCCGAGTCTGTGGAACCAAGTACTATTCTGTCAGCACATTTTTTCCTGATCCAGCCAGAATTAAAATCCTCAATTAAACAGGCATCCACCCAGTATGCAGACACAGAAATACCCCCCTTGGAGAGTCGAGACGGGTTCCTTTGGCACCAGGACAAAGTTTTCGTTCCCCAACCAGTCAGGCTCCAAGTTCTAAAGACTTTCCATGACCATCAGCTGGCCGGACATTTTGGTGTATGAAAGACCCTTGAGCTTATCCAACGCTCCTTCTGGTGGCCCAGTTTAAGGAAGGATTGCCAGTCTTATGTTAGCTCCTGCGTTGTCTGTCAGCACAACAAGGGGTCCAACACCAAGTCCTGGGGTCTGTTAAGGCCTCTACCCATCCCTGTGCAACCCTGGAAGATGATCTCATTGGACTTTATTGTTGACTTACCTTCCTCTGGGGGTTTTACTACCATCTTGGTGGTAGTGGATCGTCTGACCAAAATGGCCCACTTCATGCCCATGACTGGCACTCCATCAGCCCCAGAAACAGCAAAAATATTCATCAAGGAAGTAATCCGACTACATGGGCTTCCGAATAATATTGTTTCCGATAGAGTAGTGCAGTTCACCTCCAGATTCTGGAAGGATCTTTGTAAGACCTTGTCCTTTAAAATATGTCTTTCTTCCGCTTACCATCCCCAAAGCAATGGCCAGACAGAAAGAACAAACCAGACTCTAGAACAGTATCTTCGTTGTTTCTGTACTTTTGCCCAAAATGACTGGATATCCCTTCTCCCATGTGCGGAGTTTGCATACAATAATTCAGTACATTCCGCTACTAACCAGTCCCCATTTTGGGCGACTTATGGGTTCCATCCCTCCTTTTTGCCCAATACCCTTCCTGAAGCATCTGTCCTTGCAGTCCAAGACCGGATTGATTCTACTCAGACGAACTACTTATTCCTTCAGGAGGCCGTCCAGAAAGCACAAACGGATTACAAGAGGTTCTATGATAAAAAGAAAAGAACCTACCTTTAAAAAAGGGGGCAAAGTGTGGCTCTCCTCAGCTAATCTTAAACTTTCCTGCCCATCCCGGAAACTGGGTCCAAGATTCGTGGGACCCTTTGAGATCAAAAGGGAGGTTAACTCTGTGGCTTTCGAACTGGTTTTACCCAACTCCTACAAGTATTTCACGTATCTCTGCTAAAACCAGTTGTACCCAGCCCTTTTTCTGATAGGGATGAATTACCTCCTCCTCCAGTCCTGGTGGAAGGCGAAGCGGAGTATGAAGTGGAGGCCATAATGGACTGCAGAAAGAGGGGTAGACAAACCCAGTACCTCATCAAGTGGAAGGGGTATTCTGCAGAGGAGAATTCCTGGGAGCCTGCAGATAATGTACACGCTCCTAGACTGATCAGGGAGTTCCACAACAGACACTCAGAGAGACTGGCCCGTCTGGGCATCCGGAGGCTGCCCCTTGGGGGGGGGGGGGCACTGTCAGGGAAATGGCCATAGGAGAACTGGCAACTTTGCCAGTAATAGAAGTAGACGCTCCTGACTCAACTGACACAGCCCTCTGCTGGCCTGTCAGGGAAATGACCATAGGAGAGCTGGCAACATTGCCAGTAATAGAAATGGATGCTTCTGACTCAACTGACACAGCCCTCTGCTGGCCTGTCAGGGAAATGGCCTATAAAAGGTGGCCATAGGATCAGACTCATTGCTGGATTATCTCTCAGCTTCCTGTGTTTCCTGTTTGGATTTCATGTTGTGACTTGGCTTGTTCCTGATTCGGTTTGATCTCCTGCTCCTGGTTTGACCTTTGACTTCTCCCACTGACCTTGCTTCCGTTACCTACCGTGTATGACCCCGGCTTGCTTCAAGACCTCGGCTATTCTGGTTGTCTCCTGTGCATGACCTCGGCTTGTACCAGGGTTTCCGCTACTAGAGACTATTCCTTGGCACAAGGTAGCCCGGCTGCTTCAGAGCCTTTGAAGACTCATACCCTGCTGTGATTCCAGCCTGTTCCAGTTCGCTCTCGGATTGCTCCAGGTTCTACCTACCTGCTTGCAGCTGGTAACCCATGCCACTTGGGGCGCCGCACCCTTTGAACCATCTCCAGGGCTGTACCGCACTGAGCCTCAAGGGGAGCCCTCTCAGCACCTCGGCCTCGGATCAGGAACCCGTTGTGGATTGATCTATAAGGGTCACATAGCTGTGTGAATAGAGATCGCTACAGATATCAGCCACAGTAGCCTTTGCTCAGTTGTGGATTTATCTATAGGGGTCACATACCTGTGTGAATAGATATCACTACAGATATCAGCCACAGTAACCTTTGTGCTCAGTTGTGGTTTTATCTATAGGGGTCACATACCTATGTGAATAGAGATCACTACAGATATCAGCCACAGTAACCTTTGCTCAGTTGTGGATTTATCTATAGGGGTAACATACCTGTGTGAATATAGATCACTACAGATATCAGCCACAGTAACTTTTGCTCAGTTATGTTTTTTTCTATAGGGGTCACAAAGCTGTGGGGAATAGACATCACTGCAGATATCAGCCACAGTAATCTTTGCTCAGTGGTGGATTTATCTATAGGGGTCACAGATCATCCATCTATAGGATTATAGATTACATCAGATATCAGTGAGAGTATTGATAATCGGTCAGTTGCGTACATCTATAACCACCACAACTCATCTATAGGGCTATCAATTACATCATATTCGGTCATTGAGTATCTATTGGTCAGTTGCGTATACCCTATATTGATCTGTATCAACAAAATGTCTGAAAGGCCGACAAGGAGAGGCCGACACTCACAGGCTACGAAAAGAGGGCAAGCAGCCTCTGTGTCGATTGTGAAAAGTGGTGGTCACAATCGACATAGTGCATCCTCTGCAGGCGGGGCATGCCCGTCCTTTATTTCCGACGCTGCCTGTGATATTCATCCACAACATGTGGAAGAGTTGGTGGAGTGGATCAATAAGCCATCCTCATCCTCCTCTTTCTCTGACACCCACGCTCCCCAGTAGTTTTCCTTCCACCGCAGCTGCCAAAGCGGCACGTTCCAAAGGCTCCTTCTCCACAGCTAATCCTTCAGTTGTCCCACCATCATGCATGGAGGAGTGACCTGAACTATTCGATCATAGTGTCAGTGACATGCTCCTGGAGGATGTGCAGCAATTTGAAAGCTGTGATGTTGTTTTCCAGGTTGATGAAGGGAATGACATGAGCCTAGAGAGAGGGGGTGGCAACGACGGACAAGAGACCAGCAGTCATGTTGCCACAGCTGAAGCATATTGACAAGTTTGCTCCAGTGACGAGGAGGGAGGGGATGATGAGGTCACTGACCGAACTTGGGTGCCTGACAGGATAGAGGAGGAGGGGGAGGATGCACAACTGCAACGAGGCAGGATGTGCTCCATGGGCCGGCCTATCACCAGCCAACCTATTGCATCACAGCACAGAGCTCCACAGGTGCAGGGTGCTGCAAAATCCCCGCGGGCTCCAAAAAGTTCATTAGTGTGGGCTTTTTTCAGCACCTGTGCAGTAGACAGCAGCATTGCTGTTTGCAGCATCTGTCTAAAGCGGATCAAGCGCAGCCAAAACACCAGCCGCTTGGGCACCACATGCTTGACAAGCCATATGACTTCCTGCCATGCAGTCCGTTGGCAACAGCACCTGAAAGAGGCACCAGATCAAAACAAGCATACATCACCTTGCTCCTCACCTGCGATCTCTAACCCTACTATACCTCATGCCTTCTCAAATACCAGCATTGAGAGGGATAATGGTAAAGCAATGAGTGGCACAGAGAGTTGCACCCAATCTGCTAGCAGTACACCACCACTTGATTTGAGCAGCAGGCAGATTTCACTACCCCAGTATTTGAACCATAGAAATAAATACTGTCCCAGCCATCCACATGCTCAGTGTCTTAATGCTAGCTTGGCCAAATTGCTAGCATTACAGTTGCTGCCTTTTCAGCTGGTAGATTCGGCTCCCTATGCGCAAATTTGTGGCAGGTCCCAAAAAGGCATTACTTTTCGCAAAAGGCCATTCCAGCTTTCTACCGTCATGTGGAAGGTAGTGTTTTGTGCACATTACTGCTGACTCTTGGTCCAGCAGGCATGGACAGGGACGTTACATTTCTTTCACGGCACACTGGGTAACTCTGCTGGCAGCTAGGAAGGATGCAGGACAGGGTTCAGTCTTGCAGCTTGTTTTGCCACCATGCCTTCAAAAAGCTGGTGCTGGTTCTGCCACATCTGGCTACTCCACCACCACCTCCTCCTACTCCTCTTCCTCCATGTCCTCTTCTGCGCAATTCTCCTCTACAGCAGCAGTGCTCCCTAAGCGTTCAAGGGACTATGCAAGCAGTCAGGCTAAAAGATGCCATGCTGTGCTTCAGTTGGTCTGTCTAGGGGGTTGGAGTCACACTGGTGCAGAGATTCTGTCAGCTCTGCGGGTTGACGCCACGACAGCTTGAACCAGGAATGGTTGTATGCGATAATGGCACCAACCTTCTCTCCGCCCTCTGACAGGGACACTTGACACATGTCCCATGCTTGGCACATGTTCTAAATCTGGTGGTGCAGCGTTTCTCAAGCAGATACCTGGGCTTCCAAGATCTCCTGAGACAGGCCAGGAAAGTCTGTGGCCATTTCCGCCGTTCATTCAATGCCAGTGCTCGCTTATCTGACATTCAACAGGAATTCAACCTGCCCGCCAACTGCCTCATTTGTGACATGCCCACCAGGTGGAACTCAACGTTGGCAATGCTGCAGTGGCTGCACATACAGCAGAGGGCCATCAATGAGTACCTGTGTGAGTATGGCGCAAGGACAGGGTCAAAAGAGCTTGGCTTTTTTTCGCAACGCCAGTGGCTTTTGATTAAGGATGCATGCATCGTCCTGTCACCATTTGAGGAGGCCACTCGGATGGTGAGCTGGGACGATGCATGCATCAGTGACACTATCCCGCTAGTCTACCTGCTGGAGCACATACTGCGTGGAATCATGGACAGGGCACTTGAGGCAGAACAGCGGCAGGAAGAGGAGGACTTCCTTTCGTCGCAAGGCCCCCTTTATGCAGATATCATTCCTGCAGGGGCACAAAACACACAGGAGAAAGAGGAGGAGGAAGATAAGGATTTCGGCAGCATGCATGTAGAGGAAGAGGATAGGATACAGCAGTCTTCAAGGGATGGTTTGGATTCCCCAGAAACCCCAGGAGTTGTACGTGGTTGGGGAGAGGTTGCTCCTGGTGACAATGTCATCCTTAGTGACCCAGTGGACTGAGAAGCTCATGCCTCCTCCAACTTACATTGCATTGGCTCCCTGATTCTGCAAAGCCTGCAAAAGGACCCGAGGATTTGTGCTATCAAGGAGAGGGGTAATTACTGGTTGGCAACCCTTCTTGATCCATGTTACAAGGGTAAAGTTGCAGAGCTCATCCTGCCTTCGCAGAGGGAGCAGAGGATGAAACATCTTGAGGAAATTTTACTGGTAGAACCTATCACTTAGTACCCAGTGTTAGTGGCCATCATCCCGATAGATAGTGTGACAGGAAGTCAGGTAAATCTGTGGATGTAGTCACAGACAGGAGATACATTTCCACCTGGTTTAGAAAATTCACCAATTACTATAGGGTGTCGGCTGCAGAGGTAGCCAGAACTGTCTAAGGACGTTGAACAGACTTCAGCTGTTCAGAATGAGGAAGTTAAGGCCTCTATAATTTGTCCAGAGGAAGTCTATGGATTGCTGCCTCCTGACGCTGTGTGAGCTGGGGAGAGGAGGACAGTCAGATGTGTGCCTCCCGACGCTGTGTGAGCATGGGAGAAGGATTGCTGCCTCCTGACGCTGTGTGAAGCTGGGGAGAGGAGGACAGTCAGATGTGTGCCTCCCGACGCTGTGTGAGCATGGGAGAAGACCTCCTGAAGCGATGTTTGCTAAGGAGGGTAAAAAGTGTGAAGACTACTCAAGGTGAGGTCTTGGACTATTTCTATGTGGAAAGAAATAAATGCACTGTTTGCTATGTGAAGAGACAAGCAAAGGAATGGTTGCTATGTGAAGAGACAAACAAAGGAATGTGTTCTATGTGAAAAGAAAAGGGACATGTTCAATGGACATTTGTTGTGTAAAGAGAAAAAACATGGACTATTGAGTGTCTGCTGTAGGATCAGCAAAGTTTGCCCAACAGTAGGTTGGAGACAGACTCCGTAGGTAGGTTCCTGTATGTGAGAAGGTAGCCGCCCACAGTGGCAAGGATTTATTTTGTGTTTTATTTTTATTTTGATGTTTTGAGGCTTGCACTTGTGTGAAGAAAATTGCAATAATAAACCAAACTGTTGTTTGCAACCACTTCTCGGCTATCTCCCTGTGTAACAGACCCCCCCCAAGGGGTCATCCATACCCGCCACCGAGCTAATCTCCCACAATAGATACAAAAAAATTACCCCCAATGGTTTTGGGACTTTAAAATGTAAAAAATCCGCGCTTAGGATAATTTTAGATTTCTAGTATTTGATGTTGGCTGCAGCCTACCTTTATACTATATTCCTAAGAATATAGTGAGAATGAAGGAAAAAGAAGGGGGAAGGTGTATGGCGCTGCCAAAAAGTGCTGATGTTTCTGTATGTCCAAAAATAGGTGTTAAAAGTATATACGATATAAATCACCACTATAAATAAAGTGTCCAGTGCATCGTATGTGTATTCCTAATAAATATATGCAATACTGTAGGATAATTCAACTCTGTAGATGATAAATATTTGTGCTAAACTGTGAGGAAAGGTGGATACAAAATTGGTGTGTATAGGTGTGTATACAGTATGGTAAGAAAAAATATAAAATGTATGAAATATACAAAATATAAAAAATAAAAAAATAATAAAAAATATAAATAGTTGGATCCACTTAAATCTACAGCCTTATAATCGTAAAATACAAAGCATCAAGTATGGCATAAATAAGGTGCACAATAGATATATAAATATTATGGCAGCAATAGTACAAGAATAAATAAGTCCGTAACACCTAAAAAAGGCAAATAGTCCCACAATGCTAAAAAAACTTTTCCTAAAAAACAGGGCAAAAAGGTGACTTGAGTGCAGGTGTTCTGATGATAAATATTAAAGGTGCTCAGGTATATGGTGACCATTCAGTGCTCCCCGCACCCCTTGGACCGCACTCACCAGAGCTATATACCCCTGCAGGGGTATCAGGCCTTGAATCTATAATCCTGGGTCTCCTCCACTGACCATCAAAGTGGTTGGGTGGTCCAATTATCTGCCCGAATCTTGTAAACCCGTCACCAATCTTTTTATTTATTATTATCACCATGTACTTAGGCCATCTATCAAATTATTTATATAGTGACTAGAAAGAGTACATACCATATTTCATTTCACCTCTATTTTTATGTATTCACCGTCACCAATATTAATTTATTTATCATTACCACTACATTTTTAATCACCATTTTTATCACCAATATTATTTTATCTATTATTACCATCATAATTCTAGGTCACCCATTAAATTATTTAAATACTATAAACTATATATATGATTTTTATGAATGGGTTATATTCTGAGATTGGATGTAAGATTATTTATATTTACCAACGTTACTTATTTTTAAGATTCATCTTTATCATCATTAGTTTAGTACTATATGCCAACGCAGGTATTCAATGTAATTTGCTGTAGACTAGATGGTAAACAGACCCGATACCCAAGCAGAGATTGTCATACCATTATTGTATTAGCGGGAATAGAGGAGGACCTGACCCTCTTAAAGTCCATTTTGTGGTCTCTTTTTCTTTTTTAAACCAAGGTATATTTCGTACTTTTGAGGTCAGAAATGTCCATCTCTTAATTACGCAGCCGCCAGTATGTAAATTCCCCAAGTTCTAATACACACAGTTCTACCCGGCAACAGCGTGCGTCCTCTCTCTTTTTTCTATTGGATGCTTTGCCCGGCATTCTGATTGGAGCACGCATCGAGCCTTGTTTACCATGCTGGTATAAAGAGGCGGAGATGGCGTGATGACGCTACTCCTGAAGACGTCATCACGACGAAACGTACGTAGAGCGTCATCGCGTCACATCCGCCTAAGTGGAACGCACATCCGCCCTGTGGAACGCACGGCGTCCCGGAAGTGCGCTACTATTGTTATTTTTTCATGCCACTACCCTCTATTCGTTTGTGAGTACCTAATTTTTAATCTTTAATAAAGTATTTTAAAAGCGGTACTACTCTATGTGAGCCTTCTTCCCCCATATATCGGTACACCTTCGGACCCTAATACCAAGGAACCGGGTTTACAAGATTCGGGCAGATAATTGGACCACCCAACCACTTTGATGGTCAGTGGAGGAGACCCAGGATTATAGATTCATGGCCTGATACCCCTGCAGGGGTATATAGCTCTGGTGAGTGCGGTCCAAGGGGTGCGGGGAGCACTGAATGGTCACCATATACCTGAGCACCTTTAATATTTATCATCAGAACACCTGCACTCAAGTCACCTTTTTGCCCTGTTTTTTAGGAAAAGTTTTTTTAGCATTGTGGGACTATTTGCCTTTTTTAGGTGTTACGGACTTATTTATTCTTGTACTATTGCTGCCATAATATTTATATATCTATTGTGCACCTTATTTATGCCATACTTGATGCTTTGTATTTTACGATTATAAGGCTGTAGATTTAAGTGGATCCAACTATTTATATTTTTTATTATTTTTTTATTTTTTATTTTTTATTTTTTATATTTTGTATATTTCATACATTTTATATTTTCTTCTTACCATACTGTATACACACCTATACACACCAATTTTGTATCCACCTTTCCTCACAGTTTAGCACAAATATTTATCATTTACAGAGTTGAATTATCCTACAGTATTGCACATATTTATTAGGAATACACATACGATGCACTGGACACTTTATTTATAGTGGTGATTTATATCGTATATACTTTTAACACCTATTTTTGGACATACAGAAACATCAGCACTTTTTGGCAGCGCCATACACCTTCCCCCTTCTTTTGGGACTTTATATGCCACTAAGACACTGAAAAAGGGATGCAGAAATGTATATGTAAAAATCAAAATTTTATTATATAAACAAAGAATAAATTCACAAACATAAGTATGACCAGCACAAAGCTAGACATGTGAAAACTTTAAAAACCTGCAAGCGAAGACAGACCAATTTCCATACAGAAGACTCTTGGGTATCATTGATAGAAAGAACCGGACAGGACCCTACGCGTTTCGGGTTTTAGAAACCCTTCTTCAGGGGTAAACCAGAGTTCAATGCACAATGTTTACCCAAGGGAGTCCTCTTTGTAGGGGTAACTGGGCTGTCAATTAAAATCGGTGTCAACCGAAAAGGAGATGTCTGATCTCATAGAAGACATAGTTCACTGAGAAGAAGAATATAATAGAGATGGCTGGCAGTTAACAAGAACGTGGGCGCCACAATGATCCATTATTGGTCCTAGACGGTCCCCATGGGTGAGTGGGCCAATGTGGTGTCTCAGTAGTCACTCTTATGGGTAAATGTTGCTCATGGCTAGAGGTAGGCGGAGTATATAAGAGTAGCGATTTCAGGACATGGGCAATACCCTACATCCTATCCGTATGAGATCAGACAGCAGATTCTGTATGGAAACTGGTCTGTCTTCACTTGCAGGTTTTTAAAGTTTTCACATGTCTAGCTTTGTGCTGGTCATACTTATGTTTGTGAATTTATTCTTTGTTTATGTGATAAAATTTAGATTTTTACATATACATTTCTGCATCCCTTTTTTAGTGTCTTAGTGGCATATAAAGTCCCAAAACCATTGGGGGTACTTTTTTTGTAAACATCTTGAGGAGGCCTTGAAAAATAAATTTTGTACTGCCTTTCCAGACACTGGGAGGTCAACATTCTCCGGAAGTGTTTCTGAGGCATTGTTCAGCCAAAGGAGGAGCGGTGGAGAAGGCAGGCGGCTGACCGATACCTTTTAAACAGGGCTGTTAGGTTTAAGCAACCATCGCCAGCGTTTTCATCATATGGTGCATGATTATCTAGGCGCAAGAGCAGACTTGGAGACCTTAACAGCTGCCCATCCACTGGCTTACTGGGTCTTGAGGATGGACCACTGGCCAGAACTGGCTCAATATGCAATGGAGCTTCTGGCCTGTCCTGCTTCAAGCGTGCTTTCCGAACGGACGTTCAGTGCCGCTGGAGGTTTTGTGAGGGACAAAAGAGTGCGTCTGTCCACAGACTCTGTTGATCAGCTGACTTTCATCAAAATTAACCATTCCTGGATCAACAAGAGCTATCAGGCCCCTGATGCTGATGTAACAGATTGAATTTGCTAGGGGTCTGCCATCCCTTGATTCTGCTAGCTTCCAACAATGTTTTTGGTTTAGGTCACTACCAACCCCTAAGGCCTAATTTTTCAGCACTTGTATGACAGGTGCATACAATTTAAATGTTGTATGTCACTTTTAACAGCAGGCCCTGTCGCTGTTCCCTGCTAACTGTGAAGGGTTACGGTGTTCAGGCACCACCTTCCACAAAGGCCCAATTTTTGACACTTGTATAGCACATGCCATTTCAAATTTGCATGGCATTCTTACCAGCAGGTCCCATTCCTGCATCAAGCAAGAGTAACTGCGAGGCCTTGGTTACGGTGTTCAGGCACCACCTTCCACAAAGGCCCAATTTTTGGCACTTGTATAGCACATGCGATTTCAAATTTGCATGGCATTCTTACCAGCAGGTCCCATTCCTGCACCAAGCAAGAGTAACTACGAGGCCTTGGTTACGGTGTTCAGGCACCACATACAGCAAAGGCCCAATTTTTGGGACTTGTATAGCACATGCGATTTCAAATTTGCATAGAATTCTTACCAGCAGGTCCGATTCCTGCCCCAAGCAAGAGTAACTGCGAGGCCTTGGTTACGGTGTTCAGGCACCACCTTCCACATAGGCCCAATTTTTGGCACTTGTATAGCACGTGCGATTTCAAATTTGCATGGAATTCTTACCAGCAGGTCCCATTCCTGCACCAAGCAAGAGTAATTGCGATGCCTTGTCACATGAGAGATATATATAGATAAATATATTTATATATATATATATATATATATATATATATATATATATATATATATATATATATATATATATATATATATAAAGATATATAATGAACTCAACATATATAAAGATATATAATGAACTCAACACCATTATTTTTTTTTTTAACAGAAACGTTTTTATTAATTTCAAAAGCAAGTTACAAACAAAAAATTACAGAGCTGTGTTCACAGTGGACAAAATCATAGGCAAGTAAAAGGGCAAGGTACAACATACGCACACAGTAACAGAAGATCTCCCACACCCGCAATAAAGGCACAATACAATTGGGAGGATTCCCACCACCCCCCCACTCAAGCAGCCACACCCCCCCAGCCGGGGGGTCGACCACCCCAGCGGGGTCGGCAGCCAGAAGCTACGCCAGCCATAGGGACAGCAAGTGAAGGATGACACCACCCAGTAAAGGGACAGTGAATCCAAAGAGAGAAGGGAAGGGGGGAAAGAGAGGGGGGGAAGGGGGGGAAAGAGAGGTGGGGAGGGAGGAAAGGGACCCCAAAGGGAGCCGAGCACAGCAAAGCAGAAGAGAGGAGGTCAAGAGAGAACTGACAGAGGAGAGAGCGCAGGAGGGGAAGGGTCTATCCCAGCCCACCCCTAGCCACCCACAATCACCACACCTCTGAGGACAACCCCTGCCCATGTAGGTGAGTTTATAGAGCGGCAATACAGAGTCAACCAGGGTCCGCCACCTTGACAGTAGCGGAGGGTCAGCCGATTTCCAAAGTAACAATATAGTTTTCCGGGCATAGAACATAAGATAAAATATAAAGAGCTGCGTGTGCCTCCTGTGAGAGACCAAATCACAAAAACCCAGTAATGAGACTCTGGGATCAAGGACCACGCCAAGAATCCCCAAACCCTCAAGCTCACCAACCACCTCCCACCAAAACCGCTGGGCAACAGGGCAGGACCACACCATGTGGAAGAAGGTACCAATTTGCCCACAGCCCCGGGGGCATACATCCGAACTACCAGGGTATATCTTGGCCACTCGCTGAGGGGTATAATAGGCCCTATGGAGAAATTTGAGTTGAATGAAGCGATCCCTGACCAAAATCATCCCAGAGATATACCCACTCAGCCCCTCCTCCCAGGCCTCCTCGTCAAGGGATGGGATGTCCTCTTTCCAAAGGGCATAGAGTCGGGGGCTTGCCCTTACAAGTGATTCTAAGGTACACAGAAGACAGGATACAGTCAGCGCATCTAGTTGACAGGAACCGCTCCACCGTATTAGGGGCCACCGTATTAGGGGCCAACGTGACAGCCCGCGGGTATTGGGTCTGCAAGGCATGCTTCAGCTGGAGGTAGCGAAACAGCATAGAGGAGGGGAGATCATAGGAAGAGCGAAGCGTCGGGAACGGGAGAATCACACCCTCAGGCATCACCTGTTGTAGTCGAATAATCCCGAACCGGTGCCACAGACCCGGGTCCAGGATGGACTGGAGGTGCCGTAGCCTGGGGTTACCCCAAAGTGGGGTATGAGGGGAGACACCGACCAAAACCGACATCTGCCCCCAAACCCTGACTGTTGTCCGCATAGGGACAGTCAGCTGTTGGTGCACCCCAGGGCCACGGTATACCAAGTGACCAAGAGCAGTGTAAGAGCCCATGATCGCCGCCTCCAGACTCACCGCCGGGTCGTTCCTGGGGCTGTGCGAACCACCACCGCACCGTGACCAACACCGCCGCCCAGTAATAATAGCGAAAGTTGAGTAATGCCAGCCCACCCAGGGACAACGGGAGTTGCAGGGTAGCCTTCGCAACCCTAGGGACAGCCCCCACCCAAACAAACTCTATCACCACTTTATCCAGCTGCCGGAAAAAGGCGCACGGAATAGGCACCGGGGTATTACCGAAGGCATAAAGAAATTTAGGGAGAAAAATCATTTTAAGTAAATTAATCCTTCCCACCAGTGTTAAAGGCAACGACCGCCAAGTCTGGCAGCGGAGCAGCAATTGCTGCAAAATAGGAGTGACATTGTCATCCAAGTATTTGGCGACATCCCGCTGAATTTCAATACCCAAGTAGCGAAATTTCGTAACACACTGTAGAGGCAGATCGGGGGAGGAGGGAGGGGGAACTGCCGACAAGGAAAATAGTAGGGATTTGTCCCAGTTAATACGTATCCCAGAGAAGGAGCCAAACAGCTCAAAAATCTGCAACGCCAAAGTCAGGGATCCCGCCGCATCAGGGAAATAGAGAAGGGCATCATCAGCGTACAGTGAAATCCGTTCAACTAAGGGGCCCACCTGCAGCCCCCCCAAAGCGGGGGTGGACCGCAAGAGGATAGCCAGGGGCTCCATCCCCAGGGCAAAGAGACCCGGGGACAGCGGACAGCCCTGCCTAGTCCCCCTATGCAGAGAAAATGGAAGGGAGAGAGAACTATTAGTGCGAACCCTAGCGCGTGGGGCTGCATAGAGCAGTCTCAACCAGGAGATGAATTTCGGGCCAATACCAAAGCGACGTAGGACTTCCCAAAGATAACCCCACTCGACAGAATCGAAGGCCTTCTCTGCGTCCAGAGAGGCCACGACCCCAACCCGAGTCCGACAACACTGCATGAGAAACGTGGGTATAAAGGAGACGTATGTTGATGTCTGTCCCCTTGCCCGGCATAAAACCAGTTTGGTCCCCATGATGGATCAGCGACAGAATAACCCAGTTCAAGCGTTGCGCCAGAACCTTCGCCAGAATCTTGGCATCCACATTGAGGAGGGAAATCGGCCTATACGACGCACAACGTTCAGGGTCCTTCCCGGGTTTGGGTATAACAACAATGACTGCCTCCGACATAGAACAGGGTAAGCTATTCGAGTCCAAAGTTACTTGCAGCAGGGAGTGAAGGCGCGAGGCCACCAATTCCAAGTTGGACTTGTAAAACTCCACCGGTAGCCCGTCTCGGCCCGGGGCCTTACCAGATTGCAGAGCCGCAATAGCCTTGGACAGTTCCGTGAGGGAAATTGGGCCATCCAGTTTGACCCTACCCGCCTTCGACAGCTGCGGAAAATCCAGGTTGTCAAGGTAGGCCGTGAGGGGCTCCGGGGGGTAAACCACCCGGGAGCGATAGAGGTCCTCATAGTAGCTTGCAAATTGGGCATTGATGGCAGAGGGATCCGAGTGGCAGCACCCCGCGTCATCTTTGATGTTGGCAATAAGTGTAGCCGGCGAGCGCTCCCGAGACAACCATGCCAATATACGACCCGCCTGTTCCCCCTGTTCAAAAACGCACTGCGATTGTGACAGCAGGCGTTTCCGACAAGCCGTGGCCCTCAGCAACGCTATCTCTCGATGTACCGCCTGCAGAAGCGCATACGTGCCCGAGTCTCCATCCACCCCATACCGCAACTCCAAGGCCGTGGCTCTGGTCTCGGCCTCGACCAACGCCAAAATCGGCTCCCTCCTAGCCCGTCCTATCGCCCGCTGGTACACTCCCCTGGTACACTCCCCTGGTACAAGCTTTGAAAGCGTCCCAGACGAGCGAAGGAGAGGTGGTGTCAGCATTGTGGGCCCAATACTCCAGCAGCCCGGAAGACACAACCGGGGCCACCCTCTCATCATCAACCCAAAACCTAGATAATCGCCAAACACCCTCCCCTGGGGCCGCCCCAATCCCCAAAGTGACAATGACGGGCATGGTCCGAGATTCCCCGAGGCAAAATAGAGACCTCCCGGGTACCTGCAAGCAGGGACTCCGAAAGGTAAACCAGGTCAATCCTTGAGTAAGTGGCGTGAGTGACCGAGTGACAGGTGTATTGCCGCAGCCCAGGGTTCTTCCACCTCCACACATCCACCAGTCCCAGGGCATCAGCCCAGCGGGAGAGGGGAGAGTCCACAGGGCCCCCCCCAGCAAACCTGTCCAGTGATGGGTTGGGGGGCATATTAAAGTCCCCCGCCACCAACAGACAAGCCGCCGGGTAAAGGGCCAGGAGCGGAGTCAACCGCTGTAGGAGGGTAAGCTGGCCCGGCGGAGGCACATACAATCCCGCAATACACATTTCCAACCCCTCGCAAAGAGCATGAAGAAAAACATATCTTCCCTCAGGGTCCAGGTGAAGATCCAGGAGGCTAAAACGGACAGATTTGTGGATCAGGATGCTCACCCCCCTGGAGTAAGAGGAACAGGTGGCATGGTAGTAAGACCCCACCCAGGCCCTTTTAAGCGCCAGCACCCTACTCCCCACCAGGTGGGTATCCTGTAAAATACAAACATGGGGGCGGTGTCGCTGCAAAAAGGAAAAAACAAGTGACCGTTTAAACTTAGAGTTCAATCCTCGGACATTCCAGGAGATTACCGTGAGGGGACCCATGATAGCAATTTGAAAAAATTGGAAGCCTCCAGATCTTCACCACAGACTCCACACAGGGTTAACCCCCCGCCCCCCAACAAGTCCCGGAGCGGAGTAGACCAACCGTTATAGGGCTGTGAACAGAACTCCACACCCCCCCTACCAGAGAACATACATCGTACCAAAAGCACCCAAGAACACAGCTGAAAGGAAACTTAGAAAAAAAACAAAGAACACCCCAAATGCAAAAAACATAGGCATTGTAAAAGCGTACATTGTACATTGGTGCGCATGGCAGGTGGTATGGAAAGTTTGTCGTTGTAGTAGAGGAAGCCTTCTGCATCGGTATTTAGTTGTGGTGGGGGTGAATCCAAACTTATACCATGCAAAACCTCTTCCTTCAAAGAACGGACAACTCCAATAATACGCTTGTGAGGTATTATAGGAACGGAAGGGATTTCGAAGTAGTTTTCTTCAGTTAGTCGTGATAGTGCATCCGCCTTTTTGTTCTTATCTGCAGGTGTGTAGGTCACTAGGAAGTTAAACCTTAGAAAGAATAGTGACCATCGTACCTGTCGGTGAGAGAGAGTTTTGTTAGTCTGAAGATATTGAAGATTTTTATGGTCCGTGTATATAAGTATTGGTAATCGGGTGCCTTCAAGTAGATGTTGCCAATTCTCCAGAGCCAATTTTATAGCAAGCAGTTCCTTTTCACCCACGGGGTAATTTACCTCTGGACTGCTTAAGGATTTAGAAAAGAAGGCGACTGGATGGAGTGGTGCAGTGTTAGTTGGTCGTTGGGAGAGTATTGCTCCTACTGCCATGTTTGACGCATCTACTTCAAGAATGTATTGGAGGGATGGGTCTGGATGGCGTAGTATGGGAGCAGAAGTAAACCTTGTCTTTAACAGGTGAAAAGCTTTATTTGCTTCATCTGACCATTTGAATGGTCTCTTAATGCTAGTGAGCTGTGTGAGGGGTCTCACAATGGCAGAGAAGTTCCTGATGAATTTCCTGTAGAAATTAGAAAATCCAAGGAATCGCTGTAGCGCCTTGCGGGTGGTTGGTGTAGGCCAATCCTGAATGCAGGATATCTTACTCATGTCCATCTTGATTCCTGTTTTGGATATGATGTAGCCTAGAAACAGTACCTCTTCTTTATGAAACAAGCATTTTTTCAGTTTCACGTATAGGTTGTGTGCAAGCAATCTCGATAATACTAGTCTTACATGTCTTATGTGTTCAGACAAGGATCGTGAATATATAAGTATATCGTCCAGATATACCACAACACAGACATCTAGTAAGTCTCTGAAAATATCGTTTATAAATCGTTGAAAGGCTGCAGGGGCGTTGCATAGCCCGAATGGCATTACAAGATATTCGAACAATCCGTATCTGGTTCTGAATGCAGTCTTCCACTCGTGTCCATCACGGATTCGAATGAGATTGTATGCCCCTTTCAGGTCCAATTTTGAAAAATAGGTAGCTCCACGCACCTGCTCAATGAGTTCAGGGATAAGCGGTAGAGGATAGCGATCTTTTATTGTAATAGCATTCAATTGCCTATAGTCGATGATAGGCCTGAGAATTGAGTCCTTATTGCGGACAAAAAAGAGTCCTGCTGCTGTGGAAGAAGTGGAAGGTCTAATAAAACCTTTTTTCAAATTCTCATCCAAATATTCTTTGAGATGGGAAAGTTCATCCTGTGAAAGAGGATAAACATGACCGAACGGCAATTTGCTATTTGGGAGTAGATCAATACTACAATCATAGTCTCGATGGGGAGGTAGTGCTTGAGCATTTTTCTCAAGAAAAACCTCAGAGAGATCCTGATAACATAGTGGTGCAATCTCATCTGTCACCACAGACAGGATCTTCCCGGAAGACGGGAGGTTAAACGTACCCTCGCAATAGCAAGAGAGGAAGGCCAGGGTCCGTTCCTTCCAATCTATGGTTGGTTGATGTGTGTGTAACCAGGGAAGTCCCAAAACAATGGGAAAGTGGGGTGAAGGTATTAGATCGAAGGTAGTGGTCTCCATATGAGACCCGTTAGTAGTGACTAGGAGTGCCTGTGTCTGATCAGTGATCGGACCAGAGGATAAAGGAACACCGTTAATAAGACTCACTGAGACAGGTTTAGGTTTAGAAATAATAGGGACTTTATTTAAAGCAGCAAAACGTATGTCAATATAATTTCCACAAGATCCTGTGTCAATCATGGCCTTAGTAGTAATCCTGTTCTGGTCCCACTGTAATGTTAAGCAAACAAAAAGGTAAGGGTTAGTAATTGAAGTTGTCAATCCCCCTAGGAGGACATGTGAACACTCACCCTTCTTTTTGTAGACTAGGGGACAGACGTTTATCTTGTGATCCGGGGATGCACAGTACAAGCAGAGATTACCAGATTGTCTTCTGGCTCTTTCCATAGTTGATAGAGGTGGGCGTATGGTTCCTACCTCCATAGGAGTGGGGTCATCGGCCGAAATCCGAGAAGAACTGGATAATGGCATTCCCATTTTTTCAGCCTTTCTTTCTCGTAGTCTTCTATCTATGGTGATACTGAGTTGTATCAATGCATCCAGGGTTTTTGGCAGATCTGCTCGGGCGAGCTCGTCTTTAACGGCCTCTGATAGGCCAAGCCTAAATTGAGTTTTCAGAGATGCATCATTCCATTCTGAATCAAGGGTCCATCTCTTGAATTCTGCGACAAAGTCTTCCACAGGTCTCCTACCTTGTTTCAAGGACCTTAATTGAAGATCGGCAGTACTCTGCCTATTGGGATCATCATATAGGCTAGTAAGTTCTGCTAGAAATAAGGTATAGGATTTGAGAAGCTGATCGTTTTTCTCAAAAAGAGAGTCTGCCCAGGCCCGAGGATCGCCTGTTAGGTAAGAAATAATAGTACAAACCTTAATGTGATCAGTAAGGTAGGTACAGGGTTTTAGCAAGAAAAGTAACTCACATGCGTTTTTAAATTCGCGAAATTTTTTGCGATCGCCTGTAAATACCAAAGGAGGATTTATTTTGGGTTCAGGGGACTGAGCAGTGGTAAGTTGTGTCAGTCAGGTTACCTGCTGCGTCAGAGCCTGATTTTCTTCTCTTAATTCAGCAAGTGCGTGTATTAACGCAGTTACTTGCTGTTTTAATTGTGTCACCTGAGTGGTTATTTCTGCTGAATCCATTTGAGGTTCGTTCAATCTGTAACGCTCCTGCGTTTTATATATAATGTGGATTTACAGCTGCAGAAATATTCCACTTCAGTAGTCATGTAGAGAAACGCTGAGACACCAATCCCAACTCCCAAGACTCATCATGTGTGGATAGTCTCAATTCAGCAAGTAGATACACACACTCAATAAGATGTTCCTAGAGTGACTTATATGTATAGTAATATAGTGATGATAGGCTGAAGAGACAGGTTGGGTAGAGATGGTATATGACAGACACTTGAAAGGAATGTTCTTGAAAGTAAGATAATAGCAGATGGGATGCAGATAGGTTAAGCAATCATGTATGGTAGCAGATGATAGAGTAGCAGGTGAACATACAGGATAGACCAACCCAGTGCAAGAGCAGATGGTATTAGGCTCAAGAGCTAGCAATCTTAGTTAATGCAGATGTAGTAATAGTCCTTAGTATGCAGAGCTAGATAGTGTAAGCTTTAGTATGAAGGTTATAGAGGTTTCCCCTGTGGGGTACTTATCACTAGTAGCAATGTAGTAGAGGAGAGGTTCGGCAAGAGCGGATGATCCGGTAGTGGGATACAGGGATCAGCAGCGTGGTTCCGATAGCGAGGTATGCTTGCAAGCATGAGAGCTTCAAGGCAGATTATGCGGCGTTGAACGAACATGTGAGTGAGACCGCCGGAGGTTGAAATAGCTGCTCCAGCGGCGCTCAGTGATGACAGCATCGGTCTTAAAGGTGTATGCGCACCTTACCAAAAGAGAATGGTGGGGCGCATACACTTAGGAAAAGTGGAATTAGGGTACCAAAGGTACCAGAACATTACAATGGGACAGTAGATGCGGAGGTCGCTGGTCTCCTCTGTATATATGACTCAAGCAGCCAGCCCGGAGCAGAAGCAAGCCCTAGAGAAAAGGACAGACATCACCTCTTATTTTCTGAGACGCACAGTGGCATCACGAAGCACTGTTGGGACCAAGGCATCACAGAAACGCCAAACAAACTCAGGAATGGCAGTTCAGCAGAAAGGGCCCAAAGCTACAAACACTCAATCTACTGGGGTCTCTTCTGGTGGGAAGAAGCCTTTAGTAATGGATATATCGCATGAACAAAGGAACGAAGAGCCCAAAGAATCCCTGATTATGCCGCAACAGCCCCAAATACCATTAACAGCGGAGTGGAGTGAGTTTGTAAAGCTGATCCCGACTAAACAGGATATCCAAGACATGGCTGCAGCAATCGTGAGTGACATTAAAATGGAAATATGTGGTTTAAAACAAAAAGTTGACCAAATTGAAGGCAGACTGGTGAATACAGAGACAGTACAATGTGATTTTGAAGTCAGAATCTCTGAATTTGAAAGTTCACGAGCGCAGTTGCAAAAACAAGTCACCTGGTTGCGGCTGCAGCAGGATGATGCCGAGAACCGCAGTCGGAGGAATAATATTCGACTGCGGGGCTTGCCTGAATCCGTAAAGGGCCCAGAGCTCAGAACCACGGTAGTGGGTATTTTGAATGGTGTGTTGGGGAGACCCCAAATGGAAAAAATGGAAATTGACAGAGTGCACAGGGTTAAAGCGCCCCGAAGGACGGTAACAGAACTAATCCCAGATGTCCTGATTAGGATTCACCTGTTCTCACTTAAAGAAGACAAAATGAGACAAGCATGGGCAAAAGGGCAGATTGAGTATGAAGGTTCTCAGCTGAAACTGTTGCCAGATCTTTCACGGGGGACCCTAAAGATGAGAGCCGCAATTAAACCCCTCCTAGAGGTCATAAGAAAAGTGGGAGCAACCTATTTTTGGGGACACCCCTTCCATTTGAAAGTGGTGAAAGACAGAGAAACGTTCTTATTGAAATGGCCAGACCAGCTCCCCGGGCTCTTTACATTTTTGGGGTGCGCCCCGATCCATGTGAGTGACTGGATGGATGTCCTAGGAAACTCCGTGAACTATTACATGAATTAAGCCATACAACATGGGTGAAATTGGGAGCAGATAGGTGTGGGAGCAAAACAGATGCTCAGGACAAGGAGACATTAATACAATGAACCTAAAAGTGCTGCACACAGGTTCCTGGCCTATTCCATGTTTTTTTTTTTTTTTTTTCCGTTTTTTCCCATGCGTTTTTTTTTTTTTCTTTTGTTTGTTTCTGGGGTTCTCCCTATCTCCTCTTCTCCCTCTCTTTCTGGGAGGGGGGAAAGTTAAGATGTGTGGAGGTCCCTGGTATCCCCACACCCGCCTCGAACATTTGCTTTGTCAAGATATGGGCGTTTTTTCTGCATTTTTTCTGTTTTACTTTTTATATGTCCTTACTATCTGAGTCACCCTCGAAGGGGAAGGGGGGGGGGCTACTTTTAGTGTGATTTGTGTTATTTTTCCATGCTTTTCATGTTTTTCTTATGGGAGATTTGTGGTGTGTGTTTTTGGATTTTTTTTTTTGTTTCACAGGAAAGTTGGATATTATATATTTGTATCTGTAGAAATCAACAATAACTTCACAAGGTGTTTTTTTTTTTTTTTTTTATAAATTTTTTTTTTTGTTTCTATTCGTGCCCCCGCCAGCCATGGAGGGCCGGAGCACGATCTTAAGGGTTAAGAGGGAAGGGGGCACTGAGGTAGAGGTAATTCGAGAGTGTTCCCTCACTTCGTGCGGGACATGCTTAAGACATAAAAAAGAAGATATGTGAGACTTAATAATACCTAATTTAAATCACTATTAGGGTGTATACAGAGGATATAGTGACTCAGGGAATAGTTATGGTTAATAGCAACTAGAAGTGAGTAAGAGAGATCCTCCCAGGACCTAGCGTAAGTCTGAAGGGTTAAGATGAAGTTGAGGGGAGGGTAGATGTTTTGCAGAAGGGGGGGGGGTGAGGGGGCCCCGGGGCCCTCAGGAAGGGAGATGGGGGGAGGGGGAGGGGAATCCATAGAGTGATAGGAGTAGAAGGCACAAGCAAGGGATCTGACCATGTAGCAATTAAGTCCCCTTTATCTGCGACCTGGCTCGGGGTAGTTTGACTAGATCGGGAGGCGTAAGAGGGGGTCTCTGGGGCGGGGGAGTAGGACATTGACATTATGTGAAGGGAGGCGATCGTCCGCCGAGTTAGAGCTCCTCTAGCTGGACACTTTAAATTTATAGTTTTACTGTCTGCCAGGGATAACATAGGGACTACATCCTTACCACCACGGTAGGGGTGAAAGGGAGTAGAGCCCATTTTCTTAGCTCCAATTTTTGGAGTCCAGCCTTTTCTTCTTTTTTCTTCCCTCTTGTGTTCTTGAAGGAGAGTGTCCAGGTACAGTGGCTTGCTCGCGGGGTTTTGGGAACCACGGCCCCCTCAGTAGATAGCGCCTGGTTGCTCTGGTTTAGATAACCATTAGAGGGGGGTAGGGGTAGTGGGTATTAAACAGTATATACATACTTGTTTGGGTGAAGGGGGGTTTCTTTCTTGTCAATTTTTTTTTTTTTTTACCAATTTTTTTTAATTAATTATTATTATTTTTTTTTTTTTCTCGCATAGGTTGTGTGGCCGTAGGGGGCAGGGGACCGTTCCACAATGGTGGCTGGAGGTGGGGCGACCCAGGGGGGGCAGCAGGTTGTAAGATTACGACCTATAATGTGAGGGGACTATCAACCCCACAGAAGCGTAGGAGACTTATGGGAGATCTAAAACGAGATGCTACACAAATAGCTTTCATTCAGGAGACCTACTTCCGCAAAGATGCAGTACCAAAATTGTACAATAAAGACTTTCCATGGGTTTACCACGCTACATCCCCTATTGCTAAATCAAAGGGTGTGAGCATTTTAATATCAAGTGCTATGAATTGGACCCTGAAAGAAGAATTGGCTGACCCAATGGGTAGGTTCGTGTTGGTGAAGGGGTGGATAGGACGGGTCGAGGTAACCCTCGTAAATGTCTATTTTCCCATCTATGAGCATGTAATGTTTTTACAGAAAATGATTCCAGTTGTCTTGGAATTCCGGGAAGGGCACTTAGTGATGGGAGGTGACTTTAATTATGCCCCAGAACCTCTGTTGGATACCTCCAAAAGAAGTTCATATATGTCATTTGCTAAATTACGAAGGCTACAAAAAGAGATCTCCCTCCTGGGCCTCATCGACCCATGGAGGTTGATGCACCCAGGGGAGAGAAATTACACTTTCTATTCTCCAATCCACAAGGCATATAGTAGGATAGACAGAATCCTGGTTACCCAGGCAGACCTGCCGTTAGTGACAGACTCAGATATCGGAGATTTTTCAATCTCTGACCATTTTCCGGTGTATGTGAGTATAGAGTGGGAATCAAAAAACTGTAGTCCAAGATCATGGCGCATAAATGAGGCCTTATTACAATCCTCGGAAACAGAGGGGAAGATAGAGGAAGCGTTACATAACTACTTTTTGGAAAATACATCGGAGTCGCTCTCACCTTCCACGATCTGGGAAGCGCACAAGTGCGTGATAAGAGGGGTTCTGATACAGTTGGGTGCACAGCGTAAAAGAGAGCGAGAGGCGAAAACTAAAGAATATCTAACTAAAATTGAACATCTGAGTAGACAGCATAAGAGAACGCTTGCGGAAGCTCACTTGATCCCTCTCATGCGGGTAAGAGAGGAATTGAATCAGATACTTTTCCAAAAGACAGTACGAAATATGTTATGGTTGAAAAGACACCTGTATGAATACGCAAATAAACCAGGGGCGATGCTGGCACGAGCATTGAGGGGCCCAAAAAGACGAACTCAAATTTTACGTCTTAGAAATACAAAAGGTGGGGAGGTTCACACTTCAGCTGACATAGCAGAAGAGTTCTGCTCTTTCTATCGGTCACTATATAACCTACCGGAAATAGGGAGCAAGAAAAGTCCAGAAAAGGGGAAGCAGATAGAGGAGTATTTACGAGACTCGGGCATGCGTACACTTTCAGAGGACCAAGTACTGACTTTGGAAGGCGAGATATCGGGGGAAGAGCTGGCCGCTGTGATTTCACAGACCAAGGCACATAAGGCACCTGGCCCAGATGGCTTTACTTTAAGTTATTACAAGAAATTTGGGGAGCGTTTAAAGAACCCCCTACTATCACATTTCAATGAAGTGGGAAGAAGAGCGGCGTTCCCGTTGGATTCTTTACGGGCGCACATTTATCTAATACTTAAAGAGGAGAAGGACCCCCTGTGTTGCGGCAGCTATCGCCCGATATCTTTGATAAATGTAGACACGAAACTATACGCAAGAATATTAGCAAATCGGCTCTTACCATATATGGCAGACTTGGTCCATTTCGACCAAGTGGGCTTTATTCCTACCCGGGAGGCCCGGGACAATACAATCCGAGCCTTAGATTTAATACATCGGGCACGTACATCACAGAAGAAGATGGTTTTCTTCGCAGCAGATGCGGAAAAGGCCTTTGACAGGGTGGCGTGGGATTTTATCCGGGCCACCCTGTCATACATAGGCCTGGGACCACAAATGCTGCAATTTATACTGCCACTTTATACGGTCCCTACGGCTGCGGTTAGGGTAAATGAATGGAGGTCGAGTTACTTCCCTATCTCTAATGGCACACGGCAGGGGTGCCCTCTATCCCCGCTTATATTCGTGTTGTGTCTTGAACCCCTATTGTGCAGAATTCAGAGTTCTCCGGATATAGCGGGAATCCAAAGCGGGGGGAAACAACACAAGGTGGCCGCGTTTGCGGATGACCTGCTGTTTTTTGCTACTAACCCTTCTCTTTCATTACCAAATATTCTAGACGCCCTGAAAACATACAGTGGGTTCTCTAATTATAAAATTAATGTAACTAAATCAGCGGCACTCAACATATCGTTATCTGACCAAGAAGAGAGAGCACTTCGAACAGCGTTCCCATTTCAATGGGCCTCAGATACGCTGAAATACTTAGGGATACAGTTAACGGCAGATCCCGCGGATCTCTATAGAAAGAATTACCTTCCGCTTGTAGGAAAGATTAAAGCAGATCTTAGAATATGGCAGCTGTTGGCAGTGACGTGGTTTGGGCGCTGTAGCGTTATTAAAATTAATGTGTTACCCCGTATTTTGTATTTAATGCAGACAATTCCAATAGCAGTTCCAAAAGAATTCTTTCAATCAATCAAGGGCATACTCCGCGCCTATATTTGGGCAAACAAATCCCCGAGAATTAAGATGCAGACGTTGGCCTTACCCAAAGTAAGAGGTGGGATGGGATTACCAGATATCCTGAGATATTACAGGGCGGTCCATATAGTAAGGGTGGTAGACTGGCACTGCAATAAAATTACCAAACGATGGGTGGATTTAGAGAATGAGGAATCAGGTCAGCTAGCCCCCCCAGCCCCATGGTCGGTGTTCGAATCAAAAGACGCTATTCTCAAACATCCTACAGTGGGAGCGACTATAAAAGAAACTAAGAGAATTCAGTCGCATTGGAGGGTAGCCCCGGGTATATCTCCGATGACACCGATCTTGGGGAACCCGGATTTTCCCCCGGGGTGTATAAATGCCAGACTCCGTAGGTGGGCTCAGAATGGTAAAAGACGCCTAGGTGATATATGGCAAAATGGGCCTATGCCCTCCCTAGAAGAACTTAGGACAGGTGCAGGAGAATCGCTAGATTATTTCAGCCTTTATCAGTTGTATAATTATATTAGATCAGTTCGGCAGAAAGGGTATGCACCACGAGAGCTAACAGATCTGGAAAATATGTGTAGAACAGGTAAAGCAACGGGCCATTTGATCTCAAGGTTCTATACACAATTGTCAGAAGAAGAGGGAGACCAACAATTGCCGTTTATCCAAAAATGGGAGCAGGAGTTAAACACCGTGTGGTCAAAAGAGCAGATAAATAAGATCCTGAGATTAGTTCACCAATCGTCACTAGATTGTAAGATCCAAGAGACAGGGTATAAAATTCTAACCAGATGGTATAGAGTCCCATCACTATTACACAGAATAAAAGAGGCGATCTCAGGAAAATGCTGGCGGTGTGGATTGGAGGATGGAAATATGGTACATATTTTTTGGGGATGTAAAAGAGTGCAGCCATTTTGGAATAAGATAGCAGTGGCTATAAAACATATAGCCAACGTGGATATACTAGAGGACCCCGCGTTGTGCTTGCTGCATTTGACAGGAAGCTCAGTGCGGAGCTACAGGAAGTCCCTGACTCTGCGTCTGTTGAATGCAGCAAGGGCATGCATACCTATTTTCTGGAAACAGACAGTGATCCCAACTTACGAGTTGTGGTGTGGGAAGGTCAACGAGATTTTTAAGATGGAAGAACTGTCCGCCATATTGGGAAATTCAGAGGATCAAGTTAAGTTGAGATGGAGACCCTGGGTGCAATACTTGGAAGCCAATTCTTCTTAAAGGGAGTTTAAGAGAGGGTCATCCTGGGCGGAGCCTGGTCCAGGCCGCGGGGGGACGGTCCCCATACTCCTTCTGGCGTACGGTAATATAGTATGGAATACATCTTCATACGAAGAAATGTTGGGAATGAGTGTATAAAAGTATAAAAACTTTCTTTTTGTTTTTTTTTTTTTTTTGTTTAATTGGGGGGAGGAGGGAGGGGGAGGTAAGGGGGGTGGGGTTTGGTCAGATCATGACAATGTTTGTTTGAAATGTATGTATATATAAAAAATCACCAATAAAGATATAAATTTAAAAAAAAAAACAGTAAAACCAAAAGAAAGGAGGGGGGGGGGGGCCTCTCAGGCAGCCAGCGGGGAAAGGCCACTAGGCACAACATCTCACGGTCCCACGGGAAGAGGACCCCCCCAAAAAATTTTGTCTCCCCCAAGAGGAAAAAGTGTAACATCCAGAGCGCAGACAGCGCATAAAGAGGCTCACGGCCGTGGAGATCGTGCCCAGGGAAGCGTCTCCAACCAGTGCATGGTGTCCTCCGGGGAAGTGAAGAATCTCACCGTCTCTCCATCCTGAACTCGCAGCCGGGCAGGAAACAGCATACTGTACTTAATATTGCGATTGCAAAGTTACAGTTTAACATGGTCAAAAGACCGCCGAAGACGCTGCGTGTCTATGGAATAATCTGGAAAGATCATGATCTTCGCGGCCTCATGTCGCAGGACATCCAGCTTCCTTGCCTCCCGAAGCACCAAGTCTCGGTCCCTGAAATTGAGGAGGCGCAAGATGAAGGTTCGTGGTGGGGACCCTGGCGGCCCCCGAGTCTCCGGCATGCGGTGCGCTCTCTCCACAACAAAGAAGGGGGAGAACTGGGCCTGAGGTAACAAGTTGTGCAGGAGGCGCTCAGCAAAGGACACCGCATCAGCGCCCTCCGATCCCTCCGGGAGACCGACTATCCGCAGGTTGTTCCGTCGGTTCCTGTTCTCGGCATCCTCCGCCCTTGCCTCCAGGGTTTTGACCCTGGCAGAGATCGAGCGGATGGAGGCCTCATGAGAATGGAGTACGTCCTCCGCCTCCCCCACCCGCCGCTCAGCCTCCGACAGCCGGCCACGAAACGTATCCATATCCTTGCGGATGAGGCCAATGTCCATTTGTATCGAGTCTATTTTGCCGGTGAGAGTAGACTGGCAGGTAGTGATAGCCTGCATCAGAGCAGTAAATTTATCCTGCTCCACCAGGGCCGACTCTGTGGCTTCAGTCTGAGTCGCCATGTTAAGGAGGGGAGCCGGGGGAGGCCCCGCGCCGCCCGCTGCCCCACGTGCGGGACCCGCCTTTGCCGAGGTCTTGTGCGCCGACGGGTCTTTATTCTTCGCCCGAGTCGGCATAGAAGAATAGGGGACACTGTTGGAGCAACGATCCGCAGTCAGCACAGTGCAAGGGGAGCAACGATCTGCAGGCAGCACAGTTCAATGAGAGCAACGATCTGCAGGCAGCACAGGTCAAGGGGAGCAACAATCTACAGGCAGCACAGCGTACAGGGAGCAATAGTCTGCAGGCAGCACAAGCCGAGGAGAGCAACAATCCATCGGCAGCACAGTTCAATGGAAGCAACGATCTGCAGGCCGCACAGTGCAAAGAGAGCAACACTCCATAGGCAGCACAGTTCAGTGGGAGCAACGACCTGCAGGCAGCACAGTTCAATGAGAGCAACAATCCATATGCAGCACGGTTCAATGGGAGCAACAATCTGCAGGCAGCACAGTATAAGAGGAGCAACGATCTGCAGGCAGCACAGTACAAGAGGAGCAACGACCTGCAGGCAGCACAGTTCAATGAGAGCAACAATCCATATGCAGCACAGTTCAATGGGAGCAACGATCTGCAGGCAGCACAGTATAAGAGGAGCAACGATCTGCAGGCAGCACAGTACAAGAGATATGGAGACAGACAGTCCAGACAAGGAGGCCAGTGAAGAGGCTTAAGAAGGCAGATTGAGATGGAGATTACACAGGCAACGTCCTTACCAGAGCCTCACGCAGGGCCTGCCACCCCAGGGCTTCCGTTCACTGGCGGGAAGGGACGAATCCGCTCAGGGCCCACCCGCCAACCAGGGCGGCGACTTACTTCACAGGAGGCCGAACAGGCAGCGGGGCCTATGCTGGGACACTCGGCAGGGATGGAAGGCCGCAAGCCAGCACCAGGCCCAATCCAAGATGGCGGCCGGAATCCAGGAGGAAGAAGCCGGTATGCGGCCTGCAAGGCCCCGGGAGAGCAGAGTCCGGACGTCAGGGGCCGCGGGTCGACAGTCGGAGCGCCGCCAGGTCCAGCGCAGCCCACCTCCGGTTGAGCCGGCAGTCCCGGGCAGACGTCACAGGGCCCAGGCGGACAGACAGGCGGCCGAGGTGCAGGTAGGCCGCGGGTGCAGAAGAGGCACAATCCGCCCCCGGATCTTCAAAAGAAGGACTCGAAGCACCTCCACCAGGGGGGCCCACCGTCAGTATAGCGATGCGGGGTCCTGGTCCCCGAGGAGAAGGCTGGATGGCGGAGGATTGCAGCCGGGATCCCAAGATGGCGGAGGGCTGCAGCCGGGATCGTGGAAGCCCGGGAGGCAAGCAGTTGGCCGGAACGGCACCCGGACAAAGGAGTCACACCAGCGGTGGGTAGGGCATCAGTCTACAGAGAAAATCGGTGAATTACAGGCGGCAAACCCGGAGCCTTAGTCCAGCACGTCTAGCCCGGTGGCCAACTTGGACACGCCCCCAACTCAACACCATTATTAACCACTTTCAGACCGGAGGATTTGGCTGCTCAATGACCAGGCCCTATTTTGTGATTCGGCACTGCGTGACTTTAACGGGCAATTGCGCTTTCGTGCGATGCTGTACCCAAACAAAATTGATGTCCTTTTTTTCCCACAAATAGAGCTTTCTTTTGGTGGTATTTGATCACCTGTGTGATTTTTTTTTTTTTTTGCGCTATAAACAAAAAAATAGCAAACACTATTTTTCACATTCTTTTATATGAAATTCTCAAAAAAAATGTAAAAATCAAAATTTTTTAACATTTTAGGCCAATCTGTTTTCTGCTACATATTTTTGGTAAAAAAAAAATCGCAATAAGCGTATTTTGATTGGTTTGCGCAAAAGTTATTGCGTTTACTAACTACGGGAAAGATTTACGCAATAGTTATTGCGTTTACTAACTACAGGAAAGATTTACTGTTTTTTTTTTTACTAGTAATGGCAGCAATCTGTGAGTTTATGTGGGACTGCAACATTGCAGCGGACAGATCGGTTCCCTAACTGACATTTTTGACACTTTTAGGGGTACCAGTGACATTACTACAGTAAGCAGTGCTATAAATATGCACTGTTACTGTAAAAATGACACTGGCAGGGAAGGGGTTTCACAGTATCGGTGATCAAGGGGTTAAATGTGACCCTAGGGGCGTGATTCTAACTGTGGGGGGGGGGCGTGGCTTGGGAAGTCATCACAGAGACATGTGATCCTATATAGCAGGACCACATGACATCTGTGATCACTTCAGGTAGAAGTACGGACGGCTGTGTATACATCAGCCGTTCGTCCTTCTCTGTCAGCGGCAGGAGATCGCCAGTGGCTGGCAGCCATCGGAGCCGCCTGTCACACGCACTAGCTTCCCCGCTGACGAGCGCCGTACATGTACGGGACTTTGCCTGGCAGAGCCAGACTGCTGCCGTACATCTGCGGCGGCTGGGGCTAAAATGGTTAAAACACAACACTATTAATGGCCACCATTATTTTCCAACACTGCCTTAATCCTCTTGGGCATGTAGTTCACCAGAGCTTCACAGGTTGCCACTGGAGTCCTCTTCCCCTCCTCCATGACGACATCATGGAGCTGGTGGATGTTATTGACCTTGTGCTCCTCCACCTTAGCAAACGGGAGGGATTACCATAGCAACCGGGTGAAATACCTTAGCAACCAAGAGAAATAACTTAGTAACCAAAAAAAATACCTTAGCAACCGGGGAAAAATACCTTAGCGACCGGGGAAAAATACCTTAGCAACTGGGTGGAATACCTTAGCAACCGGGAGGAATACCTTAGCAACCGGGAGGAATACCTTAGCGACCGGGAGGAATACCTTAACGACCGGGAGGAGGGCTGTAGAGACTGGAGGAAGTGTAGTAGCGACTGGGAGTAATACCTCAGTGAGTGCCAGCGAGTGCCTGTGTGTTTCTGTGAGTGCATGCGTGTGTCTGTGAGTGTCAGTGAGTGTCGTGGAGAACCAGAGGGTGAGAAAGTAGAGTAAGAAGCTAGAAAACAGCCACACAGGACAGACTTAAATTACTGAATCCCCATCAATGCCCGGCGGGTGTGGAGATGCGATTCGGTGTACATCTTGTGGCATGTATACATTCCTCTATCAGGCGATCAAGGGTGAATACAGCTGCACAAAATGTAAGCACGTTGCTTCCCTGGAAGCTCAGGTCCTGAATCTAGGGAAGCAACTGGCAACACTGAGAAGAATGTCAATACTGAAGGAGAGCTGGGAGCGTACCCGCCAGGTGCAGGCAGGGGCCTGCACAGAGGAGGGCGGAGATACAGGAGTGCAGGCATCAGAGCAGAGTAGATGGGTGACAGTTAGGAGGGGTAGAAGGGAACAAGGCAAGGAGGCCGGTCCTGGGCTGGAGCACCCCAATAAATACGCCCTGTTGTGTGGTGTTGGGGAAACCAGTCAGGGACCAGCATTGCTGGAGCAGAGAGCGACGCCCCTAGCTGCCAGGGGAAGAACTCCTCCAGTGAGGCTGGGAGAACGAGAAAGGAAAGACAGGTTCTGGTGGTAAGGGACTCAATTATTAGAAGGACAGACAGGGCAATCTGTCAAAAAGACCGTATGTGCCAAACTGTCTGCTGTTTACTGGGCGATCGGGTTCAGCACATCACGGATCGGGTGGACAGATTACTGGGTGGGGCTGGGGAAGTCCCAGCTGTCATGGTACATGTGGGTACCAATGACATAGGCAGAGGGAGATGGAGAGTCCTAAAAAACTATTTCAGGGACTTAGGCGCTAAGTTGAGGAATAGGACCTCCAAGGTAGTATTTTCAGAAATACTACCTGTACCTCGAGCCACACCAGAGAGGCAGTGGGAGATTAGGGAAGTTTACAAATGTCTGAGGAGCTGGTGTAGTAAGGAGGGTTTTGGGTTCCTGGAGAACTGGGCCGACTTCTCAGTCGGCTACCGGCTCTTTAGTAGGAATGGATTGCACCTAAATGAGGAGGATGCAATTGTACTGGGTGAGAAGATGGCCAACAAGTTAGAGGGGCTTTTAAACTAGGTGATGGGGGGTAGGGGTACAGATGTAGAATTAGCCAGCGGGGAGCAAGGTTCAGCAGGCACAAATGGGGACATTAGCGGTAGGGTGTTCAGATTTCCTAAATCCAAGGTGGGTATGGGGAAAAATTGCAAGAGCAGCCTAAAAACAACATCAAACGAGGATGTAGTATGCAACCGGACAAAATTACGAGGTTTGTATACCAATGCTAGAAGCCTGGCCAACAAGATGGGAGAGCTGGAGCTGCTGATGTATAAGGAGGACTTGTGTGGATTACAGAAACAAGAAACAATGTGGTACTAGACCTACTGATTACCAACAATACAGACCTGCTCATGGATATAGAAATCTGGGGCAACTTAGGAAACAGTGACCATAGGTCACAAGGGTAATATAAGGACACTGAATTTCAAAAGAGCCAATTTCTCTAAACTGTGCTCTTTGCTAGAAAATATCAAATGGGATAGAACCCTGGGAACAAAGAACACGAAGAAAATGGGAGTGCTTCAAGAGCATACTAAACAAAGGGATTGGCCAGTGCATTCCAAAGGGGAATACATTTAAAAGAGCAAAAGTAAACCCTGGGTGGCTAAACTCCAACATAAAAATGCAAATTAATACTAAAGAAAAGGCTTTCAAAAAATACAAGGCTGAGGGGTCATTGGCAGCATTCAAGTATTACAAAGAGTGCAATAAGAAATTTAAAGGCGAAATCAAGGCAGCTAAAATAGAACACGAGAGACATATAGCGGAAGAGAGTAAAAAAAACCCCAAGAAATTCTTTAAGTATATAAATAGTAAGAAAGCGAGGCCAGAACACATTGACCCCATAAAAGATGACGAAGGCAAGCTGGCCACAGATGACAGATAGAAGGCGAAAGAGTTAAATAATTTGTTCTCTTCAGTCTTCACAAAAGAATCGGGGGGCTACACTAACCCAGCTTGTAATGATAGATTAAATAATACGCCTCAGGAAGTACCCCCATGGATAACAGAAGATAGACTTAGAACTAAACTAGAGAAACATAAATAAATCACCAGGACCGGATGGCTTGCACCCGAGGGTACTTAAGGAACTCAGCCAGGTGATAGCCAGACCATTATTCTTGATCTTTAAGGATAGTCTACAGACAGGTATGGTGCCAGCTGATTGGAAAAAAGCCAACGTGGTACCAATATTTAAAAAAGGGCCGAGATATAGCCCGGGTAACTATAGACCTGTCAGCCTAACATCTGTAGTCTGCAAGATTATGGAGGGGATGTTAAGGGACTATATACAAGACTTTAGTAATGAAAACAGTATTATTAGTAGTAATCAGCATGGATTCATAAAAAATCATTCTTGCCAGACCAATCTATTAACCTTCTACGATGAAGTGAGTTGCCATCTAGACAAAGGAAGGCCTGTAGATGTGGTGTATCTGGACTTTGCAAAGGCATTTGACACAGTCCCCCACAAACGCTTACTGTACAAACTAAGGTACGTAGGTATGGACCATAGGGTGAGTACCTGGATAGAGAACTGGCTCCAGGGGAGAGTCCAGAGGGTGGTGATAAATGGGGAGTACTCAGATTGGGCGGGTGTGGAAAGTGGGGTCCCCCAAGGTTCTGTCCTGGGCCAATCCTGTTTAATTTATTCATAAATTACCTAGAGGAGGGGATATCCAGCACAATCTCTGTATTTGCGGATGATACTAAACTAAGCATGCCAATATCTTCTATGCAGGATGTGGAAACCTTACAAGCAGACCTGAACAAAATAATAGGGTGGGCAACTAAATGGCAGATGAGGTTTATTGTTGAAAAATGTTTGGTAATGCACTTGGGCGTCAGAAACATGAAAGCAAGCTACTCACTAGGGGGGAACCTCTGGGTGAATCTAAGATGGAAAAGGACCTGGGGATACTAGCGGACAACAGGCTTGGCAGTGGCATGCAATGCCAAGCTGCTGCAAGCAAAGCCAATAAAATACTGGCATGTATAAAAAGGGGATTAACTCCAGAAATAAAGAGATTATTCTCCCACTCTACAAGACTCTGGTCCGGCCACATCTGTGAGTATTCCGTCCATTTCTGGGCACCGGTCCTCAGAAAGGATGTGCTTGAACTGAAGAGAGTCCAGAGAAGAGCAACAAAAATAATTAGGGGAATGGAGGACATCAGCTATGAGGAAAGACTACAAGCATTGAACTTATTCTTTCTGCAGAAGAGACGCTTGAGGGGGGATATGGTATCATTGTACAAATACTGTACTGGTGAGCACCCTAGCATAAGGAACAAACTTTTCAGAGAAAGGGAATACAATAAGACACGTGGCCACTCACTAAAACTAGAGGAAAAATGGTTTAACCTGAAAATACGTAGGGGGTTCTTTACTTCTCTTCCACAAGCTCTGGTATCAGCAGGGAGCATCGATAGTTTCAAAAAACTATTAGATGGGCACCTTAAAGACCACAACATAAAGGGGTATACAATGTACGGTTAACAACAAACACACACACATTATAAGTTGAACTGGATGGACTGATATCTTTTTTCAACCTCACAAACTATGTAACCTTCTGTATTGGGGCCCCACAGATGATCAATAGGGTTAAGGTCTGGAAACATGCTTGGCCAGTTCAACACCTTTACCATCAGCTTCTTTAGCATGGCAGTGGTCGCCTTGGAGGTGTGTTTGGGGTCATTATCATGTTGGAATATTGCCCTGCGGCCCAGTCTCTGAAGGGAGGGGATTATGCTCTGCTTCAGTATGTCATAGTACATGTTGGCATTCATGGTTTCCTCAATGAACTGTAGCTCCCCAGTGCCGGCAGCACTCATGCAGCCCCAGACCATGACATTCCCACCACCATGCTTGACTGTAGGCAAGACACACTTGTCTTTGTACTCCTCACCTGGTTGGATTATCATCTGATCCATATGGAGGACTATACACATTCAGGCACATTTCTACACTTTTTACACACCTTGTCTACCACCATGGTC
This sequence comes from Pelophylax lessonae, assembly GCF_965119305.1. NCBI lineage: Eukaryota > Metazoa > Chordata > Amphibia > Anura > Ranidae > Pelophylax > Pelophylax lessonae. The sequence goes on along the minus strand of NC_138777.1, from coordinate 127,306,261 downwards.
TCTCCTCGCTGTCCCCCACATCTACACACTCCTTTACCATTCTTTTACACTCACTTGTTATCCTCTTTGGCACTGTTTCATTTTTTGGTCACCCCTCCTTTGCCTTTTTCTTTCTCTTCTTTTCTCTTTCTTTCTTCCTTCTCACTCTTTTTCTTTTTGCCCATACATCCATGTCCCTGCTGTACCATTTTGGTATTTTACAGATACTTTCATTTCCATGCTACCATTAACTTGTGATGCAGTATTTTATTTGTACTCCAACATGCTTACATACATCTGCTTCAGCGGTACGCATTAATACCTATGGACATTCTTCCACATTTACTGGTTTCACCATTTCTTCCTCCACTTTTTCTTTCCTTTCTTTTGCCCATACATCCATGTTTCTGCTGTACCAGTTTGGTGTTTTAATAGATACCCCCCTCTTTCTGCTATCATTATTATGTGATGCAGTATTCCACTTTTACTTTAATATACTTATACATACTTGTTCCAGCAGTACACATGGACATCTTTCCACTATTCACCGGTTTCCCCCACCTGTTTCCCATTGGGATGTTTTTTTACCCCACACCTCCAGCTCCCCTACCAGACCTCCCACCACTGCCTCAGGATCACAGTGTCATTTTTATTCATCTTGGCTCTATTTATTTGTAAGTATGGATTTCCCACACAGGGTTCTTCATGAGTCTTTATACTCCATTAGACATTATGATGTATACTTCTATACTTGACAATATTATATGTACTTTTCAGATACATCCATGAGCATCTACTTCTGAAGAAGTGAGCTGTGTTCTCCCGAAACGCGTTGAGATTTAAGATGCTTTATTTCCATCATGTACTGTTTTACTATACTTACGAGCATGTACATACTTAAGTATTGTGATCCATCTATTTGTTATATATATGTGGCCTTATATGACGATTGTTCTACTTTCAACAAATCTACTATTTTGATTACATATTCAGTGGCCCTTTGTGTTCACCTCAACTAAAGTCCCAGGGCATTCCTTTTCTTTTTTGTATATTGACATAGGGATGGAGGTGTATCACTGGCAGTACCGGAACTTTATCTTTCTGGTAGCACTCACATGTCTATTTCCCAAAGACAACCTCTGGATATGACGCTGAGCATGTGCACTCAACTTCTTTGGTAGACCATGGTGAGGCCTGTTCTGAGTGGAACCTGTCCTGTTAAACCGCTGTATGGTCTTGGCCACCGTGCTGCAGCTCAGTTTCAGGGTCTTGGCAATATTCTTATAGCCTAGGCCATCTTTATGTAGAGCAACAAATTTTTTTTTCAGATCCTCAGAGTTCTTTGCCATGAGGTGCCATGTTGAATTTTCCATGACCAGTATGAGAGCGTGAGAGCAATAACACCAAATTTAACACACCTGCTCCCCATTCACACCTGAGACCTTGTAACATAGTTACATAGTTAGTGAGGTTGAAAAAAGACATCAGTCCATCCAGTTCAACCTATGATGTGTGTGTGTGTTTGCTTTTAACCGTACATTGTATACCCCTGTATGTTGTACATTGTATATCCCTGTATGTTGTACATTGTATACCCCAGTATGTTGTGGTCTTTAAGGTGTCCATCTAATAGTTTTTTGAAACTATCAATGCTCCCTGCTGATACGACTGCTTGTGGAAGAGAATTCCACATCCTTACCGCTCTTACAGTGAAGAACCCCTTACGCACTTTAAGGTTAAACCGCCTTTCCTCAAGTTTTAGTGAGTGGCCACGCGTCTTATTGTATCTCCTTTCTCTGAATAGTTTGTTCCTTATGCTCGGGTCGCCAGTACAGTATTTGTACATTGATATCATATCCCCCCTCAATCGTCTCTTCTCCAGAGAGAATAGGTTCAGTGCTTGTAGTCTTTCCTCATAGCTGATGTCCTCCATTCCCCTAATTATTTTTGTTGCCCTTCTCTGGACTTTCTCCAGTTCCAGCACATCCTTCCTGAGGACCGGTGCCCAGAACTGGACAGCATACTCCAGATGTGGCCGGACCAGAGTCTTGTAGAGCGGGAGAATAATCTCTTTATTTCTGGAGTGAATCCCCTTTTTTATACAACCCAGTATTCTGTTGGCTTTGCTTGCGGCGGCTTGGCATTGCATGCCACTGCCAAGCCTGTTGTCTACCAGTACCCCCAAGTCCTTTTCCATCCTAGACTCACCCAGAGGTTCCCCCCCTAGTGAGTAGCTTGCTTTCTGGTTTCTGGCCCCCAAGTGCATTACTTTACATTTTTCAACATTAAACCTCATCTGCCATGTAGTTGCCCACCCCGTTATTTTGTTCAGGTCCGCTTGCAAGGTTTCCACATCCTGCATAGAAGATATTGGCATGCCTAATTTAGTATCATCTGCAAATACTGAGATTGTACTCGATATCCCCTCCTCCAGATCATTTATGAATAAATTAAACAGGATTGGTCCCAGGACAGAACCCTGGGGGACCCCACTTTCCACACCCGCCCAATCCGAGTACTCCCCACTAATCACCACCCTCTGTACTCTCCCCTGGAGCCAGTTCTCTATCCAGGTACTCACCTTATGGTCCATACCTACCTTCCTTAGTTTGTACAGTAAGCGTTTGTGGGGAACGGTGTCAAAGGCCTTTGCAAAGTCCAGATACACCACATCCACAGGCTTTCCTTTATCTAGGTGGCAGCTCACTTTATCGTAGAAGGTTAATAGATTGGTTTGGCACGAACGATTTTTCATGAATCCATGCTGATTACTACTTATAATACCGTTTTCATTACTAAAGTCTTGTATGTGGTCCCTTAACATCCCCTCCAAAATTTTGCAGACTACTGATGTTAGGCTGACCGGCCTATAGTTACCCGGGATATATCTCGGCCCCTTTTATAATATTGGTACCACGTTGGCTTTTTTCCAATCAGCTGGCACCATACCCGTCTGTAAACTATCCTTAAAGATCAAGAATAATGGTCTGGCAATCACCTGGCTGAGCTCATTAAGAACCCTCGGGTGCAAGCCATCTGGTCCCGGGGATTTATTTATGTTAAGTTTCTCTAGTTTAGCTCTAAGTCTATCCTCTGTTAGCCATGGCGGCACTTCCTGAGGTGTATTATTTAGTTCGGCCTTACAAGCAAGGTTCATGTAGCCCCCCGATTCCTTTGTGAAGACTGAAGAAAAGAAATTATTTAACACTTCCGCCTTTTCTCTGTCCTCAGTGGCCATTTTTCCTTTATCATCTTTTATGGGGCCAATGTGCTCTGGCCTCGCTTTCCTACTGTTTATATACTTAACCACTTCCATACCGAGTCATGTAAAATGACGTCGGCAAAGTGGTTGTGAGGATCCGGGCCGCCGTCATATGACGTCGCCCGGATCTCCCCTCTACTGCGCGCCCCCGGGGGCGCGCAGCGCGGCGATCGGGGGTGAGGCTCGTCCCTCGGACATAGCCCATCCCTGATCAAGGTAAACAGCCAATAGAAATTGGCTGTTTACCACGTGATCGGCTGTGTCAATCACAGCCGATCACATGAGCGGCTCCAGCACGAGCCGCTCGTTCTCTCTGCAATGCGCGCCCCCGCGGGCGCGCAGAGCAGCGATCGGGGACGAGGCTCGTCCCTCGGACAGAGTCGATCCCCGATCTAGGTAAAGAGCCAATGAAATTGGCTCTTTACCACGTGACCGGCTGTGTCCAATCACAGCTGGTCACAAATGTCAACAGAGAACACGGTAACTAGCTGTCACCGTGTTCTCCTCCTCACACACTGATCCTGTGTGAGGAAGAGAGTGTGGTAACAGCTAGTTACCAATCATAGTGCACCCCAAACACACTGATTGCCCCCCCCCAATAAAGAGCACCTGTCACTAGCCCATCAAAGTACCCGAGTACCTGTCACCAGCCCATCAGGTACTCAGATGACAGGTACTCGGGTACTCTGATGGGCTGGTGACAGGTATTCGGGTACTCTGATGACAGGTACTCGGGTACTCTGATGACAGGTACTTGGGTACTCTGATGACAGGTACTCGGGTACTCTGATGACAGGTACGCAGGTACTCTGATGACGGGTACTCGGGTACTCTGATGACGGGTACTCGGGTACTCTGATGACAGGTACTCGGGTACTCTGATGACGGGTACTCGGGTACTCTGATGACAGGTACTCGGGTACTCTGACAGGTACTCGGGTACTTTGAGTACCTGTCAACGGAGTACCCGTCATCAGAGTACCTGTCACCTACCCATCAGAGTACCCGAGTACCTTCCACCTGCTCATCAGAGTACCTGACGCCTGAAGTACCCGAGTACTTGCCACCTGCTCATCAGTACCCATCACTACTCATCAGTACCTATCACGTATCAGTACTGATCATCAGTACCCATCAGTACAGTATCACCTATCAGTATCAGTACTACTCATCAGTACTTATCACCTGCCTGTCACCTGCCCATCAGAGTATCCGTGTACCTGTCACCTGCCTATCGGAGTACTCGAGTACCTGCCACTTGCTCATCAGTACCCGAGTACCTATCACCCTTCATACAGCCACCATGTCCAAGTCCAAAAGGTTTATATACGTCCTCCGTTTAAACCTAAATACCGGTGTTATGGCAGCAGATAGCTGCCATAACCCTGGTATTTTTTTAAACGGTGGATGGTTGGCTTTCTGATAAGGGTGGTCCCAGCGGCGGATTCGCCGTGGGATCACCCTTCCGGGATGGTGGAAGAGGCGCCCCCCCCCCCCTCCCGCCACGTTCCGGTCCTTTTCCCCGCTTACCGGACCCGCCGGCAGCGGGGAAAACGATTGGGTCCCAGATCCTCACAGACAGGATGTCGAGTGAGGGCAAGCTTGCCCTCACTTGACTCTATGGTCTTGGAGGACCGGAGCTACAGAAAATGTTGTTGCCTAGCAACCAGTTTAAAGGTCCTTTTTTTTTTTTCATTTTATATAATAATTTTTTTTTTTTTTTTTTCTATCTTTTAGTGTACTTGTGAGATCTGGGGACTTTTTGACCCCAGATCTCACAAAAAAGAGGTCCTGTCGTGCCTATTTCTATTACGAGGAATGTTTACATTCCTTTTAATAGAAATAAAAATGATAATTTTTTTTTTTTTAAACGGTGTAAAAATAAAAAATAATAAATAAAATAAATAGTAAAGAATAGTAAAAAAAAAAAAAAAAAAATAAAGCGCCCTGTCCCCGTGAGCTTGCGCGCAGAAGCGAACGCATACAGAAACCCCGCCCACATATGTAAACGGTGTTCAAACCACACATGTGAGGTATTGCCGCGATCGTTAGAGCAAGGGGAATAATTTGAGCCCTAGACCTCCTCTGTAACTTAAAGATGGCAACCTGTAGAAATTTTTAAATTGTCGCCTATGGGGATTTTTAAGTACCAAAGTTTGTCGCCATTCCGTGAGCGTGCGCAATTTTGAAACATGACATGTTGGATATCTATTTACTCGGCGTAACATTATCTTTCACATTATGGAAAAAAATTGGGCTAACTTTACTGGTTTCTTATTTTTTAATTAAAAAAAGTGAATTTTTTCCAAAAAAATTGCGTTTGGAAGACCGCTGCGCAAATACGGTGTGATAAAAAATATTGCAATAATCTCCATTTTATTCTCTAGGGTCTCTGCTAAAAAAAAATATATAATGTTTGGGGGTTCTAAGCAGTTTTCTAGCAAAACAACTAATTTTAGCTTGTAAACACCAAATGTCAAAAATAGGCCTAGGCAAGTGGCTAGGATGCATGATGGTGCGCCTTGGATGTTAGGCCCCTCTATATGGCTAGGCTGTGAAAAAGTCTCACACATGTGGTATTGCCATACTCAGGAGGAGTGGCAGAATGCATTTTGGGGTGTCATTTTTGCTGTGTACATGCTATGTGTTAGAAATAGCTTATAAATTGACAACTTTGTGGGAAAAAAAGAAAAAAAAAATTTTTTCTTCATTTTCCCAAAAATTGTGGGAAAAAATTACAACTTCAAAAAACCCACCATGCCTCTTACTAAATACCTTGGACTGTCTACTTTACAAAAAGGGGTCATTTGGGCGGTATTTGTACTGTCCTGACATTTCAGGGCCTCAAGAAAGGAGATAGGCCGTCAGTACATCTGGTGTGATCAATTTTCAGTAATTGGTACCATAGCTTCTAGACTCAATAACTTTCACACAGACTAAATAATATACACTAATTTGGGTTAATTTTACCAGAGACATTTAACAGTATATATTTTGGCCCAAATGTATAAAGAAAAATTAATTTTTTGCAAAATATATTTATAATATATTTTTGAAACTAAAAAAAAGTGTTTTTTTTTCAACATTTTTGCTCTTTTTTTGCATATATTACGGGAAAAAAACCCCCAGTTGTGATCAAATACCACCAAAAGAAAGCTCTATTTGTGTGAAAAAAATGATAAAAATTTTGTTTGGTTACAGTGTAGCATGACTGAGCAATTGTCATTCAAAGTGTGAGAGTGCTGAAAGCTGAAAATTGGTCTGGGCAGGAAGGGTGTCTAACTGCTCTGTATGGAAGCGGTTAAAGAACTTCTTGGGGTTCTTTTTACTCTCCTCCGCTATATGTCTCTCGTGTTCTATTTTAGCCGCCCTGATTTCGTCTTTACATTTCTTATTACACTCTTTGTAGTGCTTAAATGCTGCCAATGACCCCTCAGTCTTGTTTTTTTTGATGGCCTTTTCTTTAGCTCTAATATACATTTTTATGTTGGAGTTTAGCCACCCAGGGTTTAGTTTTGCTCTTTTAAATTTATTTCCCTGTGGAATGCACTGGCCAATCCCCTTGTTAAGTATGCTCTTGAAGCACTCCCATTTTTCCTCCGTGTTCTTTGTACCCAGGGTTCTATCCCATTTGATATTTTCTAGCAGCGAGCGCAGTTTAGGGAAATTGGCTCTTTTGAAATTCAGTGTCCTAATATTACCCTTGTGTTTCCTATTACTGTAATTAATACTGAAACCAATTGACCTATGGTCACTGTTCCCTAGGTTGTCCCTTATTTCTATATCCGTGAGCAGGTCTGTATTGTTGGTAATCAGTAGGTCAAGTACCGCATTGTTTCTTGTCGGTGCATTCACCATCTGACCCATGAAATTGTCCTGCAAAACATTTAGGAACGGCCTAGCCTTAGCTGCCTAGCCATTACCGAGTCACATGACACAGGGGAGGGAAAATGGCTAATTGGGCCCAATTTGGACATATTAATTTAGGGGGTGTACTCACTTTTGTTGCCAGCGGTTTAGACATTAATGGCTGTGTCGGGTTATTTTGAGGGGACAGCAAATTTACACGGTTATACAAGCTGTGTACTCACTACTTTAGATTGCAGCAAAGTGTAATTTCTTCAGTGTTGTCACATAAAAAGATATAATAAAATATTTACAAAAAGAGGAGAGGTGTACTTACTTTAGTGATATATATATATATAGATATATATATATCTATATCTATACACACACACACTATATTACCAAAAGTATTGGGATGCCTGCCTTTACACCCACATGAACTTTAATGGCATCCCAGTCTTAGTCTGTAGGGTTGAATATTGAGTTGGCTCACCTTTTGCAGCTATAGAGCTTCAATTCTCCTGGGAAGGCTGTCAACAAGGCTTAGGAGTGTGTCTATGGAAATGTTTGATCATTTTTCCAGAAGCGCATTTGTGAGGTCAGGCACTCATGTGGATGAGAAGGCCTGGCTTGCAGTCTCCGCTCTAATTCATCCCAAAGGTGTTCGGGTTGAGGTCAGGACTCTGTGCAGGACAGTCAAATTCCTCCACCCCAAACTTACTCATTCATGTCTTTATGGACCTTGTTTGTGGACTGGTGCGCAGTCATGTTGAAACAAGAAGGGGCCATCCCCAAACTGTTCCCACAAAGTTGGGAGCATGATATTGTCCAAAATGTCTAGGTATGCTGAAGCCTTAAGAGTTCCCTGCACTGGAACTAAAGGGCCAAGCCCAACGCCTGAAAAACAACCCCACACGAAATGATTGGGACCAATGCACAAAGCAAGGTCCATAAAGACATGGATGAGCGAGTTTGGGTGAAGGAACTTGACTGTCCTGGAGCCATGACTTCAACATGATAGAACACCTTTGGGATTAATTAGAGCGCAGCCTGTGAGCCAGGCCTTCCCAACCACAGGAGTGCTTGACCTCACAAATTTGCTTCTAGAAGAATGGTCAAACATTCCCATAGACACATTCCTAAACATTGTGGACAGCCTTCCCAGAAGAGTTGAAGCCGTTATAGCTGCAAAGCACGGGCCAGCTCAATATTGAACCCTACAGTCTAAGACTGGGATGCCAATACTTTTGGCAATCTATATATATATATATATATATATATACACAGCTTGAGGGCACACGTGCCCACCAAACTAATACCTCCCATTTATTATCTCACATGCACCAGCTCTTACTGGGGGCACAGTCAAAAACTACTCCTTACTTTACATGGGAGTGGGAGACTGAGCTGGCCTTAAACTTCACCCCATCCGAACTGAAAAAAATAATCAAGCTTTCTCAGGTCTAATCCATAAGCACAAAACCACATGAATCCTGCTACAAGTTCCTCTGTCGGTGGTACTGAAAACCCCACTGCTTGGCAAACATTTTCCCGAGGGTGGATCCTAAGTGCTGGAGGTGATGTTCTCAAGAGGAAACCTATTTACATTCGTGGTGGACTTGCCCTAAGAGTCAAAAATTTTGGCAGGACATCTCGGCCTGGATACAGAAGATCTCGAACCCATTGAATTTACTCCTCATTATCCGTTCCACGCTACCCCATCCTCTCTGAAATCCTATAAACGCAGTTTGACTGCACACTTACTAAATGCAGCTAAGTGCCTAATTCCTAGGTACTGGAGGCAGAGTACTTGTCCTACTTTGGAAGATTGGCAGGAGGATGTGGAGAGAATAATGGAGGCAGAGAGATGGGTTTAAAGAAGCCAGAATAAATAACACCAATTTTAAGTCATCTGGTCTGGGTGGATGTACTACTCTCTTGAAGCAACTGGGTCACAATCATCCTAAATGCACTAGATACGTTCCCACACATGCACAGTATACACAGTCTGAAGGGGGTGCCACAGAGACTTTACTGATGGTCAGGCTATGTGCTATCCGTAATTTTTAGTAGAGGCTGCATGACTCCAAACCCAATTTATGGATGGGAGGCTTCTTCCCAGGTGCTTTTGAGAAAAGTTGTAGTTTTGGTTAAACTTTGCCTCTCTGGGTCTGGTTGGTCAAGGGACTAGCTTCCTAACTCAGATCAGGGGATTTTCATTTCACTCTGCTAGGATGCTGTAGTATCAGTGACCAGTGTCCTGCGATGCATTACATATACCCATATAACTGTAGCTTTTATTGGATGCAGCTAGAAGGGCGATGCTACTGCACAGCTTTATATAGTTATGCACAAAGGAAGCTCTTGCCCGAGATACCTTCTGATTATGGTTGTAAATGGGTAAAAACTGTTTTTACCTCATATACTGTAACTATACTGCCTGCGTATAGTTCAGTGTTGTATAAACGGACTGTTTTTTCTTTATGGTCAGACCCCGTTTTCTTCTTTTAATGTTTTAATTTTTCCTTCTTTTGCTACTGTATTGTATGTACTGTACTGTATGAATATTGGCTTCTTTTTTCTGTATTGGGTTTTGGTTGTCTGGAAACTCAATACATTTTGATTACACAAAAAAAAAGGGCCAAAGCAGTTACCTAAAGGGGATTGTAAAAATCCTTTCAAGGACTGGTATTTGGTATAGGTGTACTATTCTTTGGTGTGCACTATATAGGGGTGTAATACACTTATAATATACTTTCTAATATAGAAAGCATATTCTAGTAGATTTGTATTGTGCACTGTGACTGGTGTGGTGAGCGTTTCTGCAGCGATACTACAACTACAAAGAGTGACAAAAACACTTTTAAAAAAGTATTATAACTGGTGTGATAGACCAGTGGCCCCCCTAAACGACAGATTGAAGCGGGGTGTTATCTAACAATATTCCAAAACAACGGTACATCGCTAATATGTAATAATAAAAGAACATATATCTATGCAATATTAAGGTGCTGTAATACATAAATCTGTGCAGTATTAAAGTGCCATAGTACAAATAACTGCGCAAAATTAAGGTGCTATAATAGAAATAAAGTGCTTGTAATAAATCAAATTCATATAATATATAAATAATTGATAGATCCAAAGAGTCCAGTGGTCTTGTGCTAGAATTGGTGCAAGATTAGCAGTTCTGGCTGATTTAGAAAAAAAAAAAACAATTTTTTTTGCTGAAAAACGTTTCCAATAGCAATACTTCTGTTATGACAGTGTCCATGTTGTGGGACTATTTGTGCACAGCTAGTATTTTGTGGCTGCAAATATGACCTGAAGGTTTTTAAAGTTCGCCTACCATTAAAGTCAATGGGGCCCGCCGCGAACTTGCGGTTCGCGAACATTTGAGAAAGTTTGCGGATAATGTTCGTGAACCTCCCTGGCCGATGTTTGTCGATCACTATCCGCCATCTCCGTCATAAAAAATAAAGCCGTTAGTAAAAAAAAAAAAAACTGGCTCCTAACTTTTTTAGCTGGCTCTTACATTCATAGCAAATGTGTCAAGCCCTGTCTTAATGAATTCTTTACATTCAGGTAAAAAATGTTTTGGTAAAAGTATTACCCCCTTACCCCGCCTAATACTTACCTGAGTGCTCACTCGATCCAGCACTGAGCCGATCTACAGTGGCTTTCTCCTCTCACTTCCTGCTCACAGGTGCTGTTGAGGCAGCAGGAGCCATTGGCTGCCTCCTCTCAGTCAAATCTTGTGATGAGAGAACAGGGGGTGGGGCTGAGCAGCACTGCGTGTTTCTATGAACACAGGCAGCGTAGCTCTGGATCAAGCTTGCAGGTATGCTATAATAGACTCTATGTGTCATTGAACAGAGAAGATAAGTATAAACCGGTTTGTTATTTACAAAAAAAAAATTGAGTTTACAAATCAATAAGACTGGACATCCACCTGGTAGAACTTTGAAAAAAAAAACAGAGGACCGGGTGGCAGCCTTACACAGTTGGGCAACAGATGCCTGGTGATGGAATGGCCAGGAAATGATATTTTTTTTTCCTGCCTCATCCCAAGTTTCCAAACATAGTCGTTCTGTTGCAATTCCCTTAGTGGCACGTCTAAGGGCCATAACCTGATGACAGTTTTAGCAAAGTGAAAAGGGACCACTAAAGTCCCAGGCCCATCACCACCTTCAGGAGCTCTGGTGAAAAACAACTGTCCTAAGTAAAACAGAGGCAAGTGGTCTCTGAAAAAAACTCAAAGCCTGAGATTTACCCCTTGATGATACTCGGGGCTAAACACTGATACAGACCAAACTTGAGAAAACACAGGATTCATTCTCGTTCCTGCTGAGTTAATAGTGAAGGTGTATTAGAGAAGCGTCCATCCAGCATGCAAGCTATGCAGAGAGTTCACAATCCCAACCATTTCTTTCCCTTCAAAGTTTGTACACAAGACACATTGCTTGGACTGAAACCCTTTAGACCAACATTTAAGCCAAAGGGACCCCTGCATTTGTACTAAAAGCAAGCCCATTCTGGATATTTCATAAATGATATCCCAGTCAAAAAAAAAAAACAGAAAAGGACAACAGTCAGGAGCCCCGATGATGGAAGGACAGAAGGATCCGTCAGGATAGAACCAGGATCCTGAGACATGTTCTTGGACCAGAAAGCCAAGGTCTGGTAGATTGACACGACCACAAAGGCAGGTTGTATGGCCTGCAAGTGAAAACAAGGACATAGAAACGGCTTCCTACCATCAATGGACACTTTGAACCAGGGGTCTTCAAACTATTGTCCTCCAGTTGTTCAGGAACTACAATCCCCATCATGCCCAGTCATGTCTGTGCATGTCAGAGTTTTACAATGCCTCATGGGATGTGTAGTTCCGCAACAGCTGGAGGGCCATAGTTTGAGAATCCCTGCTTTAAACACTGGTGGTGTCCCTCACAGGGACAGTTAAAGTCTTGTTAAAACAAAACGTTTTTAGGGGAGCATTTAAAGATTTCTTTCAGATTTAGGCCAATCACCATATAAAACTGGCTGAAAAAGGGAGGGTACAGGAAAGGTTTTAACAGGTCAAGGTACATGTGTACTGCATTAATAAGGAACCAAGTGGGATACTTAAGTTTAGGAGAGATGTAAGTAGAGACACTCCTAACATACCTGGCTCCCAAAACAGCCAAGGTGCAGTCCTCACCACCTAAGGCTGAATGTGTAGAATCTGCACAATGCCTCCAAAATTCTAAATCCCAGCCTCTTCCACCACCAGATCCAACATCTTAGGATTCAGACCAGCACATTCGACTGAGGGTGCCCTGCGACTGAGTACCTGGGAAGACTGGTAAGTATCTTAGCAACTGGTGAGTATCTTAGTGACTGGTGAGTATCTTTGCGACTGGTATCTTAGCGACTGGTGAGTACCCCGGGTTTAGTACCAGGGGAGATAGAGGTAGTGTAGGTAAGAAATAGAGTAGTGGGTAATAATGTCCGACAGGAATTGGGATGCCACTCAGTGCACTTCTTGCTCCATGTATGCGTTCCTTGATGAACCAATCGAGGGCGAATACTGCTGTGCAGGATGTGTGCGACTTGTTGCTCTGGAAGCCCAGATCCTGGATCTAGAAAACATAGTGGCAACACTGCGTAGCATCAACAACCTGGAAAGGAGCTTGGACATTACCCATCAAGCGCTGGCAGGGGCTGGCATAGAGGAGGGAGGAGTAGAGGAGATGCAGGCATCAGAGGTAGGCAGTTGGGTGACCTTTAGGAAGGGTAGAGGGATGAGTGTCAGGGAGGCCAGTCCTGAGTTGGTACATCCCAACAAATTTGCCAAGTTTCAGGTTGAGGGGGATATCAGCTCAGGGGTGGCAGTGCTGGAGGCAGCTGCCAGGGGAGTGGCGGCTCCAGGAAGAAAGGGGGCCGAGATTCAGGAAAGGTTAGACAGGTTGTGGTAGTTGGGGACTTAATCATCAAGAGGACAGAGAGAGCAATCTGTCGAAAAGATCGCGGTAGCCGGACAGTATGTTGTTTACCGGGTGCTCGGATTTGGCACATCGCGGATCGGGTAGACAGATTATTGGGCGGGGCTGGGGATGACCCAGCGGTCATGGTGCATGTGGGCACTAATGACCAAGTAAAAGGAAGGTGGAGGATCCTAAAGAACGATTTCAGGGACTTAGGGAATAGATTGAGGAATAGGACCTCCAAGGTGGTTTTCTCTGAAATACTGCCGGTACCTCGAGCCACACAGGAGAGGCAGAAGGAGCTTAGGGAACTTAACAAGCGGCTGAGGAATTAGTGTAGGAAGGAGGGGTTTGGGTTCCTGGAGAACTGGGCTGACTTCTCAGTCGGCTACCGGCTCTTTAGTAAGGATGGGCTGCACCTTAATGGGGACGGTACAGCTCTTTTGGGGAGAAAGAGGACCACCAAGTTGGAGGGGCTTTTAAACTAGGAGACAGGGGGGGGGGAGGGCTCAGAAGTAGAGTCAGTCAGGAGGGAGCAAAGGACAGAAGGCAGTAGTAGTGTCAGCAGCGACAGTAGTTCCATAACGTCAATTGGGGGGTCTGTGCGGGAAAACCTCAGACCAAACAGAAATAAACATAATCACCATTCACGATCAACTTCCACAAAACTAAGAGGGGTATATGCTAATGCCAGGAGCCTAGCTAATAAAATTGATGAGTTGAAAATGTTAGTACATGAGGAAGACATAGACCTTGTGGGCATAACGGAAACTTGGTTCGACCCCTCACATGACTGGCTGGCCAATATCCTAGGGTATTCTGTGTACCGGAAGGACAGGGTAGGAAAAGGAGGGGGAGGGGTATGTCTCTATGTCAAGAATAATGTAAGGATGATAGAGAGAAATGATATTATGGAAGGGATGAGTATGGAGTTAGAATCCGTGTGGGTAGAACTCCATAGGGAAGAAGAAAAGGGAAAAGTAATTGTGGGGGTTTGCTATAGGCCACCTAACCAAAGGGAGGAGGTAGAGCTGGAATTTATATCACTGTTGGGTAAAATGGCAAAACTGGGATCAGTCATCATATTGGGGGACTTCAATTATCCCGACATTGACTGGGAAGAGGGGACTACACACTCACAGAAGGCCTGTCTATTCACGGAAACCTTACAGGACAACTACATGTCACAGTTGGTGAATTCTCCTACTAGAGAAAAAGCAGTCCTGGATCTATTGATCCCTAATGACCCAGACCTAATCTCGGAGGTAGGAGTCCAGGACAACCTGGGCTCTAGCGATCACAGGATGATCACATTTAGCGTAAATAACAATATAACAAGGCTAGTGGGGAACATAAGAACCCTAAGCTTCAGAAGGGCAAACTTTCCAAAATTGTGCTCATTGATGGAAAGGGTAAACTGGGACCAAACCCTGGGATCACTGACCACGGAGGAAAAATGGGAATGCTTTAGGAACATATTAAACAAATGCATCTTGCAGTGCATTCCTATGTGAGATAAATTTAGAAGCGACAAAGCCAAACCTGGCTGGCTAAACCGTAATGTTAAAAAACCTATTAGGGAAAAAAAATGGCCTTCAAGAAATATAAATCAGAGGGCACAGTATCGGCTTTCGAGAAATACAAGGAGGCAAATAAGAAAAGTAAATATGAAATCAAAATGGCTAAAATCAACTTTGAGAGACAAATAGCGGAGAATAGTAAAAAGAACCCAAAGAAATTCTTTAAATATATCAACACCAAAAAAGCTAGGGCAGAGCATATTGCACACATAATTAACGATGATGGGAGGATGGTTACAGAGGACACTGAAAAAGCAACCGTGCTGAATGCATTTTTCTTGTCAGTCTTTACACAGGAAAAGGAGAGGTACACTTGCCGTTATGGCTAACAGAGGGTGAAATCAGGGAAAGGCTGGATAAAATTAACACAAACAAATCACCAGGCCCGGATGGCGTACATCCGAGAGTACTCAAAGAACTCAGTAAGATTATATCTAGACCACTGTTCCTAATTTTTGCTGACAGTATTATGACAGGAAATGTACCAGGGGATTGTGGAAGGATTGGAAAGGCAAGGACTTTAATGGCACGGAGGTATTAAAAAGTCAATATTTATTGATAATTCTTATAAAAACAAGGAAGGATTTCTTTGTACAATAAAAATAAATTAAATAAGGCACACACTGATTTGCTGTAACAGTGGCATTGATAAATGTTTGATACAGAATAACCAACTATATACGGACAAAAACTCTTAATAATAAAGTACAAATAAATACTTCACATCAAGGGGATCTTCATGAAAGGTGACAGAAGGTGAGATTGCCGTCCAACAAGATCAGTTGATGCTGTATTCAACTGTTCACATTGTTAAGCCCCGTACACACGTACCGATCGTCGGCCGACCGATCGGCCGTCAAATGTCCACGGTGTAAGATTCTGGTACCTTTGGTACCCTTATTGCCCATTTTCCTTTTCATATTGCGTCCCACCTTTTTAGTTAGGTGGAACGCATATACCTTTAAGCCGGATGACATCATCGCTGAGCGCCGCTCTGAGCGGCTATTTCAATCGCCGGCTTTCTCTCTCACATTGTTCGTTCAATGTTACCGCATGCTCACAAGCCTTGTCTTATGCTGCCGGAGCCTCCAGCTATTCTCTTTACCTGGAACAGACCAGAACCTCGCTACTGATCCCGTATCTCGCTACCGGATCACTCCCTCACTACCGGACCCCTCTACTTACTAACCTTACTAGTGATAAGTACCCCACAGGGGATTCCTCCATAACTAATTTACACTATCTATCTTCTGCACATTAAGGACTGTTACTATCTATGCATACTAATTCTATCATCTGCACTGTTACATAGATTGCTAGCTCTTGAGTCTACTACCATCTATCCTTGCACTGGGTTAGTCTATCCTGTATATGTCATCTACTGTCCTCACCACCTGTTACCATACATGATTACTAACCTATCTGCATTCTACCTATTACCATCTACTACTCTCCAGAACATTACTATCAAGTGCTTATCATTGCTGTCACTGCTCACACCTGTCCCTTCAGCACATCACCTCCATACTGTCATATACATCCCATCACTCCAGGAACATCTTATTGAGTGTGTGTATATCTGTATGCTGAAGCAGACAGGCCCACAGTGATGAGTCTGGATAGTTGGATCTGGTATTTCAACACATCTCTACATGACTACTGAGTGGAGATTCTGCAGCTGCAAATCCAGCTTACTATAAAAACGCAGGAGCGTTACACACGGCTGTCGTGTTTGTTGTTTGTCTGTTGAAAAGTGCTCTAGACTTGCCCTGTACTTTTGTCGGCCGACAGAAAATGACGTCAGTACGTTCAACGCACGTTCCACGCACGTCCGCCGCTACAAAAGAGGAAGTGAGTGTTTGGCCGTGACCCTTCTGGGCATCTCGCACTGATTTCGGTAGCATTTGTTTGGTTGACGACATTTCGCTATTTTCCGAGACATCGTTCGAGAATTCATTATGGAGACCGAGGATTCAACCCTTGCTGTAGTTAGCATTGGAGTTTTTGCTCTGAGGTGAGGTATGAGCAAGAGGAAGAAGAACCGGACCTCCTGGACGAAAAATTGGTTGCTTAACCGTGATCAATTTTCCCACATGTCCTTGCTGAGGGAGCTCCAGGAAAATAATCCTGATGACTTCAGGAATTATTTGAGGATGACGGATCCCATCTTTCACCGTCTTCTTGCCCTGGTGTCCCCCTATATTGTCAAGCAGGATACGTGTATGCGGGTTGCAATTACTCCTGAGCAAAGGTTAATTGCGACTTTGAGGTATCTTGCAACAGGGAGAAGCCTGCAGGATCTCAAGTTCACCACAGGCATCTCCCCCCAAGCACTTGGTATCATCATCCCTGAGACCTGCTCTGCTATCATCAAGGTCTTGCAGAAGGACTATATCAAGGTATGTTTTATTTTTTACATTACATTACATGTATTAGTCATCTCACCCGAATTATGATGTTTTTGGATGTACAGCAATTTACACAGGCCATTATTTTGTAACTACCCTTTGTCCGCATGCACATAGTAGTAAAGATGTAGATTATCTTAACCATTTGTAAAATTACCCACTAACCACCCCACCATTCTCTCCTATGTGTCCCTAAACGCATTGCCTGTTAACAGTATTTTGAATCTGTGTCATTTTATGACTTTACCTCAAACAATTATTCCTTGGCCAATGTTTTAGTACCTAGTTTATGATTTATCTTAAACACATCAGTCCATCCATTCCCACCTATGATTGTGTATATTTATGTAATGATGTTAAAACCTTCACTGACCACAAGCCCTTATTAATGTATAAATGCATAGTTTTACTTACCCATCCCCCCACCCACATGCTAAATCTAAAAGTCAGCATATACCAAAGCTCTAGCTCAGAGGTCTTCAAACTATGGCCCTCCAGTTGTTCATGAACTACAATTCCCATCATGCCTAGTCATGTCTGTGAATGTCAGAGAATTACAAGGCCTCATGGGATGTGTAGTTCTGCAACAGCTGGAGGGCCGTAGTTTGAGAATCTCTGCTCTAGCTGGTGAGTATAATGGGCCATACACACTATAAGATTTTCTGAAGACTTTTTCCTTAAGATTTACCAAAACCAGATAATATGAGGTCAAACCTAAACACTTTCAATTTGTATGCAATCTGGCAGGCCCTTGCACTACATAGAAAAGGTAAATCTGAAGGAAAAAGTCTTCAGAGAATCTTATAGTGTGTATGGCCCTTTACAATATAATAACATTAGGAGGTGTAAAATAAATGTATGTAGATGTTACATCCCCAAATCCAAACGATTGCCTTCCTGTTGTTTATATTTTATCAAAGTTGCATAAGCATTTAACAGACAACTGTGTGTGTAATTAATAATGTGATGTGCTCAAGCACTAAATCTTGTTTTTTTGTTTCCCCCACAGTTTCCTTCAAACGCAGAGCAATGGCTGGAGATTTCTGCTCAATTTCTGGAAAAGTGGAATTTTCCCAATTGTGGGGGTGCTATAGATGGGAAGCATGTCCGCATTGTCCCCCCTTCGAATTCCGGCGCATTTTTTTATAATTATAAAGGATTTTTAGTATAGTCATGCTAGCCATAGTTAATGCAAACTATGAGTTTATTTTTTTGGATATTGGCAACAATGGCCGCAATTCGGATGGGGGAGTTATTGAGCAGACTGAGTTCGCTCGTCGTCTTCATAACGGCACTCTGAACTTGCCATCCAGGGAGCAAACCGTTGAGGGCATGAGCTTTGTTTTTATAGCAGATGATGCTTTTGCGCTTGGGGAGCATCTTATGAAGCCCTACCCTCAGAGGAACCTCACCCCCGGGCAAAGGATCTACAACTACCGGTTGTCCAGGGCTTGCAGAGTTGTTGAGAATGCCTTGGGGATAATGGCCAACCGGTTTCCGCATATTCCTGACGTCCATACACCTGGCACTCTACAAAGTAGATAACGTGGTCCTCTGTTGCTGCATTTTACACAACTTTCTACGCAGGAATGCAGAAAACTATCTTATGCAGCAACTGGATACTGACCCTGCTATGCCAGGTACAAGTGGAGAGGCACAATCTCGTGAGCAAATGGAGTCTATGACCTCAATGCAAGTTGGACGTTCAGGATTGGCATCACAAAGGGCCCGTCAGATCCGCCAGGAATATCTGGAATATTTTGTGGGGAGAGGAGCTGTGTCCTGGCAGCAATCACTGCCACACACCCATTAATGTTCTAAAATATTTTACACACAAGATAAATGTCAGAGATATAAGATTTTTCTACACATTAAACCAAAATTGCAATGATTCTGTATTGTGGATTCTAATCATTTGGGCACATATGCCAAACATAATTTTTTGGGTTAATTATGTGTTATATATGTGTGACTTTGGAAGGGTTAATACATTCATCAGTGTGTTTCTTTACTGTTGTCTCTCCCCAGCTGATCCAAAGTGATGATGGCCATGTGTTATTTTTTATCCAGTGGTGTAAATACAAGGGCCTTCTGCACCCCTTTAAATTTCCACAAACCCTCTCACATTGAGAACTAGGTCACACCCAAGGTTCATCTAATGTCACCTTACATTGGTGGTCATTGTCCAGAAGGTGCCCATACTATATATTTCATATAATACATTAGGGTATTAACAACGTACCTACACCTGTTATGTTGTGTTCATTTATGACATCCTTCTCACTGCCCACCAATGTTAGGATATGTCAGTGTTATGTGAAACTTGATCATTGTTGATCTCTTAGTGTTATATATAGGTAATGTAAAGTGAACTAGAGCAACGAACCAGCAATACACTATAGATTACACTGATCTCCCTACACTGATTGCTACTGGCAATATCAATGCCATATTGAATCCTAGGACTGCTAGTACCTTGAGTGTTGAGTCACACTTATGCGATGCGGGAAGTCTGCGACTTTGCAGCCTTCCTGCATCGCATAAGGGTGACCCGCCACTTACTTTTTGCACAGGATTGTATTCCACAAGTGTGAAGCACTGTGTGATCCAATCCAGATACATCAGAAATAAAGGGTCATGTGCGACTTGTGTGCGGGTTCAGTGCGAATGTAGCCATACAAAGTGTATGGCTCAATTCACACTGCACATCTGATGGCATGTAATATCGGAGCGCACTGCTCCTTTATTACATGCGATCAGATGTTCAGGGCAAAATCAGCTATACAGTTTGTATGGCTAAATTCGCACTGCACTCGCACAAAAGTCGCACATGATGCATTTATTCAGCCGCATCAGGATAGGATCGCACAGTCGTTCACACTTGTGTGATCCGATCCTGTGTGAAATGTCAGATCGCACTGTGATATGCGTTAAAACTGGGGGGGTCTTTAACATTTCATTGACACCTCCAGCAACTCGCATATGGCAGTGTCAAAACTGCTTTCATTAACATGTAAATATGTGAATAGGACAGCCATCATACATTTAGTGCTTCTTTACACAGCTTTAGACCTGGACCCCCCAACGAAAGTCAAATAAAGAATCGAACACACATTGTTGAATGTAAAAATGTTTTAGTAACAAACATTCACAGGGTTAGGGTGTTGTAAAGTGCTTTTCCCAAACTTGGGTACACCCTTAACAGCTGAGTGCAATAAATATGCCATAAAAGACAATACAAAATGGGTAAAATCAGGAACATCCCAATAAAAACATTAAAAAAGTTTTTTTTTAAATTTGCCAATCATGTCCACGAAGTCTCGCATTTTATTCTGTAATGCTGTTGCAGTCTCCTTAATTTTTTCAAGGTCTGAGCAGCATTGTAGAGCCTCAGTGGTCAATTTTGCAAGAGTGCAACTATGTAAAACATGATCTGTAAAAAAAGATAAAACAGAGTCAATGTGAATCACCTACATGAGGTCATAATATAGACACATTTGGTGTCCAGTTTATCTTAAATTACTCTCGGGTTAATAACTACCCTGTTCTTAGGCTCTTTTGCCCTAGGCTCTTCTTCTTCCTCCTGTCCTCCTCCGATGGTGTTGCTGATGATTCTGCCCGTCTCCGGAGCTTACTATATATTCATTAGGGGTGTGAACGCATGATGACGTCATTGTGAGGGCATGGTCGTAATGTATATATATTAAGCTGCAGAGACCAGAGACGGGCAGAATCCACGGCAACAGCATCGGAGGAGGACAGGAGGAAGAAGAAGAGCCTAGGGCAAAAGAGCAGACAATATAAGAGCAGAAGATTGGACAGCAGAAGAGTGGAGAGGAGAAGATCCAAAGAGCAGAGTGGAGAAGACCAGATGAAGATATTTAAGAACATTTCAGAAACGTCTCCTGTCGTTATTCACATACACTTCCTTTTATGTGGTTAATGTGTAGGGGTACTATGTACCCCATACCCATTCACATAGGGAGTGGGGTCTGGGATCTGGGGGCCACCCTTTCTTAAAGGTTGCTTCCAAAGTCCTAGGAACCCCCTGGCCGCATGACCCCCCAAAACCACCAGACAGGGTTGTGGGGATGAGGCCCTTGTCCTCCTCAACATGGGAGCAAGGTGATTTTGGGTGTGGGGTGCAGAGCCCCCCCTGGCCCAAAGCAACAAAACCCCCCCATGTTGAGGGCATGTGTCCTGCTGTGGTCCAGGGGGGGTTTGGTCCGCTTGCTCGTCCCCTTTCCTGGACTGCCAAGCTGCATGCTTGGATAAGGGTCTGGTATGGATTTTGGGGGTAACCCACGCCGTCTTTTTGGTGTGGGCCTACTCTCAAACTCAATACCACACACAAAGGGCCTGCTTGGGAACTTGGGGGGGGGGGACACCCACGGCGGGTTATCCAATTTTTCTGTGTAGTTCCCCCTCAATAATCTTCACAGCGCAAGTGGCCCCGCAAGTCAGATCATCCTGATCCGACTTACGGTGCAACTTCCATTCAAATAAAGAGGCTCCCATAGGGAACTAGTGTTTACAAATGGAGGCTGAAAATAACGCTGATAAAAGCAACATGGCAAAACGTGCGATTACGCAAGTTCTCCAAAATAATGAAAACACATATTTACAGCTGCTTTTCTGGCGTTAAACAAAGCTTTGACACATCTTTTAGCTCATGCCCCGTGTGTAAGGGGCCTAGAAACCTACAAACGTCAAAAACATATGTTTTATGTAAAATGTCAATCAGGTGCGCAAAACAATTTAATCATTAATAATGACGAATTTACACTATATGATTATATAATTGACACATATTTTCAAAGCTTGCCACACCTGATTTACATTATTGAACAAACAGGTCGTTCCTTTGAAGCATTACATCAAATACAACAAATGACAAATACACTTTAAAAATCATTATTAAAAAACCTACGTGGGCACACAACTGGCTCTCCGACACTTGGTCAATGATCCTCAACATTTGCAGATGTGCCGGCAAGGCTGCTTGGCAAGTTACCATGAGATTTTTCTTCGGATGTATGAACATCCGATCCGGCTGGAGATGACACATCCTCGCATGAGGGAACATCTGCAATGTAAATTTGTAAGGGAATACAAGAATATAAGGTTAAACAATCATTGCAAATACACATATTTCTATTATCTTACTACCCAAAAATCTGTGCCTACCAACCTTCATGTTGCTCTGGTGGCTGCACACTTGTTGGCTCCACCATTATGCACTCTGGAAGAATGTCTTGATCTGCATAATACAAAAAAGTTGCCATATCATAAAAGTCACAAGAGGTACATTTGTTAAGACATGGTGCCCTGCTTGATAGCTATTTTATGAACAAATATTAAGACATGTACATGGTTATCTCAGAAAAATATGGTACATTAATGTTTGACTGTGCATAGGAACCAATTACCTTTTGGAGAATGTGTGCCAGCATCTGGGCCCATGTCCTCTGCTTCTTCCTCCACTGTAGATGGAGCTGCCAAATTCCCTGCACCTCTCCTCCTCCTTTCCCATTCTTTGGCTTTTAATTTTCTTTTTTCTCCTATTTCAAGGTTAGAATAATAATATGTGAATAATAGGAATGTTTGCAGAGAAAATTTGTGCCAAGAAAGAACATTCGTTGCAATACAATACATATATTTTTAACTATGGCTTCCTGTCTTTTAATGTAATATACTAAAAAATCAACAATAGATCGATCTAATCACGACATGACCAATAAAATGAGTAATAGTACTTTTTATATAGACATTATAATCTAGACATGTTAATACAACATACACCAAATTTCAAAAAAACATATTGCATGATAAAATAACTAACTTACTTTTTTTCAGAATACTATGTATTTGCCCAAGCTGATCTTGCTCACGATGTTTTAGATCAGACCATCGTTTCCTGATTTGGTCTTTGGATCGCTCCACACCGTACTTTTTCTTTAAACAGGCCACCACCTTGTCCATAATGCAGTCTTTCCTGGCATTGGGCCTCTCATAATTTTCCAACTTGCCATCATAGTCCATCCTTTCTAGTATTCCAACCATCTCCACCATTTCTCCCTTGGTCATGGGTGTAGCTTTGGTTTTTTTGGTGGCCCAACCACTTCGGCCCACACTAGTTGAACTCTCAGATCTTTGAGACATGTTTCTTGCCAAAGATTGTTCCACCGCCTCAGGTGTGTGTGTGTCGCATGTAGGCCTGATCTTCGGCACGTACACACCCCTGCACAAGCCCGCCACTGGAGGAGGAATTGACGCATGCGCTGTATTTAAAGGACGCCAGATCTTTCGGTCGACGATTCGCTAGTGGACATATCGTTGGTTGGAGCACGAGCGATCAACGAATCACGACTCTTCCCCGCAAACAAAGGTACGACTATTTGATTAGAAAGTGTGTGTTTTGGGCCCTATACAGCTTTTATTGGGAATATCTTTATTATGTCACAAAATACATGCTATTTTACTATGTTTTGTGTTGTGTTGTGTCTTGCAGGCATATACTGTACTGCATTATGGTGGACACTTTCACCAGCCCTGAATTTTTGCTCCAGTTCATTGAGGAGTACAGGCAACTGCCCTGTTTGTGGCAAGTAAAATCTGCAGCCTACAAAAATAAGCATCTAAAAGAAGAGGCCTATTAAAATCTAGTGGCCTTGTACAAGCCCATATATCCGAGGGCAGATATACAATACATAAAAAAAATAAATAAATAGCATTAGGACTGCCTACAGACGGGAGGTGAAAAAAATGGTGGACGCCACAAAGTCTGGAGCTGCTGCAGATGATGTCCCTGTACCACGGCTTTGGTACTTTGACAACCTGCGATTCCTGGCAGACACGGAGGAATCCAGGCCATCCATTTCAACACTGCCTTCTACTTTGGCAGAGGCCTCAGTTGATCCCAGCCAGGAGGAAGATATCCTGGAGGAGAGTTTGACTCAGGTATGGCATTTCACAATATATTGTCTGCTAAAAATGTAATCATGTAACAAAATTATAAGCAAAACCATAATTGACCATTTATGTAAACGGGCATAGCAAGGGGTTGGCATGACAGGCAACCGCCAGGGTCGCAGGCAAAGGGGGGGGGGGGGTCGCAAAAACATTGGCATTGTTTTAGGGATTTTTTCAAAATCCACTCAGTTTGCATGCGGATTCATGCAGGTTTAAAACATTGAGAGCTGCTTCATGCAGGTGTAAAACATTGAGAGCTGCTTCATGCAGGTGTAAAACATTGAGAGCAGCTGAGCCAACAGACCAGGAGACTGAGACTGCCTCTCACTGCATCCCCAGCACACCTCCGGTCTTAACAAACACTGCTATAGCCTCAGCACACCTCCGGTCTTACAAACACTGCTGCATCCCCAGCACACCTCCGGTCTTAACAAACACTGCTGTAGCCTCAGCATTCCTCCGGCTCAACCTTTTTTTTTTAAAACTAACAAACTAACAGCTCCTGCAAATGATACATCCATCCTTGCTTCCATGTCTCTGGTCTCTCACTCCGGATCAGCAAGGCAGGTGGCTTCCTTATTCCTGTTTACCTGCACCGCTTCACCCTCAATGCCCTACATCAAGCCCTCTGCAAGTTCAGGCCCCTCTCTCTCTGCAACCCCCCTCCTCTCTCTCACACCCCCTCTTTCTCTCCCTCTCTCTATCTCTCACCCCTCTTTCTTGTTGTTCACACCTGAGACAATGATTGCCCACTAGAGAGGTCTATACTGGGCAAACAAGGGACAAATGAGAAACTTTTAATGCCCTTTTAGATTTTTTTGGGTGGTTAAATTTTTACATTGATCTTGGGGGGGGGGTTGTTGCCAAATACAGCTCCTCAACAAGGGCACTGGAGACCCTAGATACGCCACTGTATGTAAAGTCTGCTATTTGTTCACAATAATATAACAAACATGCATTTTTTATACACTATAACATTCTAATCAATTGTTCATTTCATCAACAGGGAAGTATCACTAAGGAGGAGGTAGGTTGCAGCCAGGAGGCTGTGGAGCCCTCGGTATTATTTCCACCTCCTGCCAAACGCAGACAAAAAAGGAAACACATGGATGAGATCACCGACCAGTTCATAAGCGAGGCCACCATAGCCCTCCGTAGGAAACCTGAAGCACATGAGTCCTTCGGGAATCTAACGGGCAAAACTTTAGGGCAAGTGGACCTACTGCAGCGCCAATATGCCCAAAAAATAATATTGGATGTGCTGCACAAGGCCTAAAGGGGCTGCCTTACGGAGCACAGCCACGCGTGCGATGAGCACCCGTGTCCTCCACCTCCACCACACCAGCTACCACCTCGCCAAATGCCACATGGCAGTCAGTGGCAATATGGCCAAAATGATGACAACATGCCCTCATGGCAGCCTGAGTATAGCTATAGGCAATTATAATTTTTGTACCCTGTTATTTATTTTACCCCTGTTTCTTATTTTATAAGTTAATTTAGTCCAAATGGACCTTTTTTATGTTTATTTTTATAATACGGAAAGTATTAATGTTTTCTGTTTGTTTTTTCTGATTTAAAAAAATAAATAAGATTGAAATTAAAAAATGGCGTATCTTAATTTGTTAACATGTTGAATATTGTGCATAACCAGCAAAATATGTTTTATACATTAATTCATAAAATAATAAAGGGACATATCAATAGTTAGATCTTTGCAGTCAAAATACAAAGATAATGGTGAAGAGTTAAAATTATTAAAATCTAAAATTTGATACAACAGATAGAATAGACAAACATTATCTTCATCATAACAGAACACATGCCTTTTTATTTGTAAAGTATTGAATTATGAGCAGCATCTTCCTTCTTCTCACATTTATCAAGATGAGCATGTGCTCCGCATTTCACATATTTTTTGGACTGCCGCGAGCCGAAAGTTCTTTCTGGAAAAAATGTTGAGTTTACTTGAGAATATTCTTCCGGGACGTTATTTGGTTCCGATCATGCGCGTTGAGATTTGTAGATGTGTGTCGGCCGAATTCTATACTGACTGGCGAACAATCGGCCGTTCTGGTGTCGGCATACAAAAATTTTAATGCTTGCACGACAGATTCTGTTCGGCCGAAAGTGCGCTGTCGGCTGGCGGAAGCATCATACTAACAAGCCGAAAATCGGCCGATCGTTCGGCGGCCGAACATTTTCGGCCGACAATCGGTACGTGTGTACGAGCCTTTAGTATTCACATTGCTCGACATTTTTCGCTACAATTAGCTTAGTCTGAAGCGTTATAATAAGATATTCTGTGTGATAAACATAGATATTTAAGGAAACAGCATAGTGTATATTCAATACAGATTCATCAATCTTTACACAGTGAGGTTACAATCACACAAATTTTTTACTACATTTAGTATCTCATAATTACAGAAATCTATCATGTGATCAAACCGGGACATATGGGAGGCAGTGGGCCAGGAAGCAAGAGGAGCCTAATAGGGTCATGTGTGGGAGTCAGGTGCACTTGAAACCTGATGGGGTAGAATAATATTGAATATTACACATACCTGTATAATGCTGTGAAGAAAAATAACGTATAAAAATAAATAATAAAAAAAAGTACAGATGTCTGCTGACTGGCATGATCATCTTGCCACCGGCTGAGACATAAACATGGTCATTAATACGTTGGCAAAACTGGCGTATGGTCTTACCCACGTAAAATGTGCCGCAGGCACAATACATTAGGTAGACTACCCCTTGTGTACCACAGTCAGCTCTGAATTTAGGGACCAGTTTCTCACCATTGGGGAGTGAGAAACTGGCTCCTTCCTGTACCCAGGGACACAGGGCACAGCCGTGACACCTATATGTCCCTCCTGGAAGTGGCCTGGTAGGTTTTACTCATTCATAGTGACTTGAGGTTAAGTGGTCCCTTATGCCCCATACACACGTGCAGATTATCTGCAGACTTTTGTCTGCAGACTTACCAAAACCATATAATATTAGGTCAAACCTAAACACTTTCAATTTGTATGCAATCCGGCAGGCCCTTGCACTACATAGAAAAGGTAAATCTGAAGACAAAAGTCTGCAGATAATCTGCACGTGTGTATGGGGCATTAGAGAGGTAGTACGTTTGAAGACTATTTGTGGGGACTCATGGATTCACCAGCCCTTGTTATGGTGGTGGTTGGCCAACCGGGGAGGGTGTTTGTTTGTCCATGCAGGAGCGCATACATGGTAAGAAATGACTGTTTTGTCCCATTAACTATTTTGCTGTCCCTACAAGCTATTTCATGTTCTACCATAGCTGGCATAGTTGGGTATTTACTCCTGCTAATACCTATACACTATTCGGTGGTTAGTACACTTTGGTGATTTGAGGCTTATTCAGTGGCATGTTACATAATCAACTCTCACTCTGCTTGGCACTTATTTAATAGCCTTTACATTATGTGGCTAGACCTTGGGTGCTCTGCATGCGATCTTAGTATGCATCTGATTATTAATTTACTAATTTATATCCTATATTTTCCAAGGTAGATGTCAGCTTAGTATCCATTAACCCCTGGATGCTATTTCCTATGCGGCTGAGATCTCAATTTACTACATGTCCCACCTACTCCTGTTCTGATCTACGACACCCTCCTCTTTAGTTACATGTGGCGCTATTGCGTTATTTTTCTTCACAGCATTATACAGGTATGTGTAACATTCAATATTATTCTACCCCATCAGGTTTCAAGTGCACCTGGTTTTCTGGCTAAGCCTATGCATGCATACCATGTCTATTGTGTGGACCCCCACATATGACCCTATTAGGCCCCTCTTGCTTCCTGGCCCACTGCCTCCCATATGTCCCGGTTTGATCACATGATAGATTTCTGTAATTATGTGATACTTACATGTTGTAAAAAATTTGTGTGATTGTAACCTCACTATGTAAAGATTGATGAATCTGTATTGAATATACACTATGCTGTTTCCTTAATTATCTATGTTTATCACACAGAATATCTTATTATAACGCTCCAGACGAAGCTAATTGTAGCGAAATATGTCGAGCAATGTGAATACTAACAATGTGAACAATTGAATACAGCATCAACTGATCTTGTTGGACGGCAGTCTCACCTTCTGTCACCCTTCATTAAGATCCCCTTGATGTGAAGTATTTATTTGTACTTTATTATTAAGAGTTTTTGTCCGTATATAGTTGGTTATTCTGTATCAAACATTTATCAACGCCACTGTTACAGCAAATCAGTGTGTGCCTTATTTAAGGCTAATATTCATATTTTATTGTACAAAGAAATCCTTCCTTGTTTTTATAAGAATTATCAATAAAAATTGACTTTTTAATACCTCCGTGCCATTAAAGTCCTTGCCTTTCCAATCCTTCCATATTCTAATTAAATAGGGATGTGGCACTTTCTATTGGTTTCCCTATATGCTCAGATTGCTGCTGTCTGATTGCATATTTCCCTTGTACCAGGGGATTGGAGGAAAGCTAACGTGATACTGATATTCAAAAAAGGGCAGAGGCATATCCCGGGAAATTATAGGCCTGTCAGTCTGACATCTATAGTATGTAAACTTCTGGAGGGGATGATAAGGGACTATATTGTAGAATTTGCTAAAGACAACAACATCATCAGCAGTAATCAGCACGGGTTTACAAATGGGCGTTCTTGTCAAACCAATCTCTTAACATTCTACAAGGAGGTGAGCTGTAAGCTAGATAGGGGCAGACCAGAGAATGTGGTGTACCTGGATTTCGCTAAGGCGTTTGATACAGTTCCCCACAAGCGCTTAATTTATAAAATAAGGTCTGCAGGTATCGACCGCAGGGTTTGCTCTTGGATACAGAACTGGCTAAAAGGGCGTGTCCAAAGGGTGGTAATAAACAGTGCATACTCAGTTTGAGTTGGTAAGCGGGGTCCCCCAAGGCTCAGTCCTGGGACCAACCTTGTTCAATTTATTCATAAACAGCATTGAGGACGGGATCAGTAGTTCTATATCAGTTTTTGCAGATGACACAAAATTGGGCAGGGCAATAACTGCACAGCATGAAGCAGATATCCTACAGAATGACCTGGACAAAATAACAGAGTGGGCAACGACATGGCAAATGAGGTTTAATGTGGAGAAGTGTAAGGTTTTGCACTTGGGGACTAAAAACATAAAAGCACAATACACGTTAGGGGGGGAACCCTTGGGGGAATCAAAATTGGAGAAAGATCTGGGAGTCTTGGTAGATGATAGACTAGGCAATAGCATGCAATGTCAAGCGGCAGCTGCCAAAGCCAGCAGAATATTAGCATGCATAAAGAAAGGGATGTATTCCAGAGATAAGACTATAATCCTTCCACTTTATAAAACTCTGGTCAGACCATATCTGGAGTATTCTGTCCAGTTATAGTCGCCAGTCCTCAGGAGTGATGTGTTGGAGCTGGAGAGAGTCCAGAGAAGGGCAACTAAACTAATTAGGGGATTGGAGGCCCTTAATTATGAAGAGCGTCTGCCATCGCTTGATTTATTCTCCCTGGAGAAGAGACGCCTGAGAGAGGACATGATAGCAATTTATAAATATCTCAATGGTGATCTCGGCATATAAAAACAGCTATTCAGTCGAAGGGATTGCATGAGGACTTGAGGGCATACAATGCGATTAGAGGAGAAGCGTTTTAACCTCAGGCAACGTGGGGGGTTTTTTACTGTTAGGGCTACAAGATTGTGGAATTCTCTACCACAAGAGATGGTTTCTGCGGGAAGTATGGTGGCTTTCAAAAGACTCTTAGACGTACATCTCAAGGATCAGAACATTCAGGGGTATGTGAGATGATTACGGCCACACACACCTACACAGGTTGAACTGGATGGACTATTGTCTTTATTCAACCTCACCTACTATGTAACATTCAGGCTCACAAAAAAAGGGGTGAAAGCACTAACTTACTGCAGTGTTGGTCCTCCAACAGCCTGCCCCACCCAGGTAGACAGGCAGGATCCAAGGGACATGCCCCATCCAGCCGTCTTTCACTTCCCAGGGAGCATACTACCAAATCAGACTTCAGGGACATGGTTTCCCTGGACAGGTTCACCATAGTTCTGGAGCTGTAAAGCACTCTGTGGCTAAATAAGCACGTTGCTTTGAGAGTGCCTAAGTGAGTGCCTTATACAGAGTCCAGTGCCCAGAAGGCACATCACATTGTTGGCCTTGCTTCTTCTTTCTAGCTGGGACCAGGTATGGCTTTCAGGGGAAAGCCAAGGATTAGCCGATCTGGAAGCAGGAACAATGAACCCCAGTGACTCTGCAGAAAAGTTGCTAGAAAAAAAAAAACAACCTTGAGAAAAGAAAAAAAAGAGGGTTGCTTCTCTCAGATGACACTAGAAGAAACCCAGACAAGCTGGGAGTGGTTTTACTGGGTGCCTTTTACAACTCTGGTTTGCAACCAATCTCCTGATGAAAGCAGCATCATCCCATGTGCCTAACAACTCATCCTGTTTCTTGTCAAAAATTATTTAGAAATCCTGTTTTTGCTCCCTGTTCATTGGAGAACACAGGACTGTGTGGGAGGCTCAAAAGCAGTCCCAAATAGTGTCTAGCCAGGACAGCAAAAACTGCACAAATATGCCATAGCAAACCTTTAAGTAGTGTGAATAAATTCCACTGCTGCCTGCAGAATCTTGTGTTCAAAGCTAGCATCCACCAATGCAACTACATCCGCCCAACAGAATTGTGTAAAGGTATGGATAAAGGACTATCTAGCAGCTTTGCAAAGCTGAACAGTCACAGGGATAGGATAAAACCATTCTTTCAGGAAATAGGCCTGAAAAATAGTTTGGAAATCTAAATAGATTTGGTCACAACAGATGACAGAGGCCCTACGAGGAGACCTTCTGGAAGCAAAGAGGGTTGTTCTTTCGGAAGAAAGTTGTATAAATGCCAATCTTCTTAGGAGGAAAAAATAAAATATGGAAGGGAGATATCACAATGCTCTGATTGAGGTGAAAAGATAATATGACCTAAGACACGAATGAGGGCCAAGGTTTTAGGATGACTGTTTCCTTCCTTGTTGAAGAATGAAAAAAGTAACCGTACAGTACAAAGATGCAAACACTAGGCCACCACCTTCTGAGACAGAGAAAGAGGATCTCCCTAAGCAGCTGAAAAAAAGCCTTTAACCACTTCTGGACCGGAAGGATTTTCCCTCTTAATGAGCAGGCTATTTTTTTGTGATTCCGCACTGCGTTACTTTAACGGACAATTGCGTGCTTGTTCGACGCTGTATCTAAATAAAATTGATGTCCTGGTGTCCTTTTTTCACACTCTGCTATATAACATTCCCATAAAAAAAAAATCTAAAGATTAAAATTTTTTAACATTTTAGGCCAATTTGTTTTCTGCTACATATTTTTGGTAACAAAAAAATCGCAATAGGTGTATTTTGATTGGTTTGCGCAAATGTTATTGTGTCTACTAACTACTTGAAAGATTTATGTCATTTTTATTTTATTTATTTTTTTACAAGTAATGGCGGCGATATGTGATTTTTAGCGGGACTGCGACATTGCGGTGGACAGATCTGACCCCTGACTAACATTTTTGGCACTTTTGGGGGGGACCACCAGTGACATTACTACAGTAATCAGTGCTAAAAATATGCACGGTTACTGTAATAATGACACTGGCAGGGAAGGGGTTAACACAGTGGGTGATCAAGGGGTTAAATGTAAGCCTAGGGGAGTGTTTCTAACTGTATAGGGGTTGGGCTTTTGAAATGATCACAGAGACCAGTGATCCTATATAGAAGGATCACAGGCGCTCTCTGATCATTCCAGAGAGAACGGTCAGCTCTGTTTACAATAGCTGACCGTCCTTCTCTCTCAGTGGGGAGCGATCGTAGGTGGCCTTCGGCAATCGGAGCCGCCAGCCCCGTGCATTGGAGTCCCCACTGCCGAGTGGCGCGCGACCGACGTACAGCTACGTCGGTTCGCACAGGAGGGCCAGCCTGCCTCAGTAAAACTGTGGCGGGCAGTCGTTAAGAGGTTAAAGAAATGGAAAAAAAAATAGATTAAGGTCCCAAAGAGCAAGAAAGGACCTACCAGGATGGATGATGTATGATCCTAAACAAAGGTACAAACAAAAGAATGATTGATAAAGAATTTTTAGAACAGAGTCAACAGGGCTGAAAACTGGCAGGAAACCCAGAACTCAGACAACTGAGTAGGTCCAAGAGCTAAAGAGAAGAGACTCATATTATCCGAAGTAAGTGTAATTGCAAGCCTTATCAGAAGGTGATTTCTGAGCCTGGAACATTGAAAAAGTTACTGTCCTTCAGTTCTAGAATCTGAGATTCAATAGCCATGCAAAGCCGCAACTGAGAGTCCTTTTGAACAGGTGCCAAGATACAAAGTCCGGTCTATGCAAAAGATAGAGTAGGATTACCTAAATCCTCTTGGTCAGTCCAGAATAAAGGTAAACCGTCTATATCGCTCTTCTGTACACGCCAAGAAAAGTTGTAATGGGGCAAAAATGTAAATCAGGATAAATTAACCCAATGACGAGGGCACCTAGTGTTTCTACCACTGGCTTTCTTTATCTGACGATGAACCTGTTCATTTTGTGGTTATAATGGAAAGCCATCAGGGCTATGTCATTAATTCCTTACTATTTAAACATGTCCTGGTGATGAGGTTACTCTCTTGGATCCAGATACTTTTAGCCTAGGAAATCTGCTTGCCAGTGTTTCACACTTGGGATGGGGACCGCTAAGAGAGCTAAAACCCATTCAGTGTAGGAAAGACCTGCATTCAAATAAACAAAACCTGGAACTGCAGAGATTTTAATTTCTCCTTAGGCAAGAAAGCAATCTCAGAGCTGGTATGGATCAGAATTAGGTAATCGAAGTGCAAAGCCTGAGTCATGGAGCACTTCTGAGATTTAGGAGCCAACCAAAGTCTTTCAGGGATAACAAGGTGATATGATGCTCCTGAGCTAATGTCTGCATGGCCATGTTGTAAAGATAAGGTTGTCATTGCCAACTCGAAGAGAAGTGTCCACAAATCTGAAGTGATTTCTCCATACAGTAAAGCAGTTCTGGAGACCAAAAACAATCAAATCAGTAGACCCGCCCCCCCCCCCCCCCCACACACACATTGTCCACACACCTTCAAGAGATTGTACGATTGTACACCTCCCAAAAAATGTTTTAAAAATAAAAACCTCAAAGGCATAATGAGCTAGTATGCATTGCCATTATGAAATACCTTAAAAAGAAGCCCCCATAGCGCAGCCAGCACAACACTTACACGGCCGACATGATAAACAGTCTTCCTTCCAGGTCCGCGTTCTCCGGCCATTGGATTGGCCGGAGCGGTGATGATGTCATTCCCGTGCATGCGCACTGAGCCGACGTTCACAGCACATGGCTCTGAAGGAACAGCACGGATGGCCGTTCCTTCAGAGCGCATTTGCCAGTAATCATCTCCTAAATGGTGCATGTTTAGGAGATATCTATGGTACCTATAGTTTAGCCTATAATAAGGCTTACTTATAGGTACAAGTTACAGAGGAAGCTTTTACTTCCTCTTTCATGCTGTTATCATAGGGGATTTAGAGGGCCTTTATTCCAGGGTTGCTTAGAGTTGCACAATACCAGGGGTCACCTATGAATGAAAGGGGTGCCTGTCCTCCCAAAAGAAGTGTGCGCCTTTATGCAGTGGCCACTTGGCCTTGCAGGTCTGGGTAAGCAGGTACTTGCCCCATCTGTAGTTGGTATCATCAACGTCACTGAAGAGTCAAAATGTCCTTTTCCTGGGAAACCATGAAGGACTAGGGATTTCTTGGAAACCTGCAAAAAACTAGAGCAGGAGCTGATGCAAGCTACCAAAAATGACTTGTGTCTAGGGAAGGCTTTGAAGTTATATTTGACTATGTGGAACTGTCAGGTCAATTAAGTGATGAGGTGAACAAATCAAGCCCAGTCAATATTACCCAGGCCAAAACAAGCACCGGTTGGAGCAGAAAGAGAGATTCTGATTATTTCTTCTCTGGATCCTTAAAGGATACAGATTCCACAAGGGGAATCACAGCCACCCTGTTAAGGCAATGAACAGATGGGGATCCATTGTATGTGGTGTAACCCTTTTTTGGAGCAGATTTCTTGGGAAAGGGATAAATGTTTGGGAACTGCTTAGGAATGCAGAAGAGACAATCAGGCTGTTTCCACTCTCTAGACAGATGTAATTGCTGAGAGTTCTGGAAGACTTTGAAGTGGTATTAAACACCCCCCCCCCTCCCCCCAAAAAAAAAAACCAAACAAAAACATATATTATACTGTTACTAAGTTGACCAAAACTTAGATGTGATGGGTGCATTAGTTTTCTTTTTTTAGGCTTTCTTCTATTTTCATTTTATGATGTGGCCAGTAAAACTATTATCTTTCAAAAGAACAAGCTCTCTTGCAGATGTATCAGTTTACAGAGATGAGACAAAAAA
Organism: Pelophylax lessonae; assembly: GCF_965119305.1. NCBI lineage: Eukaryota > Metazoa > Chordata > Amphibia > Anura > Ranidae > Pelophylax > Pelophylax lessonae. The sequence goes on along the minus strand of NC_138777.1, from coordinate 127,271,741 downwards.
ATGAACACTGACAGGGGTTCCTACAATGACCAGCTTTTATTTAAGTAAAACCTTTATCCATAAATGAAAAAAAAAAAAAAACTGGATTTTTGACTTACCGCAAAATCCTTTTCTCTGAAGTTCATTGACAGACGCAGCTCCATATTCTTCTTAATCATTGGGTTATGCTGCCCCCTACAGGAGTAGGACACTAGGCAGGAAAAAAACGTTACCACGATTATAGGGCAGTCCCTGAAGGCATACACCCACTCACTCTGCTATAGGATTCAGTTTTGTTGCAAGCAGTGTCAGAAGTAAAAAACCCCAACCCAGGGGGGGCGTGGCCAGGACTGGCATGTGAGTGGACGTGTCTCACTGAGCTCCCCGCTATTACCCGGCACTGATCCTTCTCTGGCTCCTCTTCTGTTGCGAGTTCAGCCGCCCAACACCCCGTACTGCCCTCACTTACCTCCGGTGCTCATCTGGCCTGCCTTTCCTCTATAGGCTCCCGCCGGGCGAAAACGAACACAGCCATGCCGTCCAGCCAAAATGGCGCCGCGGTCCTCCTGCAGCGGGAACAGCGGCGCGGCAAGTAAGGATTTGGCCAGCAAGCTCCCCAAGCCTTCCAAAACTGCCCCTAGAGACACCACCAGGGACATGCGTTTTTATGCACAAAAGGTGCCTTCAGCCCAAGGGGAGATGGAGGGGGCCACAACGGTGCAATCCTCTTATACCCCACTAGCTGACCATGCAGGGGATGGGATGGACACTTTCCTCCCCTGACACGCTGGCCTCTCCACACGCTTAGCCCAGGGATGCAGCCAGCTCAGCCGCCCCTTATGCACAACCCACTCTGGCTGACATCCTTCATGCAGTACATAAGTGCACCGCTTCTGTGGATCTCATGAAGGAACAGTTTGGGGGCCTTAAGGAGACGGTGGCTTAAATTCGGCAGGACCTCCAGAAGGTTAGAGAACGCATGACAGCTGTGGAGGGCAGGGTCAGTGATATAGAGGATCAACCCCCCTTCTGAGAGATAAGCAGCAGGTCTCCAGGCTGGCCAAGGCTACAGACCTCAGAGCAGAGGACATTGAGAATCGACTGCGCCGCAATAACATGCGCATTGTTGGCCTACCGGAAAAGGTGGAAGGCAGGGACCCCACGGCCTTTGTGGAGCAGTGGCTGTTAGATATCTTTGAGCACAATTCCTTTTTGTCCCTCTACGCAGTGGAAAGGGCGCATAGGGTCCCCCCTAGGCCTCAACACCCGGGTCGCCCCTCTCGCACCATGCTGGCCCGCCTTTTGAATTTCAAAGACAAAAAATTCCAACCCACTCAGAAATAGAGGGGCGGGTGCTGCTTCTGTCAATGAACTTCAGAGAAAAGGATTTTACGGTAAGTCAAAAAAACTGTTTTCTCCATCGTTCATTGACAGACGCAGCTCCATATTCTTCTTAACCTTTGGGACATCCCAAAGCAGTATTTGCATGAGGGGTGGGAAAACAAAGCAGAGAAAGAACGTAATACCCCAAAGGCTAAACTTAACCAACCAGGTATCATGGGGCTTAATCAGGAACAACTGGAGCTCACCCTTAAAGAGAAAAATTGCTCTTTTAAACAGCAGCCTGCAAAACCTTGCGGCCGAAAGAGGCATCCGAGGATGCCAACACATTTACTTTGTAGAACGTGTGCACAGACGACCAAGTTGCCACCTTGCAAACTTACATTACTGACGCCTGATGGCGAAAGGCCCAAGAGGCACTCAGCGCCTTCACAGGGAAAGGTGGAAACTGACCCTTAAGTGAATACGCCTGTACCACCATATGCCTGATCAATCTGGATATGGTGGCAGCAGACGCAGCCAATCCCTTCTGTGGTCCTTTCGTGACAAAAAAATGTCTGATTTCCTGAAAGACTCAGTAACCATCAGGCAAACCCTAATTGCCCGAGCCACAGCCAAAGAATGCAAGGCAATTTCCTTGGGATGCTTGGGCTTAGGACACAGTGAAGTTAGCACAATGTCTTCAATGGAAATCAGAAACCACCTTAGGAAGAAACGACTGATTAGGTCAAAGTACCACTTAATCTATGTGGACCACCAGAGAAGGAGAACGGCAGGACAGTGCTGCCAATTCAGACACTCTGCGGGCAGAGGTAATAGCCACCAAAAAGGCTACCTTCTGTGCAGTGTAAGCAGAGAAAACTTCCTAAGTTTTCAAAGGGAGGTTTTTGAAGAACAGACAGTACCAAGTTAAGATCCCACGGAGGTAACGGGGACCGTATCGAACTCCCTGGATAAAAGTGTGAATCAAAGAATGCGTAGCTAAAGGTCGTTGAAAAAAAACACAGCCAAAGCCGATACCTGGCCTTTTATAGTACCCAAGGCCAACCCCTGCTCAACCCCTGCTCAACCCCTCTTTGAAGGAAAGTCAATATCCTAGCCACTGAAAAAGAGCGTGAATGCACCTTAATCGAATCACACCATGGGATGTACGATTTCCATGTACGATGATAAATCTTCCTGGAGGTAGATTTTCTAGCCTTCAACAGTGTAGGAGTCAGAAAGACCCCTATTCAATACCTCGCCAGCGACTGTAAAGCAGGATGGAAGATCGGCCCTTGAGACAACACATCTTTCCTGCGAGGAGCATCAGCAGACCAACCTTACCAGATCTGCATACCAAGACTGGAAAGGCCAGTCTGGGGTCACCAGAATCCCTTCCATCCCTATTCAGCGCAGAAGCCTCGGCAGAAGTTTCAGCAGGGGAAATGCATAGAATAGTCGATACTGACCCCAAGGATCCACCAGTGCATCTTTGGCGTTGGCCAGAGGATCCCAAGACCTGGCTACAAACCTCTGTACCTTCTCATTGAGCCGAGAAGCAGGTCTACATCGGGTGTCCCCCACCAGATACACAACAGGTGAAACACCTCCAGGTGCAGGGACCATTCCCCCTAGTCCAACACCTAACAACTAAAGTAATCTGCCTGCCAGTCCTCCACTCCGGGTATATGCACGGCGGAGAGGGCTGGGACAAAATTTTGTGCCCATATTAGGATCTCGGCCAGCAGGACACTCTTGGTGCCCCCTTGATGATTGACATAAACCACGGACGTGGCATTGTCTGATTGAATCTGAGCTGGACAACGCTGCAGACGATTTGTCCAGTAACTCAAGCAAAGCTTCATTGCTCTAAATTCCAGAATATTGATCGGAAGTCTGGACTCATTCAGGGTCCAGGTTCCCTGGACAAATAACTTTCCAAGTACTCTTCCCCCCCTCCCTCAGCCGGCTGGCATCCGTGGATACCATGGTCCAATACAATGGAAGGAAGGGCTTGCCCTGATGCAGGGCCAAGGAAGGGCGCCACCACAGAAGAGCACTTCTTGCGTTTTGACTAAACCGAATCAGATTGTCCAAAGATTTTGGATCCTTGTTCCACTTGACAAGAATACCCCTTTGCAGAAGTCTTGAGTGGAACTAAGCAAACGGAACCGCCCCGAAGGTAGACACCACCAGGCCTAGAGCTCGCAAGCAAGTCCGCAATGGATAACAGCAACCGAATCACCCTCTACAACTTTGCAGCTTTTTGGGGGGAAGAAACACCCTTGTAGAGGCTGAGTACAGAGTAAGTCCCAGATGAACCATTTTGGAGGCTGGGACCAGAGCAGATCTTCTGAAATTGATGGTCCAACCGAACTCTTGGAGAGTCTGTACAGTGAATGACAGATTGCCCACCAGAACGGAGTGGGAGTCTGCTCCAGATACGGGTGAGGGCGTCCCTTCATGCAGACCTAGGTTTGTCCGTAGATCTGGAGTGGCCTGTTCTCGGCTTACCCGACCATGTCTTCTTGAAACCCCCAGAAGACCTAAATAGCTTAGGTCCGCAGACCAGATTTTTAGCCACACCATGCGTGCGTGGTTACCATTATTGCATTTAGAACAAGTCCACTGACTCACGACAGTTTTGTCACAGTAGGCAGGAAAAGGGAGTACCTTGCCGCATTTACGGGATCTGCGGGCCCCGAGGGGACTGGCGCCCCTCATGTTAAAAATGTTCTGCACCGATACAATCAGTGCATTCACCAGCGCCCTTGCATGTGCAGTAAAAAAAGGGAATCATCCTCACTGCAGAGCCCACGAAGTGCGTGGACGCAGACCCAGTAGAGTCCCTATATGGGAAGCTCACCCTGAGAACATAACAAGCAGGGTTGATTGCCGACCACAGTCCCGCAAGGGGACGCCGGCTAAAGTTCCACAAAATAACCCCTATTAGACATAAGGATCACCCACCATACATGACATAAAAGGACATAGCCCCCTATAAAGGGGAAGAGGGGGCCCACCGTGACGCGCAGGCAGAGTACCCCTAAGGCGCCCCCCAGTTCAAGGGGGGTGCAAGACAGTCCATATGTCCACCCCCCTGAGGAGGGGGGGGCAGATGCCCATCCACTGCCCATCACCCCAGTCAGCAGCTCAAACAGTCTGGTCAACAGCTCAGACAGCCAGTCGCGAGTAGGCCGCAAAGCCGCGGCCTAAATCTGGGGCCCAATCTGGTCACGAGTCTGCCGTCGGCTCTATCAGCAGCTCGGTTAGGAGCTCGGACAGCCTGGTAAGCCTGTTATGAAAAATACCTGACAGCTTGGTCAGTCACTCAGACAGCCAGCTCCGTTAGCCGCAAGCCGCGGTCTAAATTTTCTGCCTGATCCGGCCGCCTGAGGCATCCGCAGGTCAGCTGGGTCAGGCACCTCATCTCGGTCAGCTGGGTCAGGCACCCCATCTCGGTCAGCTTGGTCAGGTACTCAGACAGCCGCGAGTAGGCCGCAAAGCCGCGGACTAAATTTTCAGCCCGACCCAGACACGTGAGGCGCAGACCCGCAGATGAAGAAACATCCGCTTCCCACCAAGCACCGCAGGGATCCCAAAGGACACCCCTGCCCTAGTCACTAACCCCCTGGGGGCCTGGGAACTTGCCAGGTCAGCAACAACCGCATCCACCCCCCCTTACTGGAGCAAGTGACAAAGCCAGCTCCTACCTAACCCCGGGAGGAAGGCATGGGGGTAGGTTGGGGCCAAAAGACCACCGTGACTGTTAGAAGGGCTGGGGAAAATGGAAGGGAACCCGGGTATCCAACCATCCCAAGGAGGGGCCGACATCCACCCCGAGACCGTTAGAGCTGTACGGGGGACACTACTCACCATACCAACGACAATCGGTTAGGCCCCACTCCGGACAGACTACCTCTCCACTCAGGGTGGGGGTGCTGACAGCCAAGGGGCATGCTGCGACTCAGGCTGAACTGTGTGCCTCCCCGGCGAGGTGTTTCACTCGCGGGCCAGCCCCCGTCCATTGGGGCTCTGTCGTGGCGAGACCTAGCGCGGGGCTATAACCTGCACACGCTCGCTGGCCGGACTGGGAGACCTTAAGGATCTAGGATATCCAGTCTGAAACCCAGTCCGGCTGTTTGCAGTTCTCTCAGGAACATAACTAGCTAAAAAAGTAAGGTTTAAACAAAGGTTCACTTTAAAAAAAAAAAAAAAAACAAGCTAAGACCGAAGTCTCAGCCAGGAACTAGGTCCTACTCCTAAACTAGGCAGAAACAAACTGAATCCTATAGCAGAGTGAGTGGGTGTATGCCTTCAGGGACTGCCCCATATGCTTGGTTAACGTTTTTTCCTAGTGTCCTACTCCTGTAGGGGGCAGCATAACCCAACGGTTAAGAAGAATATGGAGCTGCGTCTATAATCAGTTAGAGCTAACTTTTTTCTCTATCCTTCATTGACAAAGTGAGCTGGAGTTAAGCTTCAATTTGTTAGTGTGTCTAAATCTGCTAGCCCACCTAATACTTTCCTCCCCCTCCAGATTAACAATGCTGCTGCCTGCTGTAACTCCTGTGCTCCTTCAGAGTGGTGGCACTCTAATACAGGAGGTGTGTTACTTGCCAGATCACCAAGTGAAAACAGAGGGGAAAACCTAAAAAATAAAAACTAATGCAGTCAACACATCTAATGATTGGTAAGCTGCAATGTATCACATTTTTCGTTTGGGTCTAATAATGCTTTAACAGAACATTTAGGACTACTGAAACCCAGAACAGCCAATGAGCCCTTGGATGAGGTGATAGGATATTGCACTTTAAGTGCCTGAATGGGCTGTCCATATCTCATTTCTGACAAGAGTAAGACTAGGTACAGATATAAAGGGATCTTGATAGAGATTCCGGCTTCCTATTTGAGTTTCCCTTTAAAGGACAGCACATTGTCTACATACAGTATCTCACAAAAGTGAGTACACCCCTCACATTTTTGTAAATATTTTATTATATCTTTTCATGTGACAACACTGAAGAAATGACACTTTGCTACAATGTAAAGTAGTGAGTGTACAGCTTGTATACAGTGTAAATTTGCTATCCCCTCAAAATAACTCAACACAGCCATTGTCTAAACCGTTATCATTTTGGAATACTGCCCTGCGGCTCAGTCTCCGAAGGGAGGGGATCATGCTCTGCTTCAGTATGTCACAGTACATGGTGGTATTCATGGTCAATGAACTGTAGCACCCCAGGGCCCACAGCACTCATGCAGCCCCAGACCATGACACTCCCACCACCATGCTTGGCTGTAGACAAGACACACTTGTCTTTGTACTCCTCATATTTTTGTAAATATTTTATTATATCTTTTCATATGACAACACTGAAGAAATTACCCCTTGCTACAATGTAAAGTAGTGAGTGTACAGCTTGTATAACAATGTAAATTTGCTGTAGCCTCAAAATAACTGAACACAGAGCCATTCATGTCTAAACTGCTGGCAACAAAAGTGAGTACACCCCTAAGTGAAAATGTGCAAATTGGGCCTAAAGTGTCAATATTTTGTGTGGACACCATTATTTTCTAGCACTGCTTTAACCCTCTTGGGCATGAAGTTCATCAGAGCTTCAAAGAATGCCACTGGAGTCCTCTTCCACTCCTCCATGATGACATCACTGAGCTGGTGGATGTTAGAGACCTTGCGCTCCTCCACCTTCCGTTTGAGGATGCCCCACAGATGCTCTATAGGGTTTGGGTCTAGAGACATGCTTGGTCAGTCTATCACGTCTACCCTTAGCTTCTTTAGAAAGGCAGTGGTCGTCTTGGAGCTGTGTTTGGGGTCGTTATCATGTTGGAATACTGCCCTGCGGCCCAGTCTCCGAAGGGAGGGGATCATGCTCTGCTTCAGTATGTCACAGATGGCATTCATGGTTCCCTCAATGAACTGTAGCTCCCCAGTGACGGCAGCCTTCATGCAGCCCCAGCCCATGATACTCCCACCACCATGCTTGACTGTAGGCAAGACACACTTGTCTTTGTTCTCCTCACCTGTTTGCTGCCACACACGCTTGACATCATCTGAATTATAGTTTATCATCAGACCACAGGACATGGTTCCAGTAATCCATGTCTTTAGCAAACTGTTTGTGGGTTTTCTTGTGCATCATCTTTAGAAGAGGCTTCCTTCTGGAATGACAGCCATACAGACCAATTTGATGCAGTGTGTGGTGTATGGTCAAAACACTGACAAGCTGACCCTCCCCCCCCCCCCCCCCACAACCTCTGCAGCAATGCTGGCAGCACTCATACGTCTATCGCCCAAAGACAACCTCTGGATATGAGGCTGAGCACATACACCCAACTTCTTTGGTTGACCATGACGAGGCCTGTTTTGAGTGGAACCTGTCCTGTTAAACCGCTGTATGGTCTTGGCCACTGTGCTGCAGCTCGGTTTCAGGGTCTTGGCAATCTTCTTATAGCCTAGGCCATCTTTATGTAGAAGAGCAATTCTTTTTTTCAGATCCTCAGAGAGTTCTTTGCCATTAGGTGCCATGTTGAACTTCCAGTGACCAGTATGAGAGAGTAAGGCTGGCCATACACTATACAATTTTCTTGTTCAACTTTCCTTTAGATTTACCAAAACCATGTAATATAGGGTCAAACCTAAACACTTTCAATTTGTATGCAATCAGGCAGGCCCTTGCACTACATAGTTAAAGGTAAATCTAAAGGAAATTGAATAAGAAAATTGCATAGTGTATGGCCAGCCTAAGAGTGATGACACCAGATTTAACCCACCTGCTCCCCATTCACACCTGAGACCTTGTAACACTAATGAGTCACATGACACTAGGGAGGGAAAATGGCGTATTGGGTCCAATTCAGACATTTTTACTTAGGGGTGTACTCACTTTTGTTGCCAGTGGTTTAGACATTAATGGCTGTGTTTTACGTTATTTTGAGGGTACTGCAAATTTACACGGTTATACAAGCTGTACACTCACTACTTTACATCGTAGCAAAGTGTCATTTCTTCAGTGTTGTCACATGGAAAGATAGAATAAAATATTTAAAAAATGAGAGGGGTGTATTCACTTTTGTGAGATACTGTATGTGTACATGTGTCTATATGTGTGTATACATGTGTCTCTGTGTTTGTACCTCTGTATGTAGACGTGTTTGTACGTGTGTGTGTGTTTGTATGTGCGTGTGTATACATGTGTGTACACGTTTGTATATGTGTGTGTGAGTATACGTATGTTACTTTTAATCCTAACCCCCTATTCCTGTACTATCAGAACTGCTTTTTTAGGGCTTGTTCGTAATAGAGGCAAGGACTGCCGCTCCCCTGAAAAACAGTACATGCTCAGATTACTTTTAAGAGGCATTTGGCAGGCGGTAAAGAGGCAAAATATTGCTTTCTCTCCACCTGTTTTAACCCCATAAATCCAACATTACCACACTGCAACCACATGCAATGCACACAGTTGCGGGGTGGTTTCAGTGCAGAGCCATTCACCTGGGGGATATACTTCAAGCTGCGGCCACAGCATTTGTACACCCCTAGCTGCTAAAAGGTGAGCAGCTGGGGGTTGAAAAACAGCTCAACCATGTGGTTTTGCTGCCCTCCAACCTCACATGTGAACAAGCCCTTGGTTCACATCTGTGTGGCTGCGTGCTGCCCTGCCCGCACAAATGCAGGGAAAGAAGTCCCCGACCCTTTTTTAGCACTGCACCAAAAACACCCCACGCTTGCCACTGTTTGGGGTACCATTAAGAATTAATGGCACCTTTAAAAAGAAGAGCATTTGTCTGCATGTCAGGAAGGAGCATGATTTTGTGTGCAGAGCCTGTTTTTCCAACTTTGGTATTTGGTCAAAAGATGCAAGGAAAAATAGCATTTTTGTAAGAACTTACCGTCCTCTGACAGTCGCCGCCCACTCATACAATCTTCACGTCTGGGTATTGGCCTTCTCCACAGGAGTAAGCTAGGCAGAAGCTTTTGTTAGAATATTCACAAAAACTTTGTATAGACACACCTACAGGGGGTTGTCCCTCTGGTCCAATACCCCCAGCTAGCCTCATTCCCAATTCAGTTTGGTAGCAAGCAGTATAGAGATCCACGAACCCCAAAAGAGGGGCGGGGGGCGACCACTGTCAGAGGACTCAGAGAAAATAATTTTACGGTAAGTTCTTACAAAAATTCTATTTTCTCTTACGTCCTCTGACAGTCGCCGCCCACTCATACAATCTGCACGTCTGGGACGTCCCAAAGCAGTGTAGATGTGAGGGGTGGGAAAACATAACCATCAAGAAAGGCAACGCAGCACCCAGGTCAGAGAAAAGAACCTTTTCTGAACCAGAAAGGTAAACACTGGGCACCAAGAAAGCTCGACAGGAGCGAAAACCCAGGAAAACAAATAAAAAGGGGAAACCCCAACAGGAGGAGACAGGCCAAAACTACCCTGTCTCCCCTAAGGCACTGCCGCACTCAAAACTTTGCGGCCAAAAGAGGCATCCGCTGATGCCAAGACATCAAGTTTGTAAAATTTTGTAAAGGTATGCACGGACGACCATGTCGCAGCTTTGCACACCTGAGTCACAGACGCCTGATGGCGGAAGGCCCAAGACGCACTAATCGCTCTGGTAGAGTGCGCTGTGACAGGGAAAGGAGGAACCTGATCCCCAATTGAATAGGCCTGCACAATCGTCTGCCTGAACCATTTTGAAATGGCTGCCGCAGACACAGCCGTACCCTTCCGAGGTCCCTCAGGAAGGACAAAAAGACAATCCGACTTTCTGAAGGATTCAGTAGACGACAGGTAAACCCTGATCGCCTGTACCACATCCAAGGAATGCAAGGCAAACTACTTAGGATGCTTAGGCTTCGCACACAGCGAAGGTAAGACAATGTCCTCGTTGAGATGGAAATCTGAAACCACTTTCGGAAGAAAGGACTGAGGAGGTCGCAAGACCACTTTATCCCTATGAACAACCAGATAGGGGGAGCGGCAAGACAGGGCCGCTAACTCCGACACTCTGCAAGCAGATGTGATCGCCACCAGAAAGGCAACTTTCCGTGACAGCACCGGCATGGGAAACTCCCGCATGTTCTCAAAGGGAGGACGTTGCAAAACGGACAGAACCAAATTCAGGTCCCAAGGAGGCAAGGGTGCACTCCTAGGGGGAGCCAGATGACGAACCCCTTGAATGAAGGTGCAGATCAAGGAATTTGACGCCTGAAGGCGCAGAAAAAGAATGGCCAGCGCAGACAACTGGCCCTTAATAGTGGTCAGCGCAAGACGCTGCTCCACACCAGTTTGCAGGAAAGCCAACACTCTCGCCACCGAAAAATGAGCGTGGATGGAACCCCTGCAACTCGAACCAGGCGAAATAGGCCTTCCAGGTACGATAATAAATCTTACCTGAGGAGGCCTTCCTGGCCTTGAGCAAGGTAAGAATGACCGCCGACGAGAGACCTCTGTCTCTCATGACCTGACTTAACAGCCACGCCATCAAAGCCAGCGACTGTAAAGCAGAATGGAAGATCGGTCCTTGAGACAGAAGATCGTCTCTTAGCGGGAGCCGCCAGGGAGGAAGCTCTACGATCAGTTGCATGATGTCCACGTACCAAGACCGACGCGGCCAGTCTGGGGCCACCAGAATCACCAACCTCGGTTCCGAGACCAACCTGTGGAGGAATCTGGACAACAACTGAATCGGGGGAAAGGCATAAATCAGGCGATACCAGTTCCAAGGCACCACCAACGCGTCCGAGGCGTCCGCCAGAGGGTCGCGTGCTCGTGCCACGAACCTTCCCACCTTGTTGTTGAGACGAGACACGAAAAGATCCACGTCCGGGGATCCCCACCGCGCACACAGCATCTGAAACACTTCCGGGTGGAGGGACCATTCCCCTTGGTCGAGGGTCTGGCGACTCAGATAGTCCGACTGCCAGTTCTCCACACCTGGAATGTGAACTGCCAAAATCGCCGGGACCTGCGTCTCGGCCCAGGACAGAATCTCGGACACTTCCTTGACCACCCGGGCACTTCTGGTGCCCCTTAGTGATTGATGTAAGCCACCGCAGTTGCGTTGTCCATCTGCACACGCACTGGGCAGCCCCGAAGACGATCCGACCAACGGCGCAAACAGAGCCTGATTGCCCACAGTTCCAAGACATTTATCGGCAGGGAGGATTCCCCCTCCGACCAAGTACCCTGGGCAGACAAATTGCCCAAAACTCCGTGGTGACCACAGTAAATAGCAACGGACGAAAGGACTTGCCTTCCTTCAGAGCCGGAGACTGGAGCCACCACAGGAGATCCGATCTGACTAGGGGGCTCAAAACAATCCTCCTTTCCAAGGACTGAGGATGCCTGTCCCACCGGACCAGAATCTCCGCTTGAAGAGATATCGAGTGAAACTGTGCAAATTGGATCGCCTCGAAAGCCGGCACCATCAAGCCCAGGGACTGCATGCAGGTCCGAAGCGAGGAGAACTCGTTGTCCCTGAGGGACCTGACCTCATCCTGCAGGATCTGGAGCTTTTCCTCCAGAAGGAAGACCTTCGCCTGGGCGGAGTCCAGAATCATCCCCAGGTAAGGGAGACGGAACAGAAGGGGACAAAGTCGACTTCTGAAAATTGATGGTCCACCCGAATTCCTGGAGCGTCTGAATCGTGATCGACAGATCGCGCAACAGAGTGGCACTGGAGCTCGACCTTAATAGGAGATCGTCCAGGTAACCGAGGATGGCAATCCCCTGCACCCGCAACAAAGCTAGAACAGGAGCCAAAACTTTGGTAAAAACTCTTGGAGCCAAAGCGAGGCCGAAAGGCAATGCCATGAACTGATAGTGTTCCTCCGCTATTGCGATTCGGAGGTACCTCTGATGACGTAAATAGGGATGTGTAGATACGCATCCTTGAGGTCGATGGAAGCCAGGAAATCCCCTAGACTCAGGGATGCCACCACCGACCGGAGGGACTCCATTCTGAACTTCTGAACCCGCACAAAGCAGTTTAGAAACTTCAAGTCCAGTATCGGACGCACCTTGCCCTCCTTTCTGGGCACTGTGAACAGATTCGAGTAAAAACCCCGAAATCTGTCCCACTGTGGAACCGGGACAACCACCCCCTGGGCGAGGAGATCCTGAACCGCCCGATGGAGATCTCAGAAACGATCGGGGGTTAAATGAAGATTTGAGGGAAAGAATCTGTCCGCTGGGCGTGATTTTGTACCCTGACCGAATGAGTTCCTGAACCCACCTGTCCTGAACTTTAGCCAGCCAAGGTTCGGGAAAATAGCGCAGACGTCCCCCCCATCCCTGAAACGGGTGAGGGTGCCCCTTCAGGTTGAAGCAGACTGAGCCGCTGTGCCAGTGTGGGCAGCTTTTGACTTGCCCGCCCAAGGCTTCTTCTGGCCACCTTTGTCTTGTGCCTTAAAGGCACGAAAGGACCCCTGGTTAGGTTTAAAGGAGGGACCCCGCTTGCCGTGGAATGATTTTCCCCTGGACACCTGGGGCAACAGAGTGCTCTTGCCCCCAGTGATCCCCTTGACCAGTTTATCCAGAGAGTCCCCAAAAAGACGACTCCCCGCATAAGGGATGTCAGAAACTGTCTTCTTGGAAGATTGGTCGGCCGACCAGCTTTTTAACCAAACAATGCGACGAATCGCAACTGCGACCGCTGAAAGTCGTGCAACTAAAGGAGCCTCATCTAAGGCCGTGTCACACAGGTATAAAAACAGCCTGACCCATTTGATCCACCATGTCCAGAGTAGCTCTGATGCGCTTAAGCGCCTTGGCCCACTCCACAACAGCCTGAGAGACCATTACCGAAGCAAACACGGGTTTCAGCAAGGAACCCGCTACCAGATAGATGTGGCGGGAAAGAGTTTCCACCCGCCTATCCGCCGGGTCTTTAAACATTGGAGAATCGTCCGCGGGCATTAAAGTGGCCTTATTTAACCTGGACACAGTGTGGTCCACCTTAGGAGCCGCAGTCAAGCGAGAATCCACCAGATCCGCAAAGGGATAACGGTACTGAAATCTCTTTGGCACCACAAAATTGCGTTTCAAATTACGCCATTGTTCATTCACGGTATCATGAAACTCTGCGGGACAAGGAAAAACCTGACCCGATTTTTGGGCTTTGCGGGGTATCAAAGGAAGACCGCTTACCCGACAGATGGGGCTCATCATCCAAATTTAAAGTGTCTTTCACAGAGCTAATAAGCGCGGACACCGCAGCGTGATCATGTGCTGATCCGGAGGAGGAATTCTCCTCCTCCACATCCGACTGAGACCCCACAGGGAGTACGCTGTCCGTGGCAACTAAATCTGGCTCTGAATCAGAAGACTGAGAGGGCATAGGCCTTTTCTTAGAAGCCCGGTCAGACATCAACAAATCCACTTTTGACGCTAAAGTCACAAGTGCAGCAGTAAGGGAGACTATAGCAGAGGATTCAGGAGTACCTGAACCCTCTACCAGATCTGGGGGGAATTTGCTATCCTGGGACTCCATAATAGCAATCTCAATTTTAAATGACGATGGCCCTTTAAATCAGCGATTTCCGCGGTCCCCACCGCAAATGGGGAGCAAGTCCTGTGCTGCAGGGAACTGCAAAAAAAATGAATGCTAGCAGGAAAGCAGGCCAGGAAACACAATAAAAGCCCCCCCACAGTGTGCTATACTTGCCACGCTGCTGAATCGATCTGCATGTGAAGAAAGAGGAAGTGACCTCACGCCTCTAGAGGCAGACACAGCCCTGAGCCACAAGAAAATGGTTGCCAATACAAGTCTATGGGAAAAGCTCTGGGAAAATGTCCGCTGTCCACATAAGGACATTTTGCCCACACTAAAGATGGCGCCCGATCGGCGCCAACAGCATAGTAGAAAATGGCTGCTGCCCTCACAATGAGGCCAAACAGCCTGCCCACAGCTAAAATAGCGGCCGCGCGGTGTCACGCCGATTGCGGCCCCCACACACCATGTACTGTGCCCCAAATAGTTGCACAAGCACCTCAGGGACATAGGAGACCCCCCCAACCCCATATACAGCGGTGGAACCGCCACATCGCCCCCGCAGGGACCAGGAAGGGACCCACAGGGGACCGCACCTACAGACATGAGGGTCTGTGACAGGAAGCCTCCCACTCTGAGTGGTGGTGCCGTCAGCTGAAGGGGACACTAGCAACACACGGGTGTACCGCAGTTGAGACATCCTGGCGAAGATAGCAACTTCACAGGCTCGACCCTGAGGTCAGGGACATAGTCGTTTGCGAGGCCTGGGCGTACCAATAACATGCTAACGCTCGATGGCAGGCTGGGATTCCGTAAGGCTCTAGAATAACCAGTGCGATTCCCAGCTCCGCAAACGCTGTAGTCTTCTGAAGTCCGACTAACTAAGCGCAGGAACAAATAAAAAGCTATCTTTGTAAAGAAAAAATACTTTTCTAGAGAGAAAAAAATAAAAAGAAGAAAGAAGGCTGAGACCGCAGCCCCAGCCAGGGAAAAGCCAGCCTACTCCTAAGCTAGGCAGCAGCAAACTGAATTGGGAATGAGGCTAGCTGGGGGTATTGGACCAGAGGGACAACCCCCTGTAGGTGTGTCTATACAAAGTTTTTGTGAATATTCTAACAAAATCTTCTGCCTAGCTTACTCCTGTGGATAAAGCCAATACCCAGACGTGCAGATTGTATGAGTGGGCGGCGACTGTCAGAGGACGTAAGAGAAAAAAAAAATTTACCGTATTTTCCGGCGTATAAGACTACCCCCCCCCCTACTTTTCAAGTTAAAACACAGGTTTTGGGCTATACTAGCCGTATAAGACTATGCCAAGCATAAAAATCACAAAGTAAATTAAGTAAGTGTAATCTATGAAAGCGCTGGCTGTCTGTGCCCTATTTATTTGCAAGGTACCATAACTAAGTACCGTAAATGTATTCTTTTATAAATCTCCAAGGTATTGTAAGTAAGTATTATAGGTAGATGTATAATCTCTCAAGGCGCTGGCTGTGTGGAAATCCTGTACCAGTATACCGTATGTACCGTAGCTTCGGCTACATACAGTATACCGCGCTGAGCCAATCACAGTGAGCGTTGTATTCTATTATTGAATGCAAAGCCTGCTCGGATTGGCAGAGTCAGAGAGAGTAACATAATCTTGCCTCTCGGACTCCGCCAATCCGAGCAGGCTTTGCATTAAATAATGGAATGCATAGCTCACCGCGATTGCCTCAGCGCGGTATACTACGTAGCCGAAGCTACAGTACAGTATACTGGTACAGGATTCCCGCACAGCCAGCGCCTTGAGAAGATTATACATCTACCGGTAATACTTTTACTTACAATACCTTGGAGATTTATCAGAGAATACATTTACGGTACTTACGGTACCTTGCTGATGAATAGGGCACAGACAGCCAGGGCTTTCAGAGATTAAGCCTGCTTAAATCCCTTTGGGATTTTTATACTCTGTGTATAAGACGATCCCCCCCATTTTTGGAGGATTTTTTTCAGGTTAAAAAGTCGTCTTATACACCAGAAAATACGGTATTTGTAGCCAGTTTTTTATATATTCTATAATAAAAGTATGGATGAGGGCATGCAGTGGCCAAATAGTTAACATTCCTTAAATTATAAAAAAAATGGGAATACACCCAAACTATTTCTTTAGTTACAATAACATTTGTCTTCCTCTTCATATGCAGAACATAGGTGAAATGTGCTGGAAATTGTGCAAAGTACAACTCAAAAAATGGCTCAATAATGTTTGGGCAAACTGTACATAAATGCATGACTGGTAATCTTTGAACTTTGAAGTTATAATCATTTAAAAAACAGATAAAAGAGCCCAAAAATCCAAATTTCAACATACTGAGAAGGCAGGTTACAATGTTTTTAAGAGTAGTAGGCTATGTACCTAAAAGAACCATCTTGATGTAAGATATGGTGGTCATATTTGACAACATTGCAATGTGTTCATTACCCGGCAGCTCCACTAAAGACACTGTCTGTTTCTGCCTGCCCACCCACTTATGACACTGTAAGGCACTTTCTATGTTAACTGTTCCATCTCCAGGTCCATATATTATGTTTGGGTCCTTGTCTGGGAAAGTATCATACTGGAACGAATCAGGGGTGTCCACTTGAGTACCATAAAGACAGTGCACAGGAACTCCAGGAGGTGTAAGAGATGATATTATTCCCTCTGTTTCTTTCCTCATGACCCAACCTTCTGGAAAGCCAATGTCATTATAAAACTTCTGATAGTCCTGCAGTGTGTAGTTTGAGCTTTGTGTCCTTACAAATACTTTGTCAAAGGACCACGTGTTACTGTATGGAAGTAGCCAACTAGTAGTCACTGCTGAGCGCTGCTGGTCACGAATCCGCAATGAACTGATTACTGGAATTCTGTTGTTATCTCCTATAAGGCAGATAATAAGTGTAAAAATTACTTCGCCTTATAAGGGCATTTTTACAAATAAGAAAAAAACAGCAGTTCATATTTATTTGTAAACCAGAAAAAACACTGCACTAAAGGAGAAGCCGCTGACATCTGAAACAATAGTACAAAGTTCCAGATAACAATATTCCAAACAATATGGTGTAGCGCTAATCATGGAAATAGTTTGCAACAATTGATATGTAACAATTAATAACCATAAAGTGAATGTGGCTCAAATAAAGTTATAAATAATAATAATAATAATGCTGTGTGACAAAACATAAAATAAATCAACAGTATTAAATGTCAGCACAATGAGTCCATGTATATCATAAGAAATCCGTCAAGGATAGCAGATGATCAGAGTCCCCAGAAAGAAAATCTCCACATAGAAGAATAAGATGTGTCAAGGAGTCGTAGAGGAAAATGCACCCAAAAAGTGTATCAAATTATAGGTGGCTAAGAGCATCAAACAAAGAAACAGATGGTCCGGGATAAAATCACCAATTGCACCATAGTAACCATCAGTAGCCAGCAGGATCAGATGAGAAGCATTTCCGAGGCATCAGCACTTTCCACAAAACTTATCCTCAGTGTGTATAAGAAAGAAATAGAGGGATGGCTACCATAGTGCATTACCAAAAACTTTTATTTAAAATAGCTAAGAGATAAAATACTCACATTACGTGAATCACATGAATGGCATATAATACAAGAAGCATAAAGAAATGTGCTGCTGCAGCGTTCCTGCAGATCGTTCCTCTTTCAACAGGGCTGCATAAGAGGGGGCGGGACAGGCAGAAGCTCATCACACCGCCGCAAGTCAGGAGCTGTGGTGTCTCGCGCCCTCAGGATAAACACTGAGGATAAGTTTTGTGGAAAGTGCTGATTCCCCTAAAAATGCTTCACATCTGATCCTGCCGGCTACTGATGGTTACTATGGTGCAATTGGTAATTTTATCCCGGACCATCTGTTTCTTTGTTTGATGCTCTTAGCTATAATCTGGTGGCGAGGTTGATCCTGTAAGGAGCCATTTAATACACTTTTTGGGTGCATTTTCATCTACGACTCCTTGACACATCTTATTCTTCTATGTGGAGATTTCCTTTCTGGGGACTCTGATCATCTGCTATCCTTGACGGATTTCTTATGATATACAGTACATGGACTCATTGTGCTGACATTTAATACTGTTGATTTATTTTATGTTTTGTCACACAGCATTATTATTATTATTTAAAACTTTATTTGAGCCACATTTACTTTATGGTTATTGATTGTTACATATCAATTGTTGCAAATTAATATTTATTGTAAAAGAAAGCCCAAATGGTTAGCCGTTTTTAAGCTGAAGTCCAAGCAAACAGCTAAAGACACAGATGAAAAATACATGTAGGGAAGTTGCCTTACTTGCAAACAGATTTCTATTTCTGTCCATCTAGTTCTGAAATTTACAAAGCTCAAGTCATACAACACAACCCTGTCTGGCAGCGGAGGACACATAATTTCTATCTTATGTAGTTCATAACACTTACAAGTCTCCTCTACAATCCCACCCTGTGACTGAAAGCGATAGAAGAAGCAGCAGACCAATAAGTTCATCTCTCTGTCACCCTGTTCTCACCTCCTATCAGCATGCCCCTCTTACTGCAGTACAACTGACCGGCTCCTTGTCTCCCTTACCCCAGTCTAAGTTCTGCTGCACAAGGAGTGTAGGAGTCTGATGCCAAATCAATTTCAAGCACTTACTGCTTGCATTAAAACGACATTAGGAATGTAATAATAAATACAAAGCGATACCAATATATACACACACATATACATACACACACACCATATATACTCGAGTACACGCTGACTTTTTCAGCACGTTTTTTATGCTGAAAAAGCCCCCCTCGGCTTATATTTCGAGTGAGGGTCCCTCCTACCTTTTCTCCGGTGCAGTGCGGTGACGTGTTGGCGCCATTTTTAAATGTAAGGCGCCTCACCGAAAAGGTAAGTGAGACTCCTCCGCAGCCCCTGCATCTCCTCAGGAGATGCAGTGCTGCGGGCATGGTACAGGAGATTCTCCTGTACCATGCTCGCTGCACTGCATCTCCTGTACTATGCCTGCAGCCCTGCATCTCCTGTATCATCTCCTGTACTATCTCCTGTACCATGAAATAAAAGTGGATAGTAATGCGCTTCAGTAGTAAACCAACAATATTAATGTGTAAAACAATAAAATCTTGTAGGTGCAAAAATAGTGCTTGAAGTTTTTACCTCCATCATCTCTGGTAAGAGTCCATCTTTATCACTGGGCGTTATTTTATTATCACATTGTCAAGTTTATTTGGAGGCTCTGTTTTGTCTAACACATGGTAAGAGGCCATTCACTACGTTTGAACACAGTCACCATTTAAATGTGGACTCACCACTGAACATGTTATTTGCACATGTTTGATTATGGACTTTAATTGATGAACTGTATTTTGTTTACACATGATTCTGAAGTCCTCCAATTTTGTGCACTATTTTTGCACCTACAAGATTTGATTGTTTTACACATTAATATTGTTGGTTTACTATTGAAGCGCATTACTATCCACTTTTACTTCATTTACATATTTCTCTAGTGCTGCTTCTACTTATTGATTTGCGCACTTTTTTTTTTACTTTCCTCAGTCCTCAGTCCTTAGGAGATGCAGGGCTGCGGGCATGGTACAGGATATTCTATCGCAGCACTGCATCTCCTGTACTATGCCCGCAGCCCTGCATCTCCTGTACCATGTCCACAGCCCCTGCACCATGCCCGCAGCCCCTGTTTTGGGTCTCGTGGTGGTCCAGTTGGGTCCAGTAGCTGCTGCATTTCCCACCCTAGGCTTATACTCGGATCAATAGGTTTTTCCTGTTTTTTGTGATAAAATTAGGTGCCTCAGCTTATATTCGGGTCAGCTTATACTCGAGTATATAGAGTATATATACACCTGGAGTTCAGCTTAAAGTATAACTAAAGGCAAAACTTTTTTTTTTTTAGCTTTGGATATTGCTTTGTCCCCAGAACAATAATAGGAATGGAAATGAACACAAGTTTTAGTGACAATTAAGAGATTCCCTCTGTTTGGAGGGATTTTTTTTCTCTTCCTGTTTTGGGACAGGAAGTGAAGGAAAATCTTCCCACACAGAATTTAACAAAACAACCCCCCCCTTGCCCCAGAGGTATGCTTGCTTACCCCCCCCCCCCCGCCCTTTTTTCTGACCTGTCAGGCTGCATGCCCGGATAAGGGTCTGGTATGGATTTGGGGGGGACTAAATGCCATTTTTTTTCTAAATTTTGGCGTTTTCTTTTTTCCCTTACATTTTTAAATAGCCAGGAGCTGGCAATTGTAACCGCGAGTCATTTTAAATGGGATTGGACTTTTTTTTTTTTTTTAGAAAACTGGATTTTTGTTTTACCATAAAATTATTTTCTCTGAGGTTCACTGACAGACACAGCTTTAAGTCTTTAGACCATTAGGCTTATGCTCTTGCTCTCTAGGAGTAAGACTAGGTGGAAACCTTTTTGGTTATGCCCCTGGGGCAGTCCCAGAGGGTTTACCATCACTTCCTTCTGTAGGACTTCCAGTTTATGACAAGCAACGTCAGAAGAACAAATAACTCAACCCCAAAAGAGGGGTGGGTGCTGTGTCTGTAAGTGAACCTCAGAGAAAAGGATTTTACAGTAAGACAAAAATCCAGTTTTCTCTTTCATTCACTGACAGACACAGCTTCAAGTCTTCAGACGATTGGGATGTCCCAAAGCAGTGCAACATGAGGGGTGACAACTGGAGCTCACCAACAGAAAAAATTTCACACTCAAGAAGCGGAAGCCTCCACAACTGAAGCCTGCAAAACTTTGCGGCCAAACACTGCATCCAAAGATGCAAGGACATCCACTTTATAAAATTTTGTGAATATGTGTACAGACGACCAAGTAGCCGCCTTGCACACCTGAACCAATGGCGCCTGATGACAGAAGGCCCATGCGGCATTAAGCACCCTCGTAGAATGCGCTTTAACAGGGAAAGGAGGAACCTGACCCTTATTGGAGTAGGCCTGCACCACCGTTTACCTGATCCACTTGGAAATGGTCGCAGCAGATGCGGCCTGCTCCTTACGAGGTCCATCCGTAAGAACAAAGAATCGGTTCAGTCACCGCCAGGTAAACCCAAATCATTCTTACCACATCTAAGGAATGTAAGGGAATTTCCTTAGGATGTCTCCATTCAAATGAAACACCGAGACAACCTTCGGAAGGAACGCCTGACAAGGTTGTAACACCACTTTGTCCCTATGAATCACCAAGTAAGGTGACCTACAGAACAACACAGCCAACTCCGACACGTGACGTGCGGAAGTAATAGCCACCCCCTTCTGTGACAGAGTAAGCAAAGGAATTTCTCGAATATTTTCAAAGGGAGGCCTTTAAAGCACAGACAGAACCAAATTGAGATCCCACAGAGGTACCAGGGATCGCACCGGAGGAGCCAGATGGCGAACTCCCTGCACAAAGGTGTGAACGAATTGCTGCCAACAGCCTTTGTAAAAAATTAGATAAGGCGGAAATCTGGCCCTTGATGGTGCCCAGAGCCAAACGTTGATCTACACCCAACTGTAGAAATTCTAACAGGCGAGACACAGAAAAGGAGCGACTCACACCAAGTAATGTACGCCTTCCAAACTCGATTATGAACCTTCCTGGAAGTTGATTTCCTAGCCTTTAACAGTTTAGGAATCATCAACTCTGACAGCCCAGGGCCACCAGAAAGACTGGGAGTTTCTTCTACCTCGATTCTGCGTAGAAGTCTCTACAAAAGTTGTATTGGAGGAAAGGTGTAAATCAGACGATACTGACCCCATTGGGCCACCAGAGTGTCTGCGGCGTCGGCCAGAGGATCCAGAGACCTTGACAAGAACCTCTGCACCTTCCTGTTGAGGCGGGAAGCCAGCAGGTCCACATCGGGAGTCCCCCACCGAAGACACAGTTGATGAAATACCTCCGGGTGAAGAGACCATTTTCCCGTATCCAACTTCTGCCGACTGAAATCGGCCGCTTGCCAATTCTCCACCCCCGGAATGTGCACAGCAGAGAGGACCTGAACATACTGTTCTGCCCACCTCAAGGTGCCGGCCACTTCCCTGGCTGCCAGGGCACTCTTTGTGCCCCCTTGATGATTGACATATGCCACAGCCGTAGCATTGTCCGATTTTATACACACAGGGTGCCCCTGCAGACGATCCGTCCACTGAGACAAAGTCTGATTGTCCGAATTTCCAGGATGTTGATCGGCAACCTGGACTCCTTGAGCCAAACACACTCCCAAGACACCTCTTCATATGGACAGACTGGCATCGGTGGTGATTACAGTCCAATACAGGGGAAGAAAAGATTTTTTACAGACGCAGGCCTGGGGAGCAGAGCTACCATAGGAGAGACTACCTCGAACCCCGACTCAACACAATCAGATTGTCCAATGACAGAGGATCCTTGTTCCATTTGATCAGAATCTAACTTTGCAAAGGTCTGGTGTGGAACTGCACAAACAAAACCACCTCGAAGGTGGAGACCATCAGACCCAGTACTTGCATTCAAGTCCTGAGAGACGATCGATGGTTGGACAACAGGAGCCGAGCAGCCTCCTGTAGCTTCAGTAGTTTTGTCTGAGGAAGAAACACCCGGGCTGACGCTGAATCCAGCATCAGACCCAAGTAGTCCAGCTTTGTGGATGGAGACAGTGCCGATTTCTGAAAATTCAGTGTCCACCCGAACTCCTGCAGAGTTCGCACCGTAACCTCCAAGTCGGCTTCTAGAGCCGAAGAAGACTGCATGCAGAAGCAGATCGTCCAGGTAACCCAGTACCATGATCTCCTTCTGCCGTAACAAGGCCAACCCTGGGGCCAAAGCCTTTGTGAACACTCGAGGAGCTGAAGCGAGAACAAAGGCTAATGCCACGAATTGAAAGTGCTCCCCGCCCCGCAAAACGGAAGAAAATGCTGATGCCCGACATATATTGGAATATGAAGATAAGCATCCTTGAGATCAATAGAAGCCATCAGATCTCCTTGAAGGAAAGCTACTACTGTGCAGATGGACCCCATCCGAAATTTCGGAACCCGCAAAAAGTGGTTCAGAGCCTTGAGATCTAAGATTGTACTAACCTTGTCTTCCTTCCTGGGAACTGTAAACAGATTTGAATAAAAACCTTGGAAACCAAGCTTTTTATTCAAATCTGTTTACAGTTTTGAAACCTTGGAAAAAGTTTCCCACACTGATACAATCAGGGCCTCCACCAGCGCTTTTTCAAGCGCGGCTGCAGAGGAGGAGGACGACTCATCCTCACTATTTGAGCCCTCAGCATGCGTGGACTCAGACCCAGTGGGCTGACTCTCGTCCACGGCGGCCAAATCCACCTCAGAATCAAGAGTAAGCAGAGGATACAGGTGAAGGTGGGGGGCGCTTCTTGCCAGGCCTCCTTTGTAGGGCCATATCTACTTTGGCTACTAGTTACTGCAGGGCTTCACCACCCGATCCAGGAGTGGATCGGGTGGTGAAATGAGCTCCCCAGGCTCCATGACCATAAAGGGTTAAGCAGAACCGCAGCTCAGCAAAGAAAAAAAAATGGGAGGCCAATCCCCCCTGTGCACCGTTGTGGCACTACAAGAAGCAGTGCACCCGCGGCACTGTTTACAGCAAGGAAGGATAGTGTATCCCAAGAGACTCACCACCTGACCTGGAAAGTGCCAAAACGATCTGCCACACTGCTGGAAAGAGGAAGAGGAAACGCTGACCTGACACTTGAGGCCCCCACAGCCTCAGCACTGTCTCCAACTATAGGAAAATGGCCGCCAATGCAAATCTCTGCGGAAACCAAAAACATGGCCATCGAACCGGTAATAACCGAGACCATGGAAAAATAATGGTACCACGTGGCGTTGCACGGGACCCTGGACCCCAGGTAAAAAAATTTACAGACCCCAGAAGAGGACCCCCCCCCCCCCCGCAGCACCCAGGTATGGAAAACCCTAGCTGGGACCAACAGCGGCATCACCCACTGCTCCTCCAGCCCAGCGCCATGTAGCCCCCCTACCCAATTTCACCCATGCCCCCAAACAGGGGCCGGGGTGGGGGGGGGGGGGGGGGTCGGGGACAGGGGAGGGCATCCAAATTTAAGGGAGAACCCCGCAAGGAGGAAGGGTGTTGTGGAAATTTTATTAATATTTGTGGACATTTTTTTAGGATATGTTTGCCATTATGTCTCCCAGTGTTGGTTTACCAGTAATTGCTATGCACAGCAAATTTGGCTTTAACTGGAATTTAGGAAAGACCTGTAGTTGTGGAAACCTTCCATTAAATGGAGACTGCATGCTACTTGCCTGATCATCCCCATCGTTGGGCGCTCGGAGTGGCTACACGAACGAGCAAGTGCCGGTCCGGATCTATGGCAGTGCGAGACGAACTCCACTGCACAAATGTATATCAGTCACGCGGGGCCCCAGTATTCACTGGCGGAGATATGTTTGTGATATGGAATTCTTATCATTTTGATAATATCTGCCCTTTTGCTGGAAAAATGGCTGGTAGCTTTCCATTATGCTTGATCCGCGTGATTGAAATACTGCTGCTATTGTCCTTTGCAGATAAAAGTCTCATTCACTGGAACAGTTGCATAATCACTATCAAGTATGGTTTTTATGAACTATATTATATAGGATTCACTCTAACAGGGTATGATGGGAGTGCATGCAGATGTATTAGCGGGGCAACGATCATGAGATACACGCTAGTTCCATTGTATAGTGTTTGGCAGGCATTTTTCCTACACGTGTGTTTCATTGATGGTAATAGTGCATGGTTGCTCGTGCAACCAACGGCGGGAAACTCAGGCATGCAGCTCCGCTTGTGCATGAACATACACTGCCCTTTCTATTGATCCATTGAATGTATACATGTGTGTGATTGGTTGTGCAGTACAGTTGTCCCCTCCCACTGCAAACCCCTTTTTCCTGACCATAAATAAACCAGGGCTCTGCTCTGAAGTGGAGACTCTTCAGTTGGCATCGATTTGACATAGCGTGTGTCTGTTTCCTTCTTTGTCGCCGCTCGATTGGATTTCTTTATACAAAAGAGCTGTACATTGTACTTTTCAGTACAAGGGATTAATGGCGCTTGGCACGTATTAATACCCACAAGTGTGCTTTTCAGCACAGTGAAAACCCCAATAATTTCCATCACAGTAATGGCAAGCCAGGAAGTTCTAACCGTAGGTTTCTAACTTCACAGTGGAAAAACAGAGGGGAGTGAGTCGAGTCTAGTGCAACAAAGGCCGGCCGTTTTTGGTAGGACACTTCATTTCAGTTTTTGAAAATTTGTTTCTTTAGACCAAAGCCTACTTTCTTTGTCTGCTGCGGAAGTTAGAAACACAGCAAAGGACATTTTCATTTGCAGATTTTGTATAATGATGGGGTGTTTTGTATTAAGATTTGTGTCTGAGGTTAAGGTCTATTAATTGGGGAAGAAACCTGTCTTTTACAAAGTTCCCAGTTAATACAACCTGGGGTTGTGATAAATGTGTGAAATATTTCCTTTTCAGCATCTCTTTTATATTATAAGTTTAGTTCGATAGGATAGCAATAGATTGCTAGTCTGACTGATAGTCAGTGTTGGTTTTGGCGGCGGATACCGCGTTTTAGTATAACAATCGGCTTGTGTATGTGCTGAAATTGTTTTTTGGCGGCAACACGTTTATTAGTGAAATTGGTGGTTATTTAAGATGCTGAAGTTTAGGTTGAGCATAGACATGCCGGTTTTGTACCGAGTTTCTGTTTCTAGTAGTGGCCGCGCAACTGAAAATCAGTATTCTGTGAGGATAACAATAGAGGACTGAGAAAAAGTAACTAAATCACAAATCTCAAACACCCAGCGCTTCTGCACTCTAAATATACAGTGTGCACACCAATAAAATAAATAATGTATGAACAGCTGCTGCCTAAAATATTAGAACATAAAAAACAGGATGCATATCAACTTAACATACAAATTAAGATTAATATCCACAAGCAGCGCTAGAAAGTGATCTCTAAAAGAAATTTGCGAAAGTCACTAAGTGGATACTCTAATGGTCCGGATGTACCGGGAGATTTGATCCGATGGGCTTGTCTCTTGATAGGATCTGGTAAGTGCGTTTCCTTTGGGAGAGGTTCACTTGGTGAGGTGAAGGGATTGAGAATTTCTTTCGGCTCCAGCACTGGTGGATTTTCCCTCCTTGGATCCTATGGGGGCTTTATTGGATTAATATCCCATGGACTTTATTGGACTGGAATTTATTAGTGATTTATTTTAGAGATAACTTTCTAGCGCTGCTTGTGGATATTAATCTATTCTGTGAGGATAGTTATCGTCTACACTAGATTTTGATCTTGTTGATTGTAAATTCTGTTTTTCCTGTTTTTAGTATAATTTTTTTGTTTTTATACCAAGAAACATGTGTTTGCTTGACTTTTTGTTTTTACATATTTCTATTGTGGCTGGTGGTTCTCAGTGCCACCATTTTGTGTCAACCACGTGTTTGGCCGCCATTTTGTTTTAGCATTATACTTACATAGTTGTAACACAATTTCCTTTGTGTATTGGCCATTTTGGGTTCTACATCCTATTTTGTTTGGTGGTGTTGAAACCCACGTGGCTGAGCCGCCATTTTGAGTTTTAACAAACCACCTCTTCCGTTTTAGGTATTTCTAAACATTTTTCTCTTTTTTGTTTAAAAGGGCAACTTTGTTATAGAGCTATTATGTGATTTTTGTACTGTATTTCAGTTTTAAGTGGGATTTCTTGGTTTTAATTGAAATTCAGCATCTAGGGAGATTTTTACAGGATCATTGCGGTTGTTTTTCTAGCAAACCTTTTTGCGGTTGTTTTTCTAGCGAACCTTTGTTCAGATTTTTTTTTTTTCAAATTTAGCATATATATCCATCCCATCTGTCTTTTTGTGTTTCTAGGTTTGTTTTTAAGGGTAACTATTTTGTTTTAGAACTGTTCTCAGTCTTTTTGTAAGCATTTGTGTTTAAGCTGTTTTTGTAGTGTATTTTGTCCCATTATGTTTGTAACTGTAAGTTTTTCAACAATAGGCTACAGTTTGGAGTGTGACTGATCCATTCTTTTATTGGATTCAGTTCTCGGTTAGAATCGGGTATGTTTTGTGCTGAGTTGCGGTTATTTCTCGAAGAGGTAGTGTTTTCGGTACTGCAGGTTGGGTTTTAGGTAGAGAGGTTATACCTTCCAGTGTACAATCAGCAACCGGCATCTCAATTTAATGTTTTAATGTAACATCAAGGAATAGACTGAAGACAAGGTTTGTATAGGGAGGACTTTCATTGTGCTTTTTTGGGTTGTTTGGCTGCACGGGTTAGGTCTAAAGGAACGTTGTACTTTGGGCCATTTACGTGAAATGGGTGATAGCGACATGCTTGTTTCAGCCTCCAATGCGTGAGGAATAGATACTGAAACCTGCCCCATATTTGGCCGTGTAAAAAAATTGGAGTTGGGGAGCGTGTGGGAGTCGATGAGCTGTATAGCCATACAAAGCCACTGGGTTGAGGTTTTCTAGCTGACCAGCGGAGGGCCCTGTAAAATAATCGGCGTCCGGAAGCAATAACTGTCAAAGCAGGCACCTGGCAGTGTTGCTCCTAAACTAGGTGCAGAAGGATTCCAATCGTCATGGGCAATGGTTCGTCCATGCAAAAGGGGGAAACACGGGCCCATCAAATTTGCCAAAAGGCTTCATAGTACATGAAGTCTGCGTTTGGGGCTCAGGCCATGAGACCCTTCAGGAAGTGGCATAAGTGGTCCAAGGGAACCAGTTGGTGCATCCCTTTGGGAGGTACCTTTGATGTCTGGAGATGGGAGAAGTTCATTAATGAATTTAGGACTAGGCTCCAAACAACAAAGATGTTAGACGTAGCATAATTGTGGCTTCAGAGATCTATTATGGTCAATCAGCAAGGCGTACATGAGGCGGTTTCTGTCCGGAAGAACCGCTTTATGTATACTTGGCCTGATGAGATAGCAGAGTCCAGTGATCCGGTGAGGGAAGTGGAGGAAGCTCTTTCTAGGCTAACTTTACTTAGAGGAGCCAGATCCGCTAACACTGAACCTATCACTGTCCCCCCGATTCACGGCCTGTAAATGACTCTATTGACTCTGCATCTTCATCTCAGTTTTCTTTGGTTTACAGTACAGACCTCGATACTGTTAACACCCTTTCACCTCCCACTGTCTGGATCTCTCAACAGCCTGTCATAATACCTAAACCCTCTCCTTCCAACTCTGTGGTAAACTATGAGCTCTTTTCAAGTGGGGACTTACAAGCGTTGTGTAAGTCAAGGGGGATTCCGTGGAGGAACAGAAATCATGTGGAGTGTTTACAAACCCTAAGGGACTTTGATTCCAAGGTCCCTTCCCTGTATCCTTCCCTGGGGAATCTCATGCCAGAACCAGTTTTGGGTGAAACCGTTCATATTAATCCACCGATGAAGCCACCACCTCCACAGTACACCCATGCTTTTGACCCCGGCACTTATCCAGTCCGGGTACAACAGTATGAAGGCCCCCCCTGATGCTAATGGAGAGAGAACAAGGGGGGATAGAATAGTGTGGCACGTCCCTTTTACACCCTCAGAGATCAGGAGCATCCTGGCCGACTTGCCGGACTATAGGACAAATCCACGGGGGTTCGGAAGGATTTTTGGCCAAACTCAATTTAGTTATGGCATGAGCGGAACGGATTGCACCCAGATTCTGAGAGCTAAAGTGAGAAATGAGATGGCAAATACAATAATCTCTCGTTGTCATATTACCACCCTGGAGCAGACATCAGGGGGTGGAAGGAATTTGTTGTGGCCCTCCGGGGAAAACTCAGATTTGTATGGTGCTACCGCCACTACTGATGTGATGAAGCTGAGCCAAAATTCAGGGGAGGAATGCGTCTGTTTCTGGCATTGCCTGATGCAGGCTGCATTGGATGCAGATCTGGAGGTTGGCCCTGATACCCCAGCTGTGGGTGTGTTAGACCCACAGCCATCCATCTTATGCTAAGAGCCAAAATTAGAGGGGATCCACATGCAAATTCGAGAACGGCTATTATTAGCTAGACTCGAATTTAACGAGATGTCCATGCCTGCCATTTTATCTACTCTCACTGCTATAAAAAGGGAGATGGATCTGAAGAGGCAAGATAAGACATCCAAGGTTTTTGTATCCCAGGCCCCCTGCCCACAGCGAACCGTAGAACGTATCTCAGAGCGCCTTCCCGAGCAAATGTGCCGAGGGGCCAGAGATATTGCCCAACGCAGAGAGGAATGGGTTTGCTATAGATGTGGAAAGTTTGGGGCACTTCAGGAGTCATTGTCTGACCAACACAGCTGGCCCAGGGGGGTGGCAATTTATTCCAGGAAATCCGGAAACCCCAATGGTAGGTATGGTCGGCAACGACTATAACTGATCATAGGGCGTTGGTAAACCAGTGTCAGCCCACATCAATCTATTTGTTGAGGAATTAAAATATCCCCTCCCTTGCCTCATTTACACCGGTGCAGCCAAAATTGTCCTAAGATCTCAAAACCTTAAGAGGTAGGGTTCCCCTTTCAGGGGAAACAACTCCCACCGTAGGTCTCACGGGACAGACAGAGTCTTTGCAAATGACTGAACCTCTCGATTGCAGTCTAGGACAGAACACTGAAGCTGTTAGGTCTGTACTGATATCGGTTGATGTTTCTTCGAATCTGTTAGGAGCTGATATTTTGTCAGAAATACAGGCAATTATCGAGTACACTCCAACAGGTATTATGGTAAGCAGCACACTGTCTGATGAACGCTTATGTATGATGGTAGCACTGCCATAGCTAACTGAACCAGGCTGTTTCATTGAGTTGGATGTGTTGGCTGAGGTGGACCCGAAGCTCTGGGCGGTTGATAAGTATGATGTGGGGCTTCTGCCAGTTCCACCAACTACAATCAACTTCAAACCAGGGAGCATCTTACCCCAACTACCACAGTACCCTTTGAGTGTGGCTCAGATGGATGGTATTAAAATCCAGGTAGACCGATACTTACAGGTAAAGGTCCTCACACCCATCAAATCGCCCTGTAATACTCCTTTATTTCCAGTGGCCAAAAAGATCAAAAATGGTCAAAGGCAAGGAAACAATATACTGTTTGGTACATGACTTGAGGGCTTTGAAAAAGATCATTGTCAGTAATGCTCCTTTGGTGCCTGTCCTACATACCTTGTTAGCTTCAATACCCCCGACAGCAAAATTTCTCACTGTCATTGATCTAACCAATGCATTTTTCTCTGTACCACTGGATTTCCCGATGCCAGTACCTTTTATGCTTCTACATTCCAGGGTCAACAACTAACCTGGACACGCCTCCCAAAGGGGTCAGTGACCAGTCCCTCGGAATATAGTTGCAAACCTAATCACTTCAGCCCCGGAAGATTTTTTTCCCCCTTCCTGACCAGGCTCTATTTTGCGATTCGGCACTGCGTTTTTTTAACGGACAATTGCGCAATAGCGCGACACTGTACCCACATGAAATTGACGTCCTTTTTTTCCTATAAATAGAGCTTTCTTTTGGTGGTATTTGATCACCTGTGCAATTTTTATTTTTTGCGCTATAAACAAAAAAACAATGTAGGCCAATTTGTTTTCTGTTACATATTTTTGGTAAAAAATTGCAATAAGCGTATTTTGATTGGTTTGCGCAAAAGTTATTGCGTCTACTAACTACGGGAAAGATGTAATTTTTATTGTGTTTTTTCTTTTCATTTTTACTAGTAATGGCGGCGATCTGAGATTTCTGCGGGACTGCAACATTGCGGCGGACAGACCGGACCACTAACTGACATTTTTGGGGGTACCAGTGACATTACTACAGTAATCAGTGCTAAAAATATGCACGGTTACTATAATAATGACACTGGCAGGGAAGGGGTTAACAGTATAGGTGATCAAGGGGTTAAATATGACCCTAGGGGAGTGAATCTAACTGTATGGGGGTTGGGCTTCTGAAATGATCACAGAGACATGTGATCCTATATAGCAGGATCACATGAGCTCTGTGATCATCCCAGGGAGAAGGACGGTCGGCTGTGTTTACAACAGCCCACCATCCTTCTCTCTCAGCGGGGACGATTGCGGGTGTCAGGCGGCAATTCGGAGCCGCCTGACACACGCATCGGTTTCCCCGCTGACGAGCGGGGGCGCCGGCGCGCGCTCGCCCCCTAGACTCCCCAGAGCGAGTGCCGTACATGTATGGCGATTTGCCTGGGAGCGTCTGCCTGACTGTGGTGGGCGGTTGGCAAGCAGTTAAGCTTGTGTTTGAGCAATGGACCCCAATGGATTCAGAGGTTGTATTGCTGCAATGATGGATTGCTGATAGATCTGTTGCGGTTGTCCCACACAGGAGGCCTGTTATCAGCATACTGTATCATTGCTTAACCCTCTGGCGTCCACAGGCAATAAGGCTAGCAAGAAGAAATTCCAGTTCTGCAAGGAGAAGGTTGTTTTTTTTAGGTCACTGCATTTCTGAGGGTACCGGACACCTAACCAGAATACAGACATTGAGGGATCTCCAGAAACCTCGTAACACCGGACAACTAAGAGCCATTCTCAGACTTGTCAAATACTGCAGAGATTGGATCCCAAACATCTCATCCAAACTGGGGCCTCTTTATGAGTTAACCTCACAAACACCATTCCAATTGACTGATGAGGATTGGGCAATCTTACAGGATCTGACCCAGGAACTCTCCAAAGCACCTGCTTTAGGTCTGCCCAACTATGACCTCCTCTTTTTCCTCTTTTGGCATGAAAGCAAGGGCCATGCAACTGGAGTATTGACCCAACTACATGGTCCCCGGTACCGATCCATCATGTACCTATCAATTGCTTTAGACCCAGTTATCCGAGGCTCACCAGGATGTGTACGAGCTGTGGTCGCCTGCACTGTATTGTTACAGAAGGTAGGTGACATAGTTTTGGACTTCCCGTTGACACTCTATACTCCCTATTCGGTGTTGGAGATTTTAAATCAGGTCCAAACAAGACACCTGTCTGCTGCTAGACTGACTAGTACAAAGTGGCCCTCCTAACACCCACTAACCTCAATCTTAAAGGATGCACTATTTTGAACCCTGTGTCTCTTCTTCCTGTTCAGGAGAAAGAGAAGGTGGGAGAAGGTGGTACAGAAAATGAAAATTTTCAGAACTTTAGTAACAACACTAATTTCTCTTTTCCAACTTCCAACTTTAGTAGGACAAGAACAACACAATTGCCTTTCTTTAATGGAGTGGGAATCAGTGGCTGTCAGTCCGGTGAAGGAGACCCCCATTACAGATGCAAAGAACCATTTTGTCGATGGTTCTAGGTACTGCACCCCAGATGGTAAGCCACACACAGGTTATGCAGTAACTACAACCAGTGAAATTGTGGAGAGGGGCTCTTTAGGTTCCCATATGTTCGCACAGGAGGCTGAGTTGTGGGCACTAGCAAGAGCTTGTGAGATCCATAAAGATCAGAGTATCAATGTCTATACAGACTCAAGCTACGCTTTTGGGGTGGCACATGATTTTGGTCCTATCTGGAAGGCGATAGGGTTCTTGACTAGGTCAGGGAAGCCGGTGAAACATGCAGAGTTAATAGACAGACTGTTCATTGCTTTCTGCTTGCCACACGAGATAGCCATTCTGAAGGTAAAGGCGAATACTACTGAGACGACTATGTAGCCAATGGAAATGCCTTGGCAGATAGAACTGCTAAGGAAGGTGCTCTGAGTCCAGTGGCAGAGACCCTGATGCTAGCCATCCCCTCTGATGTGCCGCTAGAGGAATTTAAGAAACTTCAGTCCCAAGCGGAAATGCAGGAAAAGAGGAGATGGACGGCTTTGGGGGCTACACAGGGTCCAGGTGACATCTGGGGTCTTGATAGTAAATGCCGTTTATCCAGATCCCAGTTTCCAATGATGGCCCACTCGGCACATTACCCCGGGCACCAGTCGAAGATGGTTATGTGTGCACAGGCGGAGGAGCATTGGATTGCCCCTGGCTTCACTACTGCAGCTAACTTTACCACTACCTGCCTAGTTTGCGCACTGTACAATGTAGGTAAAGCGGTAGCGGTACCGAGAATGCATTCACCCAAACCAGAATATCCCTTTCAGCACATTCAGATAGACTATATCACTTTGCCAAACAGCGAATGTACGAGCATGTCTTGGTCTGTGTAGATATGTTTTCTAGGTGGCCAGAGGCTTTACCCATTCACAGTGCCAATGCTACTACCACCACAAAAAAGATCCTGTCTGAGATAGTTTGTCACTGGGGGCTGCCTGAAACGATCGAGTCGGATCGCAGATCACACTTCACCAGTCAGATCTCTGCAGAGGTATGTAAGGCGTTTCACATCAACCAGGGATTACATACTCCTTATCATCCTTAAAGTAGTGGTAAGGTTGAATGACTGAATGGAACTCTTAAAAATAAAATCTCAAAAATTATGGCTAAAAAGCCATGGCCCGAATGTCTCTCTGTTGCTCTTTATTCCATCAGGAATGCCCCTAGC
This sequence comes from Pelophylax lessonae, assembly GCF_965119305.1. Classification (NCBI taxonomy): domain Eukaryota; kingdom Metazoa; phylum Chordata; class Amphibia; order Anura; family Ranidae; genus Pelophylax; species Pelophylax lessonae. The sequence goes on along the minus strand of NC_138777.1, from coordinate 127,238,358 downwards.
CAGCCCTATGGATTATCACCTTATGAGGTAGTGTTTGGAAGCCCACCCAAACCTAGACTGTACTTTCCTCAGCAGCTGTCATCTTTACATTCCCAGCTGACGGGGTATGTGCAGTCCCTGCAAAGGGAGCGCCAAAAGGTCCACCACAGGGTTCGGGAGTCTCTTCCGGACCCAGACACAATAACCAGTGTCCATTCTTTTCAACCAGGGGAATGGGTCTTCTAGAAAAAACACCAAGAGGACAGGTTCGGAGCCAAGGTATTCCGAGCCATACCAGGTCCAGCTGACGCCGACTTCTTTGAAGCTCGAAGGACGTGATAACTGGATCCACGCCATCCACTGCACAAAGCTTCTCAACTACTTCCAAGAATGATGATGAGGAGTATCGTTTTTATTTACATACTTCGCTTAGTGTATTTTAGCAAGAGTAATAATAAACAGCATCCCAACTTATTGTTTAAAATGCATCTTCAGCTGGCCAAAGAGGCAAACCGGTCTAACTGCTGGGTGTGCTCCCAACCCCCACCTAGCCATTCCCCCTCGGGAATGGCAGGAGTGCATGCTATCTATATATGACGTTCGTATTGGCATTAAGAAATATCGGACACTTGTGAAAACAACCAGGATACACTTGTCTATAGAATTTAATGACACATTCCTAGAGGGTAACATCAGTTATAGTTTTAATGTTAGCTCTGGCTCCTGTTCATTGCTGGCCAATCCAATTTGGGTATTGGGACAATTAGGTAGTCCACAGATGTGCCTTAACTTTAGTTTTGGCACCGGGACTAGATTTGTAGAATCTACAACCTGTGAGACAGGAAGAAAGGTCAATCTCACCAATGAAACTGAGTCTTTTTAATAACACCAACAGACCGGATTATATCTGCTGGAAGGACGGTTGTGATATACAGACTAAGGGAGCAATCCCTCGGTCTATTATGTTACTGCTTAGTGTCCATGACCGACAGGAAAATTCTTCATGTACGGTGTTGACAGGTCCCTATTACTTTTTAGGTGGTTCTGCAGCTTATAAGGTAATGCCCCCTAATGTGAAAGGTTTGTGTGCTTTAGTAAAGCTCGTACCCGTATCATACATTGCCGCTGACCGTGAGTATCTGCTATTAAGGCAAGGGTGCAAGACAGGACTCGCAGAGAACGGTTTTCTTCTCACGATCAAGTATGGGCATGGTTCCCAGCTTGCACTGGGTGGAGAATCTAGCTGATGAAATGGTTGAAAAATTTCTCACCCATTGTGGATGAAATGTTTGAAACCATTGAAGCTGTAAGGGAAATTACTCAAGAGCAAAGACAAATGAAAACTTTAGTACTGCAGGAGAAGATGGAACTAGATTTTCTTTTAGCTTCCAAGGGGGGTTTTTGTGAATTCATAAGAGAAGACTGCTGTACCTGGATAACAGACACCAGTGATAAGGTCCAGGCCCATATGGATAAGGTAACCTTATTGCAAGGCAGAGCTATAGCTAGCGAGGGTTGGAATCCTTTTAAGGCTTTGGGGATTTTTTGTTCTCCATTGGATCTTGGTTGAAGGAAATAGGAGTATATATACTCATGTTCTTGTTTCTATTCCTCCTATATGCCGTGCTGAATTTATCCTGTTGTCTGGTCGACCGAGTCACCCAAGCACGAGCAGATGACCTCGTCCTGATTGCTGAGACAGGACGCCCTGAAATATGCCCCTTCATCAGACGCCAAGGATCCCAGCCCGACTGCTGATCAACGCATCCCATCATCCCATATCTTCCCTCTAAAGTCACCTCCCGAAGAGCGGAACCCAAGTGTCGTTTCCTTTTGACCCGTTATCTCTTTTTCTTTTTTTTAACTCTTTGAAATAGATTTTTTATTGTGAAAAGAACTGTTCTGTTTATTTAGAAGATGATTCATCAAGGGACACATGGGAGCATATAACAAAGAGGAGGGGCTGTAGTGGAAATGTTATTAATATTTGTGTCAACATTTTTTTTAGGATGGGTTTTTAGTAAAATGGCCATTATGTCTCCCAGTGTTGTTTTACCAGTAATTGCTATGCACTGCAAACTTGGCTTTAACTGGCATTGAGGAAAGACCTGTAGTTGTGGAAACCTTCCATTAAATGGAGACTGCACGCTACTTGCATGATCATCCCTATTGCGGGTGCTCTGAGTGGCTACGCAAAAGAGCAAGTGCCGGTCCAGATCTATGGCAGTGCGAGACGAACTCCACTGCACAAATGTATATCAGTCACGCGGGGCCCCGGTATTCACTGGCGGAGATATGTTTTGCTGGAATAATGGCTGGTAGCTTTCTATTATGCTTGATCCGCATGATTGAAATACTGCTGCTATTGTCCTTTGCAGATAAAGTCTTATTCACTGGAACAGTAGCATAATCACCATCAAATAGGTTTTTTATGAACTATATTATATAGGATTCACTCTAACAGGTTATGATGGGGAGTGCATGCACACGTATTATGAGATACACGCTAGATCCATTGTATAGTGTTTGGCAGCCATTTTTTGTACACGTGGGTTTCATTGTTAGTAATAGTGCATGCTTGCTTGTGCAACCAATGGCGGGAAACTCAGGCACGTGGCTCCGCTCGTGCATGAACATACACTCCCCTTTCTACTGATCCATTAAACCAGGGCTCTGTTCTGTTCTGAAGCGGAGACTCTTCAGTTGGCATCAATTTGACACAGCGTGCGCCTGTTTCCTTTGTCGCCGAGAGCTTGGATTACTTTATACAAAAGAGCTGTACATTGTACTTTTCAGTACAAGGGATTAATGGTGCTTGGCTTGTATTATTATCCACAAGTGTGCTTTTCAGCGCAGTGAAGTTTTCAGCGCACAGAGAATTTCTATGCTTTGAACCCCATTAATTTCCATCACCAGGGGGAGGAAGGACCAAGGGTGGCTTACCATCCCCAGGGGGGCCCGCAACCACCCCAACAATTCCACAGGAGAGGGGGGACACTACTCACCATACCGTGGTGGGCGCCACTCCCAGCAGTCCACCGCACCATCTTGGAATGGGGTGCTGCAGCCTAAGGTACACTGCGACTCTGGTCGTGACCAGTGCTATGCGACCTCATGAGATGTTTCACTCGCCGGTCAGCCCCGTCCAGTGGGACTATGTCACGGCCAACTTAGCGTGGAGCTAGTAGTTGGGTTGCGCTCTAAGGCCAGACTGGAAAGACCGTAAGGATCTAGAATGTCCAGTGCGTCGCCCACTCTGGCTGTTGATTGTAGTTCTCACAGCAACAGTTAATAGTTGTTGAGACAGGAACAAAAATAATAAAGTAAAAAGATCCATTTCAATAGGAAAAAATGCCAAGACCGCAAAATCCCATCAGAGAGCCAGGTCCTTACTCCTGAACTCGGCAGAAGAAAATGGAAGTCCTACAGTAGAAAGTGATGGTATACCCTCTGGGACTGCCCCAGGGGTGTAACCAAAAAGGTTTCCGCTAATGTCCTACTCCTAGAGAGCAAGAGCATAAGCCCAATGGTCTGAAGATTTGAAGCTGTGTCTGTCAGCGAATGAAAGAGAAATGTCATTTTTGCTGGAGCATGATTTATACATGCTACAGGTGTGCGACTTTACAGGCATATAAGGGACCCCTCAGGCACTATATTTAACTTTTTTTATTATATTGTATTATATATATTTTTATTTATTTATTTTTTTCCCTTTTGTTTTCCCCTTTATTTTTTAATATTTTATTTATTAATTTTTGTATTTTATTTTATTCAGTATATTTTTTATTTATTTATATTTTAATTTTATTTATATTTATTTTCATTTTTATTATTATTTTTAATTTGTCTAATATACAATTTTTTGTGTAATATACAATACACATACTGTCAGGTCCATAAATATTGGGACATCGACACAATTCTAATCTTTTTGGCTCTATACACCACCACAATGGATTTGAAATGAAACAAACAAGATGTGCTTTAAATGCAGACGTTCAGCTTTAATTTGAGGGTATTTACATCCAAATCAGGTGAAAGGTATAGGAATTACAACTGTTTGTATATGTGCCTCACACTTTTTAAGGGATCAAAAGTAAAAGGGACAATTGGCTGCTCAGCTGTTCCATGGCCAGGTGTGTGTTATTCCCTCATTATCCCAATTTACAAGGAGCAGATAAAAGGTCCAGAGTTAATTTCAAGTGTGGTATTTGCATTTGGAATCTGTTGCTGTCAACTCTCAATATGAGATCCAAAGAGCTGTCACGATCAGTGAAGCAAGCCATCATTAGGCTGAAAAAACAAAACAAACCCATCAGAGAGATAGCAAAAACATTAGGTGTGGCCAAATCAACTGTTTGGAACATCCTTAAAAAGAAAGAACGCACCGGTGCGCTCAGCAACACCAAAAGACCCGGAAGACCACGGAAAACAACTGTGGTGGATGACCGAAGAATTCTTTCCCTGGTGAAAAAAACACCCTTCACAACAGTTGGCCAGATCAAGAACACTCTCCAGTAGTTAGGTGTATGTGTGTCAAAGTCAACAATAAAGAGAAGACTTCACCAGAGTAAATACAGAGGGTTCACCACAAGATGTAAACCATTGGTGAGCCTCAAAAACAGGAAGGCCAGATTAGAGTTTGCCAAACAACATCTAAAAAAGCCTTCACAGTTCTGGAATAACATCCTATGGACAGATGAGACCAAGATCAACTTGTACCAGAGTTATGGGAAGAGAAGAGTATGGAGAAGGAAAGGAACTGTTCATGATCCAAAGCATACAACCTCATCAGTGAAGCATGGTGGTGGTAGTGTCATGGCGTGGGCATGTATGGCTGCCAATGGAACTGGTTCTCTTGTATTTATTGATGATGTGACTGCTGACAAAAGCAGCAGGATGCATTCTGAAGTGTTTCTGGCAATATTATCTGCTCATAGTCAGCCAAATGCTTCAGAACTCATTGGATGGCGCTTCACAGTGCAGATGGACAATGACCCGAAGCATACGGCGAAAGCAACCAAAGAGTTTAAGGGAAAGAAGTGGATTGTTATGCAATGGCCAAGTCAATCACCTGACCTGAATCCGATTGAGCATGCATTTCACTTGCTGAAGACAAAACTGAAGGGAAAATGCCCCAAGAACAAGCAGGAACTGAAGACAGTAGACAGTTGCAGTAGAGGCCTGGCAGAGCATCACTAGGGATGAAACCCAGGGTCTGGTGATGTCTATGCATTCCAGACTTCAGGCTGTAATTGACTGCAAAGGATTTGCAACCAAGTATTAAAAAGTGAAAGTTTGATTTCTGATTGTTAAAGCGGTTGTAAACCCTTTAAAAAAAAAAATCTGCAAGACAAAGGCATAATGAGCTAGTATGCATCGCATACTAGCCCATTATGTGTAACTTACCTTAAAACGAAGCCCCGACACGGACCCCCGGACATCGCTGCGGGCGCTGCCATGATCCCTCGTCGTCTCTTCCGGGTTTGGCGGCTCCGGCGCGATGATTGGCCGGAGCCGCGATGACGTCACTCCCGCGCATGCGCGCGGGAGTGATTTTTCCGGCAAGCTCCCGGCAACTTAATTGAAGGTCCCCCCGGACCTTCAGAGCGCATGCGCCGCTCGCGCGAGCGGCTGCATGCACTGTAAATATCTCCTAAACCGTGCCGGTTTAGGAGATATTATTTGTACCTACAGGTAAGCCTTATTATAGGCTTACCTGTAGGTAAAAGTGTCAAAAAGCGGGATACTACCGCTTTAATCTGTCCCATTACTTTTGGTCCCTTAAAAAGTGGGAGGCACATATACAAACTGTTGTAATTCCTACAACATTCACCTGATTTGGATGTAAATACCCTCAAATTAAAGCTGAAAGTCTGCAGTTAAAGCACATTTGTTTGTTTCATTTCAAATCCATTGTGGTGGTGTATAGAGCCAAAAAGATTAGAATTGTGTTGATGTCCCAATATTTATGGACCTGACTGTATTTATGCATCGCTGCTTTGATTCATATCAGCTTGGTCTCTGCGCAGTATCATCATTGTTCTCTCAACATATCCTCTGCTTGATTAATGTTTCTAGATATTAGCTTAATTTTTTTAAACTTTTTTTAGCGCTTTTTAGGATTGTATTAAAGTTTTATGTAACATAGATTTTAGGATTATAATAATTACATATGCACTTTATTTATTTTTCATTTATGGAGCCTTCATATGATAAGATGCTAAGGTTGTTAAGCAGGAAGTGAAGGTGTATTTGAAGCTAGTAGACACCTAACAGGAAATCAGCATGGGGTCATGTGATCGCCAGAGGGAGTATAAATTACTTGCTGAGAAGCCGGTATGTTAGGTCTTTGAAAATGCCCACTGGGAGGGGCAAAATGCGTCAACGTAATTCCGTTTTTTTGTCAGCAACGTCATGCGTCACTTCCGGTAAGGTGGAACGCAATCGGAAGCGCGGTGGAACGCACGCAGCTTGTCACTGCATAGACCGCAAAAGCAGTATGCTGTGACCTCTTCACGGACACCTTGGAGGTTGGCCATGAGACATATGATGAGCAGATGAATATTGAGAATACTGTAAGTGTACATCTGCATTTTTTATAAATAAAACCTTATTGGAACATATTATACCAGAGTTTATCTGTCTTCCCATATTGAGAAAAAATTACTTAAAGGGGGTCCCTACCTACAACCGCTTACCAGTACCAAGTCCTTTAGACCCCTATGCTGTACAGCCTAGGGGTCCACGTCTTCTGGTAAGTGGATTCACTGTTGGGGGAAGAGTGAACACGGGACGAACGATCCACAAGAATTCACTTGGATGTTCCCATTTTTTGAGCACCAGTCACGTTATTCACTGGATGATCACTGGACACTGAATTTTATGTTTGATTTACTGGAATACCTATTTAAATAATTTTTTGTCACTGAGGTTCATAATCGTGGAGTATATATTTACATTCACCTATTAGAATTGGGAGTGTATAAATAATTTATTTATTCACTATTGCCCACACTGGGTTTTGTCAATATAGTATACCAAGGTATATCCCCAGCGCCAAGGAATGAATTAAACCAGTGAATAATAGAATATAGAAAAAATTATAATATAAAAAATAAATTGTTATAATAATAGAAAGATATGGTGAGTGATGCAGCTATAGAATAAATTGATATATAACTGTAATAGTCTTAATAGTAAGACTACCTACAGGGCTTGCTGGGTGTGCCTCTAGTGGTAAAGGTAAATTGTATTGTGTGAAGCTTTTTACCCAGATGTAAACATAATAAAGTGTTCAAGTGCAATAAATATCTGACTAAACCAATATATAGCAATACAGTATAAATAACAGTGCAGATTGCAAATACATAAATTAATGCTCAAATAAATTATATAGAACTGTGATGAGAGCTATAAAGTGCACGTGATCAATAGAAAATATATAGATATGTAAATCAAGTCCAAATATAGGGACTGTAGTGACCAGTTCAAATAATACAAGTCCTTTGTGTAAGTGTGCTTATCCATTAAGCCCAAGGTGCAGGTGCTCAATATGGACTTCCAATATCCTTTGTGACAACGATCTTTCCACCGTGGTGTGTGTAAATTGAATGACTTACCAGATACAGTGGGTCCTATATGCCTTATAGCATTAGGACCACTTATGCTTTATTGGCCCCCCGGGCCAGGAAAGGTTCCCCCTTGGCTCTCCGGTCGGGTAGTTATAACCCTCCGATATTCTATCCAAAATGGGGAAAATACTGAAAATTGTGCCATACTTACTGTAATTTTCTTTTCCTGGTGCCTATCCATGGCAGCATACTTGTGATAAACTCCACCTTGAGCTCCTCCTCAGGACCAGCGAATATTAAGAAAAGGATTAGTGTACCTAAGCATTCTTCATAATATAGATACCAAGGGTGGGATCGTATGCTACCATGGATAGGCACCAAAAAAAAAAAAAATGACAGTAAGTATGGCACAATTTTCTGTTTTCCTGGAGCCTCCATGGCAGCATACCTGTGATAAATAACTAGCTGAAACGGGTGGAATCACGCACAAAAAAAAGATTTATAGGCATAAGCATTTCCAAGGACTTGACAGGGCATCTGTTGCTTCTGCCCGAGGGTGAGGTAGTCGTAAAATGAGCCTCGGCAGCTTGGCACTGTTCGCTGCAGCAAAGAGATCCAGATCAAGAGAGCCCCACCGATCCACGATCCAGTTGAATATTTTCGGATGCAGGGGCCATTTGTTGGCATCCAGGAATCCTAGAGATAGACGATTGTGCTTAAGTGGCCTGAAGGATAGACTGCTCTTAAGCCCCGTACACACGTACCGATCGTCGGCCGACCGATCGGCCGTCTTTTGTCCCCGGGCTGTCCTGTCCGCTGAAAAGTGCAAAAGACTGCACACGAATTTTGTCCGCCGACTGCAGAAGTGATGTCATGTGATGGTTAACTTTCCCTGTGTTTTTTCTTTTCTGAGCATGCCCAGTCTTGCAAATCTGCTGTCTGTCGGCCGAAATCTGTACTGACTGGCGAACAACCGGCCGTTCTGGTGTCGGCATACAAAAATTTTAATGCTTGCAGGACAGATTCTGTTCGGCCGAAAGTGCGCTGTCGGCTGTCGGAAGCATCATACTAACAAGCCGAAAATCGGCCGATCAGTCGTCGGCCGAATCTTTTCGGCCGACAATCTGCACGTGTGTACGGGCCTTTAGATCCTTCAGATTCCTTTCTGCCCAAGGATGATGGGTTCCACCTCTTAACAAAGAACTGCTGTCCCTCTCTTGGCGTTGTATGTATGACACTGCAGCTCTGTTGTTCATTTGAATTAGTACTAGTTTGTTTCTGATTTGAAGCGTCAGGGCTTATAATGCAAGATAGGCTGCCGAAATCTCTAGGATATTTGAAACTAAAGGCCCGTACACACGTGCAGATTGTCGGCCGACGACCGATCGGCCGATTTTCGGCTTGTTAGTATGATGCTTCCGACAGCGCACTTTCGGCCGAACAGAATCTGTCATGCAAGCATTAAAATTTTTGTATGCCGACACCAGAACGGCCGATTGTTCGCCAGTCAGTACAGATTTCGGCCGACAGACAGCAGATTTGCAAGACTGGGCATGCTCAGAAAAGAAAAAACACAGGGAAAGTTAACCATCACATGACATCACTTCTGCAGTCGGCGGCCAAAATTCATGTGCAGTCTTTTGCACTTTTCAGTCGGCTGACGATCGGTACGTGTGTATGGGGCTTAAGCCTACTGCATTGAACGACCATCTTCCTTGAGCCAAAACTTGGTTGCAGTGTGCTCTCCAGCCTATTGCACTGGCATCTGTAGTAACTGTGGTCCTAATGGACATGGTTTTATAAACATTTACTTTTTCGTCCACCAATGTAGACCCCCGTGCATCGGGTTTGTCAGGCGTATAAACTGGAATAGATAGTGTTTATTCATGGTCTCAGAAATCTTAGTTGAAAGTGTCTCAGGTGCCAGTGGGCCCACAGGACCAGCAGGATACAGGATGACACAATCCCCATTAGGCTCAGGCAGTTTGAAGCTGTCAGGCAGGACCGTGTCCTCATGGCGGTCACCTTCTGATGTGACAGGGACACTTTGTGGTGTTGAACAGGGCACCTAGATAAATCATCTGCTGAACTGGAGTAAGGTGACTCTGGATGATTTGTCATCCAGCCAAAATCTGATAGTGTTTATAACAGAATCTTCCTGTGTTCTACTAGCTGGGCTGGATCTTTCACTAGGAGAATATTATCCTAGTTCTTGTAAGGGTGTCAGGACTGCGATTAGAACCTTTGTGAAGACTCTGGGTGATGTACAGAGACCGAAGGGGAGACTCTGAAATTGTAGATGAACCTGACCAACCACAAATCTCAGGTATTTTTTAAATGGTGGAAGTATAGGTATGTGTAAGTAGGCATCTTGAGGGTCCACCGAAAACATCCAGTCCCCTGGCTGTAAAGCCTGGATAATAGCTTGTAGCGATTCCATCTTGAATCTTTCCAAAAGTATGTAGCAGTTAAGTCTTTTTAAGTTTAGTCTCCAACCTCCACTCCTTTTAGGTACCAGGAAAAGGGTGGAGTAGAAATCCAAAAATCTTTTGGACAGTTACTGCAGAGAATAAATAAACTGATGAAGCGCCTCTGACTTCTGGGGAGACTTTTTATCCTTGTAGGAGTGAAGAAATCTCAGTGCGGCTGGCCTGAAAAAATCCAAACTGGATTGTCAAGACCACCCAGGGATCCTTGCACTTTTTTACCCAAATCTTGGAGAAATGCTTTAGTCTAGCACCAACTGGGAACACTTGGGACAGTCTGGCATCAAGAGGACTTGGTGGAGTCTTGCGGAAAAGGCAAAGCCTTATGCGTTTTTAGGAAAGTGAATGGTGTGCTTCTCCAGCTCTTCTTTGGGTCCTTGCCCTGCCTAGACTGCCTGTAGTCTTTGCCTCTGAATTACTGAAACCTGGATGTAAGCCCCTTGGTACATCTAATTCTCCTGTCCTGGGGAAGTAGGCCTGACTTCCCCCCTGTAACACGGGAAATGGCTTTCTCTAACTTTTCTCCAAAAACTGCCTTACCATCGAAAGGTATTTTACACCAATTTTGTTTTGACGTTGTCAGCCTTCCATGGTTTTAACCATAGTGCTCATTTTACCATTACGGCAAGAAGCATTGATCTTGCAGAGCATCTAATCATATCAATCGCTGCTTCACCAATGAAGTCTGCAGAGAGTTTTAGTTCATCCATGGCCTTGATCATGTCTTCCTTCGGGACATCTTGCTGAATTGCCGTTTTTAAGTTTTCAATCCATACCCACAGGGCATTGGATACTGAAGTTAAAGTGCTACTAAACTCCTCAACAGTAAAATTAGTGTGTATATGCAGTAAAGCATGCTTGTTATACTCACTGTAGAACCTAGGGGGTCAATCCCCTGCATTGTGTAAAAAGAGCTGTTTGATCCTGTCTTCTCTGATCCTCCCTTCTTCCACTGACTCCAATATAAATCCTGATATTTATAGAGCCAGGGGACAAGCTGCATATGTTCAGTTTGGTGTGTATTGCTAGACAGTTTATTTATTTTTTTTCTTGGGAGAGTGCATATATGTGATCAGCACAGGGCCAATCAGCACTGTCCAGACAGAGGGGCAGAGGTCCTGCATTCTGAGAGGACAATTGTGGGCGAATGAAAACTCCTCCTACAAGCTTTAACCAGACACTCAGTCACAAAACTGCTCTAACTGCTGAAGAGAAAAGGTATTTAGCACTTTATTTTTACTAAAATAATTGCATTTCCATGTTCCGTTTGCTGTGGGAGACCAGATATAGTAAATGCAGGGTCCTGGGTTTAGTAACACTTTAAGGCTATTGCTGGCTTACAGGCATTGGCAGCAATTTGGTAAGCTCTCTTCAAGTCGAGGTCTTTTCGTCTATCTATAGAATCCTTAAATGAGGCTGAATCATCAACTGGCAAAGTGGTTTTCTTTGCCAAGCAAACCACCACTGCATCTACCACTGGCAGACTGTCCAACATTGCAGAGTCTGGTTCAGACAGTGGATACAGTTTATCCAGGCGATTGACAGGAAATCTTCTCTCTGTTTTCTTCCACTCTTTCTCAATTACGTCTCTGATCTCATCCATCAGAGGAAAGGAGGAAACTTGTATTTTAAAAAATGGGACAGTAACTGTTCAATCTCTTAGATGTAGTGTCATCATTTTCCCAACGAATAGCTAGTTTCACAACCTGAACATAGCGTTGAACCAGGCAAAAGCTAAAGCTTGAGGGGTCTGGATCTTTTGAAGAATCACGGGGGGAGAGGATTCGCCCATGGATGGGCCAGGAAGTGTTGTGTTTGCCGATTCCTCTTGAGGAGACTCAAGTTGCTTGCTGCAATGGGCTTGCTGCTATGGGTTCTGCTAGGGAATCCTTGACCACTTTTTTGAGTAGGTCAGCTAGCTGTTGTCCCTTAGTCTGCTGTATAGTCCCTAAAACAGCTTCGCTAACCAATTTGTTTGGCAACGGGGTGGCTCCACATGCCCGACTTTTCCCTTATGATCCTTCCCTACTAGCATGGTATCTGAATTTGGATGTAATACCCTGAATGAGGCTCTCATTGGATTCCTCCTGTCACCTTGATGTTCCTTTGGACCTTTTCTGGCATACAGGGCTGAAATACATAAAATATGGATTCTTCCTACCTTACCTGTAAAATTAATTTCTTGTAGTACATCACGTGACACAGAGCAGCCATATTCATTACTACCTGGGTTGTACCCCACCTATAGGTGAATGGACACTGGCAAACAATTAAGACAGGAAGTCCCCCTCTATATAACCCTTCCTATACAGGAAGTACCTCAGTTTTGTAGCAAGCAATAAACATCCCAGACAAGAGGGGAGGTACCTCTGTGTCCGGTGATGTACTCCAAGAAATGGATTTTACAGGTAAGCTGTAGGAAAAATCCATATTTCTTTTTCGTACATCACAGGACACAGAGCAGCCATATTCATTACCATCTGGGACATCCCAAAGCAATGCGCTTGAGGGTAGGGGGACACCATAAAAACACTGCCATCAGACCGCAAAAGATCAACATAGCTGCCTGCATAACACTGTGGCCAAATGCAGACCCCATCTTAGGTCCTAACATCCACTTAATAGAATCTAGTGAGCGCATGTCCCAAAGACCAAGTAGCGGCCTTGCAAATCTGAGCCATAGAAGCTTGATGGCGAACTGCCCAAGAGGCACCTACTCTTCTGGTAGTGTGTGCCTTTACCGGAAAAGGTGAAACCTTTCCTTTTAAACCATACGCCTGGATAAAATCTGGCGAATCCATTGAGCATTTGTAGATTTAGATGCTGCCTGCCCTTTCCTGGGCCCTTTTGGCAGCACAAACAAAAAGTCGGTCTTACGAATCTGAGCTGACCTTTTCAAATAGATCTTGAATGCACGTAATACATCGAGAGAATGTAATAACCTTTCGTCTGCTGTTTGAGGATTTGGAAGGAAGAAAGGCAGTATAATGTCCTGATTCAAATGAAAAGCAGACACCACCTTGGGCAAAAAACCTGAGTGTGCACGTAGAATCAAGAATGGCTCTTTACAAGAAAGAGCCGCTAATTCTGATACTCTTCTGGCTGAAGTTACTGCAACCAAAAAGACCAACTTTCTGCTCAAAAGAACAAGAGGAATATGCTGCATGGGCTCAAAAGGCTGTTTCTGTAAAACTGTCAACACCAAATTTAGATCCCAAGGACACAATGGTGGCCTCACTGGTGGAAGCATATGTAGCCCCCTTTGAACGAAGGTTCGAACTAAAGAATGCGAAGCAATCAGTCTCTGGAAAAAAAAAAAAAACAAGAAGGCTGAAATGTGACCCTTAATAGTGCCTAACTTCATTTCTACTCCTACTTGCAAGAAGGCTAGAATTCTCCCAATGATATATTTACGGGGATGCCATTTTCTGGCCTCACACCAGGAAATGTAAGACTTCCAGACTCTGTAATACAGTGCCTTGCGAAAGTATTCGGCCCCCTTGAACTTTGCAATCTTTTGCCACATTTCAGGCTTCAAACATAAAGATATAAAACTATTTTTTTGTGAAGAATCAACAACAGGTGGGACACAATCATGAAGTGGAACAAAATGTATTGGATATTTCAAACTTTGTTAAATAAAAAACTGAAAAATTGGGCGTGCAAAATTATTCAGCCCCTTTACTTTCAGTGCAGCAAACTTTCTCCAGAAGTTCAGTGAGGATCTCTGAATGATCCAATGTTGACCTAAATGACTAATGATAAGTAGAATCCACCTGTGTGTAATCAAGTCTCCATGAGGGATGCTACGGCGACGCGTTATCGGAGCATGCGCTCCTTCTTCAGGCCGTCTGAAGAAGGAGCGCATGCTCCGATAACGCGTCGCCGTAGCATCCCGCATCACCGCCAGGAGTGACGTCAGGATCCCAGGATTCACGAGTGCCAGCGTTCCACCAGTTGACGGGGAGCCCACGGACACCACCGAGGCCGTCCCTGTACACACGGAGTAACCCTCCCTGCCGCTCTCACAGGGATCCACTGCCTCCACCACCAGGACCCACTTCAGTGATGCTCCTGATGATCAACATTACTTGACTAATTGCATCTTATTCACCGACTAAATGTGAGTGTAATACTGCTGCACATACTTCAATAAAATGTCTTGCTGCACTTAGAAGGCGCTGCGCTGTCTTCCCTCTTGTCTCCCCCCAGAGATCTCTTCGGTCTCTTCCGCCGGCAGCCGCTACAGTGGACAGCTACCCCCTAAACTGTTTGGGGGTCCCCCTACCCCTGGTGTTTCCCTTCTCCCTTCCCCCCCCCCCCCCGGGTCTCCAAGACCAGACTTTTTTGAGACCTCTTCTTGCGCCAATTCACCACTAAACCATTACCTCCTTCTGGGCTGACTGACTCTTGGTGCCTCCCTGATGGTTGATATAAGCCACAGCCATGGCATTGTCGGATGTACCCTGACGGGGTAACCCCAAAGTCTGGGTGTCCAGTATTTTCATGACCAACAAACTGCTTGGATTTCCTGGATATTGATAGGAAGACTTTTACCCAAGACCACTTTCCTTGGACAGTGGCTCCCTCCAGAACCGCTCCCCAGGCAGAGAGACTGGCATCTGTACTCACTACCTTCCAGACTACTGGAAGAAAGAATTTCTCTTTCCAAATTCCTGCCCATCAACCACCAACTTTGACTCGGTCGTACCCTCGGTACCAAAGACATGCACCAATCTAAGGCCTGGATCTTTCTGCTCTGAATGTTGTTCTGTAAAGGTCTAGCATGGAATTGAGCATAGGGAGCTGTTTCAAATGAGGACACCATCTTTCTTAATAACTTCATGCAAAGACGTACAGAAGGATACTTTTTTCTTCTTACGGACTGAACCAGATCCTTCAGGTCTATGACTTTGCTTGATGGCAAGAATACTTTTGCCTGTACTGTGTCCACAAGGAAACCCAGATATTCCAGACGCTGGACCGGCTGTAATGCTGACTTTGCCAAGTTCAGAATACAACCCAGACATTCTAAGAACGGAACTGTCCATAACACATTCTGGCTTAGAGCGGAAGCTGATCGGTCTATTAGTAATAGATCGTCTAGATAGCCTATCACTGCTATTCCTTGAGACTATAGAGCCACCAATACCGGGGGTAGGATCTTTGTGAACACTCGTGGAGCCGTGGCCAGCCTGAAGGGCAGAGCCACAAACTGAAAGTTATGGCTTTCTACTGCAAAGCGTAAAAACCTTTGATGGCCCTGAAAGATAGGCATGTGAAGTTATACATCCTTGATGTCTATGGATGCTAGAAATTCTCCTCCCTGCAGAGAGGCTATGACTGAACGAATTGACTCCATTTGGAAAGTGCGAATGTTTAGAAACTGGTTCAGAGCTTTGAGATCCAGAATAGGTCTCAAGTCTCCGTTTGGCTTGGGGACTACGAAAAGGTTTGAGTAAAAACTCCTGAATCTTTTGTCCTCCGGAACTTCTGTAATCACTCTTTGAGACCTTAAATGGTCCAGAGCCAGAAAGAGATCTTTTTAGAGGATCTGCAGGTACATTTGACTTTACAAACCGAGGATGAGGAAACACCTGAAATACCCCTGCGAGATAGTGGAAATAACCCAGTTGTCCTGAATTATTTCTACCCACACCTCTGAAAACCGTAGCAGCCTTCCCCCCACCCAACTGAGAGGGGGTGCCCCTTCACAAGGCAGATTTAGAGCTAGACTTAGTAGGTCTCTGGGCCCAGGGTTTCTTCTGCCCTTGACCCGAAGGCTTGGTTCTAGATCCAGAGGGCTGTGGCCGTCTCAAGAGCCTGGGATTAGAAGTACTGGAAGTCTGAGCGTTGGAAAACTTCAAAGAAGGGTGTTTGCTTTTCCTTTTAACTGGTAGCAACACACTCTTTGCCCCCAAAATCTTTTGGATATATTTATCCAGATCATCACCAAATAGGCGTTCCCAATGAAAGGGAAAGCCAGCCAGCAACTTTTTACACAGTAATTCTTACAGACCAGCTTTTTAGCCACAGGATTATGCGCATATGAACTGACAAAAGAGCAAACCGTGACATTCGCTGTATGGAGTCTTTAAGAGCATCTACTGCAAAACACAAAGTTCAAGGTATGTCTGCCAAGTCTTCCACAGACTCTCCTTGAGAAGGAACCATCCTGGAAACTCATTTAA
The DNA here is from genome assembly GCF_965119305.1 of Pelophylax lessonae. NCBI lineage: Eukaryota > Metazoa > Chordata > Amphibia > Anura > Ranidae > Pelophylax > Pelophylax lessonae. The sequence goes on along the minus strand of NC_138777.1, from coordinate 127,222,128 downwards.
TACGGTCTTTTAAAGACTGACAAACTCCTATAGCTGCCAGTGCTGGTTGTATAGCAGACCCAGCAATCAGAAAGGAAGCTTTTAGCAAACTTCTGATCTGCTGGATCTTTTAAAACCGGGGCATTATCCACAGGGCAAGTTAAGCTTTTGTTAACAGAAGAAATGGCAGCATCCGCAGTAGGTATACTCCATTTTCTTATGAATATTTCCTCCAAAAGGATACATACAAAACCTTTTGGGAGGAACGAAAATCCTATCAGGATGACCCCAATCAGCATACATTATCTGTTCCAAGAGCGGATGTAAGGGAAAAGCCTGAGGACTTTGAGAAGAGGGAATGAGCCTAAAGAGGAAAAAGAGACTTCAGACATCTCTAGGGGAGTATTTTGAATCCAGACCATTTCAGTGAGAGACTGAATTAACAATCTCTGGGACTGAGAGGCAGAGAAGACTCCTCAGATCCTGACTTCCCAAAAGTGGAAACCTCAGCTTGATGTACTACAGGGTCATTTACAGCTACTACTTCCACATCATGAACTAAAAAAAGGGGGGTCAGGTGAGAGGGATTTTTCACGTTTCGTCCCTCCTTGTGATGCTGCAATCATGCCAGCAATTTTACCCTTAAGGCCGGCTAACGCCAATGCTAAATAGTCCTTAGTGACGTAGGCTGAGACAGAAGCACTGGATGCAGCTACTATGCCTGAAAACCATAATGGCTCAGATTGGCTAGACACCTCTGGCCCTTCAGGGGAGGTAAACACAGAGGAAGCACAGCTAGGATCTTCTAATCCTGACAGTGGCACCATTGTGCCCCTACCAGCTATGCCCCCCCCCCACTCCTCTTTCAGGAGGACATTGCTTTAGGCAAGAAAACTTGAGGTACTAACTTTAGTGTACTCAAGGTTTGTGCCAAGCTATACAGCTTATCACACACAGCACTGATTATCCCAAAGTAACAGAACCTGTCTATGCCTGTAAACATGCACTCACGGTGACTCATGCACCCTGCTGCTACTGCTCTGCATCCCCTCCCACCTCTGAAAGAAGCTTGCGCGCTGGGAACACTTTCTTAAAAAGTCGCGCCATTTGCGCTGGTTACTGTGTTTGTGCGGCGTGCATGACTGCATCCACGTGTACTCCAATCGAGTCATGACACGCCGCTTCCCTGCTTCACGTGCATGCTTGTGAATGTAAATGGCGAATATTCCTGCACGCGTACAATCCTTCGCAACATGGATGCCACCGAGGCGCTCCCTGACCTGCAGCCACAGAGGGGACGAATGCGCAGGCATTTGTGCACCTAGGCAAAAAAACTGAATTTTTGTAAAATCTTACCTGTAAAATTCCTTTCTCTGAGTCCTCCGACAGTCGCCGCCTCTTCATATTCGTCAATAATGGGGTTATTGACCTTTGCTCCGTAGGAGTAGCTAGGCAACAGAATATATTAATATCAAAGCTTTTAGCATATCCCACCCCCAGGGGGTGGTCCCCTCAGTCAATACCTCCCTGCTTCCTGCATACCAACTCAGTTTCAGTAGAATAGCAGTAGAGTACATAAACAAACCCCAAAAGATGGGCGGGGGCGGCGACTGTCAGAGGACTCAGAGAAAGGAATTTTACAGGTAAGATTTTACAAAAATTCAGTTTTCTCTTACGTCCTCCGACAGTCGCCGCCTCTTCATATTCGTCACTAATGGGGACGTCCCAAAGCAGTGTAGACATGAGGGGTGGGAAAACAGCAGCCGCACCTAAAGCAACGCAATACCCACATCAGAGAAAGGAACCTTACCAAAGTAAGAGAACCAACTGGGCAACAGGAAAAATGTGCTCAACAGGAGCAACAACCCAGGAAAAAACAAGTAACCCAGGGGTAAAAACACCCCAACAGCCAAGGGCCCAAACAAGGGACCCTAAGGCACTGCCGCACTAATAACTTTACGGCCAAAATAAGCATCTGCCGATGCCAGAACATCCACTTTGTAAAATTTTGAGAAGGTGTGAACGGACGACCAAGTCGCTGCCTTACACACCTGGGCCACAGAAGCCCTAATGATGACAGGCCCAAGACGTACTCAAAGATCTGGTAGAGTGCGCCTTCACAGGCACGGGAGGAACCTTCCCCCTCAAAGCATAGGCCTGCTCAATGGTCTGTCTGATCCATTTGGCGATGGTAGAAGCCGACGCCGCCATGCCCTTCCGAGGTCCCTCAGGAAGGACAAAGAGAGAATCCGACTTGCGAAAGGATTTAGTCGATGACAGGTAAACCCTGATTGCCCTAACAACATCCAAGGAATGTAAAGCCACCTCCTTCGGATGCTTAGGCTTCGCGCAAAGCGAAGGCAAGACAATGTCCTCATTGAGGTGAAATTCAGAGATCCTCTTCGGAAGAAAAGATGGGTTAGGTCGCAAGACCACCTTATCCAAGTGAATCACCAAATACGGAGACTTGCAGGACAAGGCCGCCAGCTCAGACACCCTGCGAGCCGAAGTGATCGCTACTAAGAAGGCAACCTTCTTAGACAACAAAGACAACGAGATCTCCCTGATATTTTCAAAAGGAGCATGTTGCAACACGGACAGAACAAGGTTCAAATCCCATGGAGGCAAAGGCTCCCTCCTAGGAGGGACCAAATGTCGCACCCCTTGAACAAAGGTGCCAACCAAAGAGTTAGACGCCACAGGACGTTGAAAAAGAACGGCCAGCGCAGAAATCTGACCCTTAATCGTGGCCAACGCCAAACGCTGGTCCACGCCCGTTTGAAGGAAAGCCAACACTCTCGACACCGAGTATGAGCGAGGGGAAAACCCCCTGGACTCACACCAGGCAAAATACGCCTTCCAAGTACGGTAGTAAATCTTCCCTGAAGAGGCCTTCCTGGCCTTGATCAAGGTGGGAATGACCTCAGGGGAGAGACCCCTATCCTTCAGGACCTGGCTTTCAACAGCCAGGCCGTCAAAGCCAGCGACTGTAAAGCAGGATGGAATATCGGTCCTTGAGACAGAAGGTCTGCTCGAAGAGGCAGACGCCACGGAGCGTCGATCGCCAGATTCACGAGGTCTACGTACCAAGACTGGCGAGGCCAGTCCGGTGCCACCAGAATCACCGTTTTCGGTTCCGAGGCAAACCTGCGAAGGAACCTGGACAGCAGCTGAATCGGTGGAAAGGCGTACATCAGGCAATACTGATGCCAGGGCGTCACTAACGCGTCCGAGGCATCTGCCCGAGGATCGCGGTCCTTGCCACGAACCTTTCCACCTTGTGGTTTAGACGAGACGTGAACAGGTCCACATCTGGGGACCCCCACTTCGCGCACAACATCTGGAAGACATCCGGGTGAAGGGACCATTCCCCCTGGTCCAGGGTCTGGCGGCTCCGATAACCCGCCTGCCAGTTTTCCACCCCCGGAATGTGAACTGCAGAGATCGCCGGGACGTGCGTCTCGGCCCAAGATAGAATTTTGGCTACTTCCCGAGCCGCCTGGGCACTCCTGGTGCCCCCTTGGTGGTTGATGTAGGCCACCGCTGTGGCATTGTCCGTCTGCACCCGAACCGGACGGCCCTGAAGCCTGTCCGTCCAACGCAGAAGACAGAGATTTATCGCTCGCAATTCCAGAATGTTGACCGGAAGGGAGGATTCCTCCTCCGACCAAGTTCCCTGTGCGGACAGAACACCCAGAACACCACCCCAGCCCGACAGGCTGGCATCCGTGGTGATCACCGTCCACGACAAAGGACGAAAGGACTTGCCCCCCGACACCGCCGGGGACTGGAGCCACCACAAAAGACCCCTTCGGGTGAGATGGCTTAACGACAGCCGCAGATCCAGAGATTGCGGACGCCCGTCCCACTTGGCCAGGACCTCCGCTTGAAGCTCCCGCGTGTGAAACTGGGCGAACACCTCATACACGTCCGGAGGGACGAGCACTGATTGTCCCTGAGGGACCTGACTTCGCACTGAAGTGTCCGAAGCTTGTCTTCCGGCAGGAAGACCTTTGCCTGAACAGAGTCCAGAATCATCCCCAGGTAGGGAAGACGAACCGACGGACACAATGTCGATTTTGGAAAATTTATCGTCCAACCGAATTCCTGCAGAGTCTGCATCGTGATGGACAGGTCGTTCACCAGGCCCTGACTGGTCGCAGACCGAATCAGGATATCGTCCAGATACCCCAGGACAGAAATGCCCTGGGCCCTCAACAAGGCCAGAACCGGCGCAAGCACCTTGGTGAAAACCCGCGGAGCCGAAGCGAGACCGAAGGGTAACGCCACGAATTGATAATGATCCTCCGCAATGGCAAATCGAAGGTACCTCTGGTGACCCTCAAAAATGGGGATGTGTAGGTACGCATCCTTTAAGTCGATGGAGGCCATGAATTCCCCCGGAACCAGGGCAGCCACGACCGAGCGCAGGGATTCCATGCAAAACTTGCGAACCCGCACAAAGCGGTTCAGAGCTTTCAAGTCCAGAATCGGACACACTTTGCCCTCCTTTCTGGGCACAGTGAACAGATTGGAATAGAACCCCCGAAACCTGTCCCGATGAGGCACCGGAACCACCACTCCCTGGGCCCGCAGGTCCCGCACCGCCAGGTGCAGATCCTGCAAGCGCTCCGGAGGCAGCTGAAGGTTTGAGGGGAAAAATCTGCCCGCCAGCCGAGAGAGAAACTCGATCTTGTATCCAGATCGAACGATTTCCTGAACCCACCTGTCCCGAACGCGGTCCAGCCAGGGTTGAAGAAAACCGAGCAAACGTCCCCCTACCCCAGAAACGGGTGAGGGTGCCCCTTCAGGCCGCATTGTTATGGGCAGCGGATCCGGACTGGCCGGACTTCTGCTTACCCACCCACGGCTTCTTCTGGGAGCCTTGGCCTTTGAAGGGCTTGCCCTTATAGTGCGACCGAAAGGCACGAAAGGACCTCTGAGAGGGCCTAAACAAAGCATTCTTCTTACCACGAACAAACTTATTCTTGTGAGATTGGGGCAAGAGAGTGCTCTTACCCCCAGAAATACCCTTTATCAGAGTATCCAAAGAGTCGCCAAAAAGACGAGATCCTGCGTAGGGCAAATTAGCCAAAGTCTTGCGAGAAGATTATATTTGGGGGGAGTACCGCGCTTTAAAGGTGCCTCATGCAAAATTAATTAAAACATATAAATATATATGTGAAAGGTGTCTTAGTGCTTCTCAGTGTAATATTCACAAAATGTGCATCAAAACATAATGAATAAAGTAAACTTCTATCAAATATAAATCCTTCAATCCATAAACAATTAGGTGGTTAAAATTGCTGAATAAATATACTTTTTCATAAATCAACAATGCATATATAATTTCTTAATAGAATATAATAAAGTGCCAAATTGTAAAAACTTCCTAATACGTGACCATCTAATAAAATTATTTTGTGCTGTTAAGTGGGTGATTTAAATATAAAGTGCTAAAATGTCCTTGAATAAATGTATAAATATATAGTGATTAAACAAATCTTCTTAATCCAACACCGCATGCAGGTGCTCTTCTGTGTGGTGTCCACTAGGTGTCCTAAGCGCTCACCTCAATACTCTTTTAAAAAAGCCTTGTATTGTATGCCTCAGAGTACTAGTCCTTCCTCCTTACTGGCGTCTGGGTGCCATGATAAGAAATCGATTTTCCTCCCTTTTAATATATGCAGCGATGTGCCAGGGGATATCTGTGGACCTTTGTGTCTCCAAAAAACAAAGCGGGCCAATATAGTGAAGTATGTTCCGTTTTTTATTAAATAAATAAGAGTAACACTCACATAAATAAAAACGGAACATACTTCACTATATTGGCCCGCTTTGTTTTTTGGAGACACAAAGGTCCACAGATATCCCCTGGCACATCGCTGCATATATTAAAAGGGAGGAAAATTGATTTCTTATCATGGCACCCAGAGTTCATCCTGCAAATGCAGCGTTTGCTTGATAGAAGCAACCAACTCATCCATGAGTGCAAGCTCTTCAGACTAGCCAGGCGGAGAATTATCAACCCCTTCCACCTCAGCCTCCCCGTCAGACCCCATAAGGTCCAGGGATGAGTGAGACCCTGAGAAGGGCACTCCAGCCATAGCAGCCCCATCGCCCTCTGAATCAGAGGAAATAGACACCCTGGGCCGTTTTGTGGATCGATCAGCCACCAGCATCTGCACCTGAGCAGCTAAGTTAGCCACAATAGTAGCCAGATCAGCCCCCTCGGGGGAAGCAGCAGCCCCTTGGCCCCCCACCAGGGTGGGAGGAAACTTGCAATCCTGAGAATCCATGCCCCAGCAAAGTAATTAATAAAGGGTATTGCCCCTTTAAGATCGCGGCGAGCGCTGCCCACCGCACCCACTGAACACACTGACCCCCACAGGGACAAGAAACTGGGCAAGGAATACAGGAAAAAGGGAGATATAAAACCTGGAGAGCTCACACAGGCTGCTGCACCGATCGCTGTCCCAGAGGAAAAGGAAGTGATGCAAGACTGACCGCCCCTATGAAGCCTATGCAAGGCTACACAAACATGGCCGCTGGCTGAGGAAAAAACCCTGGGCAAAGGGAACATGGCGCTGACATGTGGTGATCGATCGCCGCTCAAAATGGTGATTGGCACCAAAAAACGCTGTGCAGTACCTCACAGGACTTGCCACCATAACTTTTACCCCAGAAAAATGGCGGATCGCCGCAGCGATCTCCGCACAGCATGCTGAAAATCTGACTGCTGCATATGACACCCAGCAGAGCGGGAGAGCCCCCCCCCCCCCTTTCAGCCCACACACAGGCAGCAAGTGCACACAGGAGCTGACAGGGAACACAGCATGCCACACAGACACGCAGGGTCACACAGTCCCAGACTGACACCCAAAAAAGACAGGTCCCCGCATAGAGTTACACTTACCTGTCCGGATGGCGTGGGGAGCCTGCTCCAGCGACCAAACCGCAGTACTGAGGACAGGGAGTGTCGCAAGCCTGACGCAGTGGAGTTGCGGTGCGAAACCGCAATGGCGTCCAGTGAGGTAGCCACCTCACCGATAGCATCCCTGCAGCGAACAGGGATGGGTCGTTCAATGTGCCAGGGCAAAACCTAAGCTGAACGCTCAATGGCAGGCTGGGAAGCCCCTGGCCCTGAGCCCTGGGATCCAGGGTGGCTAGACTGAGACCCAGCGCCGCACGATCATCTTCATCAGAAGAACTAACTAACGCTGAAAATAAACAGCTAAGTAGAAGAAAGAGAAAAAACTTCAAATAAAATCAAAAAAGAGAAAAGTGGCTGAGACTAAGAGCACAGGAACAGCCTGCATACTCCTGAGCTAGGCATATGAAACTGAGTTGGTATGCAGGAAGCAGGGAGGTATTGACTGAGGGGACCACCCCCTGGGGGTGGGATATGCTAAAAGCTCTGATATTAATATATTCTGTTGCCTAGCTACTCCTACGGAGCAAAGGTCAATAACCCCATTGGTGACGAATATGAAGAGGCGGCGACTGTCGGAGGACGTAAGAGAAATATAATTTTTTGTAAGAACTTACCGTAAAATTCTTTTCTCTGAGTCCTCTGAAAGTCGCCACCCTCTCATACAGTCTGCACTTCTGGGTATTGGTCTTATCCACAGGAGTAAGCTAGGCATAAGATTTTGTTAGAAAACATTCACTAAACCTTTGTATAGACACACCTACAGGGGGCTGTCCCTCTGGTCCAATACCCCCAGCTACCAGCATTCCCAAATCAGTTTGGTAGCAAGCAGTATAAAGATCCATGAACCCCAAAAGAGGGGTGGGGGGCGGCGACTGTCAGAGGACTCAGAGAAAATAATTTTACTGTAAGTTCTTACAAAAAATTCTATTTTCTCTTACGTTCTCTGACAGTCACCGCCCACTCATACAGTCTGCACTTCTGGGACGTCCCAAAGCAGTGTAGATGTGAGGGGTGGGAAACGTAACCGTCAGGAGGAGACAGGCTAAAAACCGCCATGTCTCCCCTAAGGCACTGCTACACTAAGAACTTTGCGGCCAAAAGAGGCACCTGCCGATGCCAGAACATCAAGTTTGTAAAATTTAGTAAAGGTATGCATGGACGACCAGGTCGCCGCTTTGCACACGTGGGACACCGACGCCTGATGGCGGAAGGCCCAAGACGCACTAACCACTCTGGTAGAGTGCGCCATGACAGGGAAAGGTGGAACCTGATCCCTAATTGAATAGGCCTGTACAATCGTCTGTCTGATCCATTTGGAAATGGTTGCTGCAGACACATCCGTACCCTTCCGAGGTCCCTCAGGCAGGACAAAAAGAGAATCCGACTTTCGGAAGGATTCAGCAGACGACAGGTAAACCCTGATCGCCCTCACCACATCCAAGGAATGCAAGGCAAACTCCTTAGTATGCTTAGGCTTCGCACACAGCGAAGGCAAGACAATGTCCTCGTTGAAATGGAAATCCGAAACCACTTTCGGAAGAAAAGGACCCATGAGGTCGCAAGACCACTTTGTCCCTATGAACATCCAGATAGGGAGAGCGGCACGACAGAGGCACGACAGAGCCGCCAACTACGACACTCTGCGAGCAGATGTGATCGCCACCAGAAAGGCAACTTTCCGTGACAGCACCGGCAGAGGAATCTCCCGGATGCAAAACGGACAAAACCAAATTCAGGTCCCAAGGAGGCAAGGGTGCCCTCCTAGGGGGAGCCAGATGACGCACCCCTTGAATGAAAGTGCGGATCAAGGAATTTGACGCCAGAGGGCATTAAAAAAGAATGGCCAGCGCAGGGATAACTGGCCCTTAATAGTGGTCAGCGCCAGATGCTGCTCCACACCAGTTTGCAGGAAAGCTAACACCCTCGCCGCCGAAAAGGAGCGGGGATGGAACCACTGGGATTCACACTAGGCGAAATAAGCCTGCCAGGTATGATAATAAATCTTACCTGATGAGGCCTTCCTAGCCTTGAGTAAGGTAGGAATGACCGCTGACGAGAGACTCTGTCTCTCAAGACTTTGCTTTCAACAGCCACGCCGTCAAAGCCAGCGACTGTAAAGCAGGATGGAAGATCGGCCCCTGAGACAGAAGATCGTCTTGTAGTGGGAGCCGCCAGGAAGGCTCGACGACCAGTTGCATGATGTCCCCTTACCAAGACCGGCGCGGCCAGTCTTGGTTCCGAGACCAACCTGCGAAGGAACCTGGACAACAACTGAATCGGGGGAAAGGCATAAATCAGGCGATACCGATTCCAAGGCACTACCAACACGTCCGAGGCGTCCGCCAGAGAGTCGCGTGTTCTTGTCATGAACCTTCCCCACCTTGTTGTTGAGCCGAGACGCGAACAGATCCACATCCGGGGATCCCCATCGCGCACACAGCATCTGAAACACCTCCGGGTGTAGGGACCATTCCCCCTGGTTCAGGGTCTGGCGACTCAGATAGTCCGCCTGCCAGTTCTCCACACCTGGAATGTGAACTGCCGAAATCGCCGGGACCTGCGTCTTTGCCCAAGACAGAATCTCGGCCACTTCCTTGGCCGCCCGGGCACTGCTGGTGCCTCCTTGGTGATTGATGTAAGCCACCGCAGTTGCGTTGTCCGTCTGCACACGCACAGGGCAGCCCTGAAGACGATCCGACCAACGGAGCAAACAGAGCCTGATTGCTCGCAGTTCCAAGACATTTATCGAAAGGGAGGACCCCCCCTCCGACCAAGTGCCTTGGGCAGACAGATTGCCCAGAACGCCACCCCAGCCCGACAGGCTGGTGTCCGTGGTTACCACAGTCCATAGAAACGGTCGAAAGGATTTTCCTTCCTTCAGAGCACGCGAATGGAGCGAGCACAGAAGATCCGATCTGACTTGGGGGCTCAAAGAGATCCTCCTTTCCAAGGAGTGAGGATGCTTGTCCCCCCTGGTCAGAATCTCCGCTTGCAGAGATTGTGTGTGGAACTGTGCAAATGGTACCGCCTCAAAAGCCGACTCCATCAAGCCCAGGGACCGCATGCAGGTCCAGAGCGAAGAGAACTCGTTGTCTCTAAGGGACCTGACCTCGTCCTGCAGAGTCCGGAGTTTGTCCTCCGGAAGAAAGGCCTTCGCCTGGGCGGAGTCCAGAATCATCCCCAGGTAAGGGAGACGAACAGAAGGGGACAATGTCGACTTCTGAAAATTGATGGTCCACCCGAACTCCTGGAGCGTCTGAACCATGGTTGACAGATCGCGCAACAGTGGCACTGGAACTCGACCTTAAAAGGAGATCGTCCAGGTTCCCCAAGGATGGCAATCCCCTGTACCCGCAACAAGGCAAGAACAGGAGCCAACACTTTGGTAAAAACCCTTGGAGCCGAAGCGAGGCCGAAAGGCAACGCCACGAACTGATAGTATTCCTCCGCTATTGCGAATCGGAGGTACCTCTGATGACCCTTGTATATAGGGATGTGTAGATACGCATCCTTGAGGTCGATGGAAGCCAGGAAATCCACTGGACTCAGGGATGCCACCACCGACCGGAGGGACTCCATCCGGAACTTCTGGACCCGCACAAAGCGGTTCAGAAACTTTAAGTCCAGAATAGGACGCACCTTGCCCTCTTTTCTGGGCACTGTGAACATATTCGAGTAAAAACCCTGAAACCTGTCCCGATGTGGCACCGGGACAACCCCCCCCTGGGCGAGGAGATCCTGAACTGCCCGATGGAGATCTCGGAAATGATCTGGAGTCACATGAAGATTTGAGGGAAAGAATCTGTCAGCTGGGCGTGATCGAAACTCGATCTTGTACCCTGACCGAATGAGTTCTTGAACCCACCTGTCCTGAATCTTGGCCAGCCAAGGTTCGGGAAAACAGCGCAGACGTCCCCCACCCCTGAAATGGATGAGGGCGCCCCTTCAGGTCGAGGCGGACTGGGCCGCCGTGCCCGTGTGGGAGGCTTTAGGCTTGCCCGCCCAAGGCTTCTTCTGGCCACCAGAGGCCTTGAAGGACTTACCCTTGTCTTGTTCCTTAAAGGCACGAAAGGACCCCTTGGTTAGGTTTAAATGAAGGGCCCCGCTTACTGCGGAAGGATCTTCCCCTGGACACCTGGGGCAGCAGCGTGCTCTTACCCAGAGTGACCCCCTTCACTAGTTCATCCAGAGAGTCCCCAAAAAGACGTTTCCCTGCATAAGGGATGTCAGACACCGTCTTCTTGGAAGACTGGTCGGCCGACCAGCTTTTCAACCAAACAATGCGACAAATCGTCACTGCAACTGCAGACAGGCGTAAGACTAAAGGGGCCTCATCCAAGGCCGCGTCACACAGGTATAAAACAGCCTGAATAATTTGATCCACCATCTCCAGAGTAGCAGGAGGGGCGGAGTCAGCAATAAGGGTGCGTTTAAGCACCTTGGCCCACTCCACAACAGCCTGAGAGACCATTACGGAAGCGAACAAGAGGTTTCATTATGGAACCCGCTACCATGTAGATGTGGCGGGTAAGAGTTTCCACCCGCCTTTCCTGCCGGGTCTTTAAACACCAGAGAATCCTCCGCGGGCATTAAAGTGGCTTTATTTAACCTGGACACAGTGTGGTCCACCTTAGGAGCCACAGTCCAGCGTAAATCCACCGGAGCCGCAAAGGGATAACGGTAATAACAGGCACCACAAAATTGCGCTTTAAATTGCGCCATTGGTCATTCACTGTCTCATTAAACTCAGCAGGGCAGGGAAAAACCTGACCCGACTTCTGGGCTTTGTGGGTCCCAAAGGAAGACAGCTTACCCGACAGGTGGGGCTCATTATCTAAATTTAGCGTGTCTTTCACAGAGCTAATAAGCGCAGACATTGCAGCGCGTTCTCTTGCTGAACTGGAGGTGGAATCCTCCTCCTCCACATCCGACCGAGAGGACTGAGACCCCCTCAGGGGGTACACTGTCCGTGGCAACCATATCTGGCTCTGAATCAGAAGACTCTGAAAGCCTGGGCCTTTTCCTAAAAGCCCGGTCAGACATTAACAAATCCACTTTTGACGCTAAAGTCGCAAGCGCAGCAGTAAGTGAGACTATAGCAGAGGATTCAGGGGTACCTGAACCCTCCACCAGAGCAGGGGGGAATTTGCTATCCTGGGACTCCATCATAGCACTTCAGAATTTAAATGGCGCTGGCCCTTTAAAATCGGCGATTACCGCGGTTCCCACCGCAATGAGGAACTAAGCCTGTGCTACTAAAAACTGCAAAAGAATGAATGCCAGCAGGAATGCAGCCCAGGAAACCCCTAAAAGTGTGCCTATACCTTGCCACACGCTGTCAGCTCGATCTGCATGTGAGAAGAAGGAAGTGACCTCACGCCACTAGAGGCAGAACACAGCAAATGGTTGCCAATACAAGTCTATGGAGAAGGCTCTGGGAAAATAGCCGCTGTTCACATAAAGAATATAGTGCCCACACTAAAGATGGCGCCCGAAGGTGTTACACCGATTGCAGCCCCCACACACCATGTCTGTACCCCCAAAACGTTGCCGAAGCACCTCAGGGACATCAGGGACCCCCGCAACCCCCCACACAGCGGTAGAACCACCACAGCGCCCCCGCAGGGACCGGGAAGGGACACACAGGGACCGCACTAACAGACATGAGGGGGATATTACAGATCCATGTGCACTGCCATCCCCATAAACTGAGGGCCCACATACACACCCTGACAGACAATGCCATAGACAGAGGGGTAAAATGGTACTCACCGAAACGTGGGTACCGCTCTGTGACAGGAAACCTCCCACTCTGGGTGGTGGTGCCGTCAGCCGAAAAAGGATGCTAGCAACACGTGGCGTACCGCAGTTGAGACATCCCAGTGAAGTAGCCACTTTGCAGGCTTGTCCCTGAGGACAGGGACATGGTCGTTTGCAAGGCCTGGGTGTACGCATAGCCTGCTAACGCTCGATGGCAGGCTGGGATTCAATAAGACCCTAGGATAACCAGTGCGATTCCCAGCCCGCAAACGCTGTAGTCTTCCGAAGTCGGACTAACTAAGCGCAGGAACAAATAAACTATTCTTGTAAAGAAAAATCACTTTCTCGGAGAGAAAAAATAATAAGAAGTAAAAAGGCTGAGGCTGCAGCCCCAGCAAGGGAAAAGCCAGCCTACTCCTATGCTAGGCAAAGACAAACTGATTCGGGAATGCTACTAGCTGGGGGCATTGGACCAGAGGGACAGCCCCCTGTAGGTGTGTCTATACAAAGGTTTTGTCAATGTTTTCTAACAAAATCTTATGCCTAGCTTACTCCTGTGGATAAGACCAATACCCAGAAGTGCAGACTGTATGAGTGGGCGGCGACTGTCAGAGGACGCAAGAGAAACCTGAACGCCAAACAACACGGGGTGAGAGCAGAATGTTTAAGCAAACAAGGTGCACTTTGTCGCAGCTGATACACCTACTGTCTCAGGTGAACAACATAGGATGAGAGCAAAATGTTTAAGCAAAACTGAGACCTAAAAGAGGCACTCAGTATCTGTTATTTTAAAGGGGACAGTGCAAAAAAATATTTTTTAAAAAAAATGTTTTAATGTGGACTTACCATTCCTGCCGCAGGATTCTGCTTAAAACAAGAACCCAATCTTCACCCATCAAGGCGGGTTTCCGTCACTTGCCTACCATCAAGGACTGGGTCCCCTTGGTTTTGAGTGGCTACTCCTTTGGACCTGTAGAGCACCCTGCCGGAACGCCTTTGGGGTTGGTTTTTTACCAAGGGTCCGAATCCCAGGGTCCAGTGCCTAAAAAGGTCACATTACCGGCAAAACCTTGTTTCTCCTTTACCAAGACTCAGGTACCATCCTTTTAGTCTTCCACTTTTGGATGGATCTGATTGCTAATCCCCTTAGATTCAAAGATCTTGATCAGGGTTTGTAGCATAATCTTCTTTCTTCTTTTAAAAAACATGACATGGAGAGCTTCTCCAATCTGTGACCATCATCTTTAAGACACTGCTGAAAAAAACTGAGGTACTTCCTGTATAGGAGGGGTTTTATAGAGGGGGATCCTGCCCTAATTGTTTGCCAGTGTCCATTCACCTATAGATGGCGTATAACCCAGATAGTAATGAATATGGCTGCTCTGTATCCCGTGATGTACGATAAAGAAATTTACCACTTAAGTGCACTTTTCTTTTTTAAACGACTCACCTGGGCAAAGGTTCTTACCTTAAACGTTGAGGCGGGTATTGATCAGGAGGTGTACAGCTCATGTTAACCGGCTGGCAGAAAAAGCAGCTAGAGAAAGACAGAAGAGGTAATATCTAATTCTTCAGCGGAAGTAGAAGAGTGAAGTTTTCAGGAAAAAAATATGCAGTTACCTTATGTGGATGATAGCGGTACTTCCAGGAGCTCCCAGGAAAGCCAATGCTCCCCAAAGGCAGCAGGAGACCATACTGAAGCTCCTGGGGAATAAATAGTGGGGAGGGGAGAGGCAAATGGGGAAAGAACCACCACTTCCTAGAGAAAATTTTAGGTAAAAGGTAAAACACGCTATACTTGCCCTTATCCAAGATGGTTGCTGCGGCCTCAAGCAGGACCGTGCATGCGCAGTAGGTGGCGCTAGGACCCACTTGGTTCGCCCCAGCCTCACCGACTCTGGACACCCACGCATGGGCAGTGGGAGCGGGAAGACGACAACTGAGCCAGAAAATGCGGCGCGAGGTGCGTGCCAGCCGCTATGGGGATCCAAAAATCTTTTAAATAGAGTTATTACTACAATACAATACTACAATAAGGGTAGAGAGAAAGAGAGAGATGGAAGGGAGAAAGAGGAGACAAGAAATAAATGACAATGAGAGGATGACAATTGGGAGCTAAAGGGAAAGCTGGAGACAGCTGCTTCTTCTGCTGTAGGCTTCAGCAAACGCCAATAATTAGATGCAGAAAATGTGCTCTTAGTTAATAGACAACTGCTGTCCCAAAGACACACAGGAGGACTCACTCTCTTATTAGTGCATTTAGCTGCCCAAGAAAAAGGGACTGCACTTGGGGAAGGCTGAACCCAGATGGAAGCTGCCGATTGCTGAGGTAGAGGATGCTCAACCACCATTCACGGTCTATGATGTATGAGGAAAAAAAGTAGAACGCTGGGGGTCCTTTTCTTTTATAATATTCACTGGTCCTGAGGGAGGAGCTCTCATCACAGCTATAATGCCATGGAGGCACCAGGAAGCAAACCATAATATGGGGGGGGGGGGGACGGAATTTTTGTAAAATCTTACCGTAAAATTCCTTTCTCTGAGTCCTCCGACAGTCGCCGCCCACTCATACAGTACTCACCAATGGGGTATTGACTTCCTCTCCACAGGAGTAGCTAGGCATAAGACTATTTAAAAAACAAAGCATTTACATAGACACACCCATGGGGGCTGTCCCACTGGTCCAATACCCCCCTGCAATCAGCCATCCCAACTCAGTTTGGTAGCAAGCAATTAAGTGTATAAGAACCCCAAAAGAGGGCCAGGGACAGCGCTGGTCGGAGGACTCAGAGAAAGGAATTTTACAGTCGCCGCCCATTCATACAGTCTTCACCAATGGGGATGTCCCAAAGCAGTGTAGACATGAGGGGTGGGAAACGCAACCGTCAGAAAGGCAACGCAGTACCCACATCAGAAAAAGGAACCTTACATGAACAGCAAGACCACCTTCTGGGTAACCGGAAGGCCCAGGACGCACTCACCGATCTGGTAGAGTGCGCCTTGACAGGGAAGGGCAGAACCCGTTCCTTCAATGAATAGGCCTGTACAATTGTCTGTCTGATCCATTTTGAAATGGTCGCCGCAGACGCAGCCATACCCTTACGAGGTCCCTCAGGAAGGACAGAGAGAATTCGATTTTCGAAAGGATTCGGTCGGCGACAACGTCAAAGGAATGCAAAGCAACCTCCTTAGGATGCTTAGGATTCGCACAGAGTGAAGGTAAAACAATGTCCTCATTAAGGTGAAAATCCGAAACCACCTTTGGAAGAAAGGGCGGGTTAGGTCGCAAGACCACCTTATCCCTATGAACCACCAGGTAAGGGGAGCGGCAAGACCAGGCCGCCAACTCCGACACTCTGCAAGCAGAAGTGATCGCCACCAGAAAGGCAACCTTTTTTGACAGCAGAGGCAACGAGATGTCCCTGATGTTTTCAAACGGGGAACGTTGTAACACGGACAGAACCAAGTTCAAGTCCCATGGAGGTAAGGGCTCCCTTCTAGGAGGGGCCAAGTGACGCACACCTTGAATGAAGGTGCGAATCAAAGAATTAGACGCCACAGGGCGCTGAAAAAGAACAGCCAGTGCAGATACCTGGCCCTTAATCGTGGCCAACGCAAGGCGTTGGTCCACACCAGACTGAAGGAAAGCCAACACTCTTGCCACCGAGTATGAACGAGGAGAGAAGCCCCTGGACTCACACCAGGCAAAATAAGCTTTCCATGTACGGTAATAAATCTTACCAGACAAGGCTTTTCTAGCCTTGATTAAAGTAGGAATGACCTCTGAGGAGAGACCCCTGTCTCTCAGGACCTGGCTTTCAACAGCCATGACGTTAAAGCCAGCGACTGTACAGCAGGATGCAAGATCGGTCCCTGAGACAGAAGATCTTCCCGCATCGGAAGCCGCCATGGAGGCTCGACGGCCAGGTGAACGATGTCCGCGTACCAGGACCGGCACGGCCAGTCCGGCACCACCAGAATCACCAAAGTTGGTTCCGAGACCAACCTGCGAAGAAACCTGAACAACTGAATCGGAGGAAAGGCATACATCATACTGATGCCAAGGCACTACCAGCGCATCCGAGGCGTCTGCCAGAGGATCGCACATTCTTGCCACGAACCTTTCCACTTTTTTGTTTAGTGGAGACGCGAACAGATCCACATCCGGGGATCCCCATTTCGCACACAGCATTTGAAATACCTCCGGGTGCAGGGACCATTCCCCCTGGTCCAGGGTCTGGCGGCTCAGATAATCGGCCTGCCAATTCTCTACACCCGGGATGTGAACTGCCGAAATCGCCAGGAAATGGGTCTCGGCCCAAGACAGAATTCTGGTCACTTCCTGGGCCACCCGGGCACTCCTGGTGCCCCCTTGGTGGCTGATGTAAGCCACCGCAGTGGCTTTGTCCGTCTGCACCCGTACAGGACGGCCCTGAAGACGATCCGACCAATGGAGCAGGCACAGCCTGATTGCTCTCAATTCCAATATGTTTATTGGAAGGGAGGATTCCTCCGACCAAGTGCCCTGGGCAGACAGGTTGCCCAGGACGCCACCCCAGCCCGACAGGCTGGCATCCGTGGTAATCACCGTCCACAGTAATGGCCGGAAGGATTTCCCTTCCGACACAGCCGGGGACTGAAGCCACCACAAGAGATCCATTCTGGTTTGGCGACTCAGAGACACTCTCAGGTCCAAGGACTGAGGCAGTCTGTCCCAACTGGCCAGGATCTCCGCTTGGAGAGATCGCTTGTGAAACTGTGCAAATGGTATCGCCTCGAAGGCTGACACCATCAACCCCAGGGACCGCATACAGGCCCTGAGTGACGAGGATTTGTGGTCTCTGAGGGACCTGACTCCGGACTGCAGGGTCCGGAGCTTGTCCTCCGGCAAGAACACCTTTGCTTGAGCAGAGTCCAGAACCATTCCCAAATATGGGAGACGAACCGACGGAGACAAGGTCGACTTCTGAACGTTGATGGTCCATCCGAACTCCTGGAGCGTCTGGACCGTAGTGGGCAGATCGCGCAACAGGCTCTGACTGGCACTCGATCTTAACAGGAGATCGTCCAGATATCCCAAGACCGCAATGCCCTGTGCCCGCAACAGGCCCAGAACAGGCTCCAACACTTTGGTAAAGACCCTTGGAGCCAAAGCGAGACCGAAAGGTAACGCCACAAACTGATAATGTTCCTCCGCGATAGCGAATCGGAGGTACTTCTGATGGCCCTCGAAAATGGGGATGTGTAGGTACGCATCCTTCAGATCGATAGAGGCCAGGAATTCTCCTGGACTCAGGGAGGCTACCACCGAGCGGAGCGATTCCATGCGGAACTTCCGAACACATACAAAGCGGTTCAGAGCTTTTAAGTCCAGAATCGGACGCACCTTGCCCTCCTTTCTGGGCACAGTAAACAGATTCGAGTAAAACCCCCGAAATCTGTCCCGATGAGGCACCAGGACGATAACCCCCTGGGTGAAGAGATCCTGCACAGCTTGATGCAAGTCCTGTAACCGCCCTGGGGTCAAATGAAGATTTGAGGGAAAGAATCTGTCTGCCGGTCGTGAAAGGAATTCAATCTTGTACCCTGATCGAACGATTTCCTGAACCCACCTGTCCGGAATTCGGAGCAGCCAAGGTTGGAGGAAACCGTGCAAACTTCCCCCCCACACCTGAAAAGGGTGAGGGCGCCCCTTCAGGCAGAGGCGGACTGAGCCGCCGCTCCGGCGTGGCCGGATTTTGGTTTGCCCGTCCAGGGCTTTCTCTGGCCACTTTGGCACTTGAAAGGTTTCCCCTTGTTCTGTGTCTTGAAGGCACGAAAGGACCCCTGACTTGGTTTAAAGGAAGGGCCCTGCTTTCCGCGGAAAAATGTTCCCTTATGGTTCTGGGGCAACAGAGTGCTCTTGCCCCCAGTGACTCCTTTCACCAATTCATCCAGGGATTCCCTAAAAAATGCGAGACCCCGCATAGGGGATGTTAGCCACTGTTTTCCTGGAAGTCTGGTCAGCCGACCAGCTTTTCAACCATATCAGGCGACGGTTTAGCACCGCGATACTAGACAGGCGCGCAGCTAATGGGGCCTCATTTAAGGCCGCATCGCACAAATACATGACCTCCTGATAAATCTGGTCCACCATCGCCAATGTAGCAGGGGGAGCAGAATCAGCTACGAGAGTGCGTCTAAGCATCTTCGTCCAATCCGCCACAGCCGGAGCTGCCATGACAGAGGCGAAGATAGGTTTCAGCATGGAACCGGCCACCATGTAAGCATGGTGGGCAAGTGATTCCATCCTCCTATCCGTAGGATCCCTAAATACTGGGTGATCTTCGGTGGGAACCAGAGTAGCCTTGTTCAATCTGGCCACAGTGTGATCCACTTGAGGACCACACACCAGCGCGAATCCGTAGGAGACGCGAAAGGGTAAAGAAGTTGAAACCTCTTTGGCACCACAAAAGTGCGTTTTAAACTGCGCCATTGCTCATTCACTGTAGCATGGAACTCAGCGGGGCAGGGGAAGACCTGCGCCGCCTTGCGGGTCCTGTGTGTACCAAAAGAGGACACAATGCCCGGAGGATTGGGCTCATCCTCTAAATGGAGTGTTTCTTTAATGGCAGAAATCAGCGCATCCATAGCTGCGCTTTCCTCGGGCGTCCCAGGGGGGGGAATCATCCACCCCTGCAACCTCCGCCTCCCCCTCAGACTGAGAAGAGCAAGACCCTGAAAGGGGCACGCCACCCATGGCAACCAAGTCAGATTCAGAATCAGAAGAAAAGGAAAGCCTAGGCCTTTTTCTATCAGCTTGTTCAGTCATCAGAATATCCACCTTTGACACTAAAGTCGCCACAGCAGCAGACAAAGTAGTCAGGGTAGAAGATTCAGAGGAACCTGAATCACCCACCAAGGCTGGAGGGAATTTTCTGTCCTGAGATTCCATGTCAAAAGAAAAAGGTTTTTTTTTTTTAAAAAAAAAAAAAGGTACTGGGCCTTTAAGCGCGCCGCGGACCCCCACAGCGCACCGCTACACTAACTGTGAACACAGACCCCTAAGCAGGATAAACTGAAAACCAGAAGGAATGCACAAGGAAAAAAGGACAGCAGACAGACCCCACAGGAGTGTTCCAACCGCAGCCGAGTCCTTCTGAGAGAAAGGAGGAAGTGATGTCACCGCAATAGACTGAACTGAGGCTTTAGGCTAAAGAAAAATGGTTGCCAATAGAAATTAATGGGAGGCTTCGGTAAATTGCCCGCCGACATGTGCTCGGAACGATCGTTATGCCACACACAAGATGGTGCCGCAAGGCGCCAAAAACACACCATAAACATGCTGTATAAGCGCCCATAGTGAAGCCAGACATGCTGCCCACACCTAAAATGGCGGACCGGCGGTGTTTAATGCCGCAGCGGTCGCCACACGTGTCTGTACCTCCAAAGCACCCTAAAGTGACACAAGAGAGGGGCCCCAGAAAATCACACAGCGCACCGACTGTGACAGAAAACCCCCGCAGGGATCGGGATCAGGGAGCCCAAAAACGCACAGACATGAGGGGATAACACAGACACACAGGACTGCCAGCCCCAGACAGAGGCCCCACACAGAATGTACTTACCTGTACTCGATGGTGTGGGGTGCCTCTCATCGGCGGGAAACCGCCCACCCTCAGATGGCAGGGGTGCCGTCAGCCAAAAACGCAGGACGCCAAATAGTGCACAGATAACCGTGGATGAGGCATCCAGGTGAGGTAGTCAC
This sequence comes from Pelophylax lessonae, assembly GCF_965119305.1. Lineage (NCBI taxonomy): Eukaryota > Metazoa > Chordata > Amphibia > Anura > Ranidae > Pelophylax > Pelophylax lessonae. Next base: position 127,201,708 of record NC_138777.1, on the reverse strand, counting down.
CTCACAGGCTGCATCCCTGAGGACAGGGATGGGTCGTTTGCGAGGCCAGGGCGAACACATAGCCTGCTAAACGCTCGATGGCGGGCTGGGATTCCATCTGACCCTCTGTCCTGGAGAACCAGGACGACCAGTCCGACTCCCAGCTCTGCAAACGCCGTCTTCATCCGAAGAGCCGACTAACGCTGACAAAATAAACAGCTAGTAATGCAAAGAAAAATGACATTTACAGAAAATAAAAATCATAAAATAGAAGAAGGCGGCTGAGACTGTAGCCCCAGCACAGGGAAGCCTATCTACTCCTTAACTAGGCAGAAGACAAACTGAGTTGGGATGGCTGATTGCAGGGGGGTATTGGACCAGTGGGACAGCCCCTATGGGTGTGTCTATGTAAATGCTTTGTTTTTTAACACGTCTTATGCCTAGCTACTCCTGTGGAGAGGAAGTTAATACCCCATTGGTGAAGACTGTATGAGTGGCCCGCGACTGTCGGAGGACGTAAGAGAAAAACAGTTTTGCCTTTAGTTCTACTTTTATTATGTAATTGACATACATTTTAGGGGTCTTTGCGCACTATATTGATGTATGAATGATTTTACAGGCAGAAAGTCCAATTGCAAAAAATGCAGGTATGGTCTGTAAAGTGCTTGCATTTACAGGAGTATACTTTTTCTATAGCATAATCTACTATTCAAAGCCGAGGTGCGACTAACGTATGTATGCTAAGTGAAGGGTCATTCCCACCCCCAGTCAGATGCATTATAAATGCTAATATGTAGAGACATTAAAGTGGAACTTTAGTCAGAAAATTAAGTCCTGCTAGATCACTTCAGGATGGCCTCTTTGGCAGTTAAAGCTATGTAAAACATTAAAAATAAGTGCGTATACTGTTAAAATCCAGTAATATACTGTCTCACCCTGCTGTGCACATACTCAGTTTCCCTCTATTTTTAAGCACTGCCAGACTTGCAGAGGCCGATCTACTGACAGCCTTAAAGCAGAATTAAACCCTCCTATACTTTACAGCCAAGGAAGCTGCTGTTGTTCAGGGGATCTGGGCTTCTACAAAATGGCAATCTCTAGCAAGAGGAAACAGGAGCAATGATGGAGGCAATTTACAGTACACACTAATTTTGGTAGCATTATGGGTAATGTGCAATGTATGTTCCTTGCTAAAGAACATATATTTGCAAGTATTTTCATTGATTTAATTTACTGTTTATTTAGGTATTGATTACATATACATACAGTTGCAAGAAAAAGTATGTGAACCCTTTGGAATGATATGGATTTCTGCACAAATTGGTCATAAAATGCGATCTGATCATCATCAAGTCCCAACAATAGACAATCACAGTCTGCTTAAAGAGGTTGTAAACCGAAATATTTATTTTTTTCACCCTGAAAGAGAAACACATAATGAGCTAGTATGCATCGCATTCTAGCTCATTATGAAATACTTACCTTAGAACGAGCTCCCGCCGTGCCGCCCGCTTACCTCTATGACGGGCGACATGTCCAGTCGCCCATCTTCCGGGATCGCGGCATCCGGCCATCTGATTGGCCGGAGCCGCAGTGACGTCACTCCCGCGCGCGGGAGCTGACGGTCACGGCACGGGGCTCTGAAGGAACGGCACGAGCAGCCGTTCCTTCAGAGCGCATGCGCCAGTGACGTCACTGGCTGCATGTAAGGTAAATATCTCCTAAACGGTACATGTTTAGGAGATTATTTACAGTACCTATAGGTAAGCCTTATCATAGGCTTACCTATAGGTACAAGTTGCAGAGGAGGGTTTACTTCCTCTTTAAACTAATAACACACAAAGAATGAAATGTTGCCATGTTTTTATTGAACACGCCATGTAAACATTGACAGTGCAGGTGGAAAAAGTATGTGAACCCTTGGATTTAATAACTGGTTGAACCTCCTTTGGCAGCAATAACTTCAACCAAACGTTTCCTGTAGTTGCAGATCAGACGTGCACAATGGTCAGGAGTAATTCTTGAGGATGTCTGGTGTGAATCGCTTTCTTGAGGTCATGCCACAGCATCTCAATCGAGTTGAGGTCAGGATTCTGACTGGGCCACTTCAGAAGGCGTATTTTCTTCTGTTTAAGCCATTCTGTTGTTGATTTACTTCTATGCTTTTGGTCATTGTCATGTTGCAACACCCATCTTCTGTTGAGCTTCAGCTGGTAGACAGATGGCCTTAAGTTCTCCTGCAAAATGTCTTGATAAACTTGGGAATTCATTTTTCCTTCGATGATAGCAATCCGTCCAGGCTCTGACGCAGCAAAGCAGCCCCAAACCATGATGTCCTCACCACCTACTTAACAGTTGGGATGAGGTTTTGATGTTTGTGTGTTGTTGTTTGTTGAGCCTCTTTTTCGCCACACATAATGTTGTGTGTTTCTTCCAAACAACTCAACTTTGGTTTCATCTGTCCACAGAATATTTTGCCAGTACTGCTGTGGAACATCCAGGTGCTCTTGTGCAAACTGTAAACGTGCAGCAATGTTTTGTTTGGACAGCAGTGGCTTCCTCTGTGGTATCCTCCCATGAAATCCATTCTTGTTTAGTGTTTTACATATTGTAGATTCGCTAACAGGGATGTTAGCATTTGCCAGTGACTTTTGTAAGTCTTTAGCTGACACTCTATGATTGTTCTTCACCTCATTGAGCAATCTGCGCTGTGCTCTTGCAGTCATCTTTACAGGATGGCCACTCCAAGGGTGAGTAGCAGCAGTGCTGAACTTTCTCCATTTATAGACAATTTGTCTTACCATGGACTGATGAACAGCAAGGCTTTTGGAGATACTTTTATAACCCTTTCCAGCTTTATGCAAGTCAACAATTCTTAATCGTAGGTCTTCTAAGAGCTCTTTTGTGCGAGGCATCATTCACATCAGGCAATGCTTCTTGTGAAAAGCAAACCTGCATCTGGCATCTCACTCCAATTAGCTCTTGGAGATGTCATTAGTCTAGGGGTTCACATACTTTTTCCACCTAACTGTGAATGTTTACATGGCGTGTTCAATAAAAACATGGCAACATTTCATTCTTTGTGTGTTATTAGTTTAAGCAGACTGTGATTGTCTATTGTTGTGACTTAGATGATGATCAGATCACATTTTATGACCAATTTTTGCAGAAATCCATATCATTCCAAAGGGTTCACATACTTTTTCTTGCAGCTGTATAGCGATATACCTTTAAGATGAAATTTATATTTGTGTTGCTGTACATGAATGGTATAATTTTATTTTTGTTCGCTCATGTAAAAAAATTTTTTTGTGCACAGAAAAAAGGGGTTTTTTATAAAGTTTTTTGTGTGGGTACATTAACTGCTCGTTCGCAACACAAAAACGTCCTCCAGATCCGTGCAGGATGCTTTTCTGCCTGCATGTTTTTGATGCGTTTTACCGCATTCCAGTACAGTTCTGTGCAGAAGAAAAGCAGCTAGTTATACTTTTTTTTCTGGACCTGAAAAGCACTGGAACGCACTGCGCTGGTGTGACCTATGCCATTGAAACCCATATAACCCATTTTCCATGCATTTCTGATGCAGAAAAAAAAGCACTGCACTGCTTGTGGTGTGAACTGGCCATTAACCACTTGCCGACCGCCGCAAGTACATATACTGTAGCGGTCAGCCCCTCCTGAGCAAAGCGATATATTGCTACATCGCTCGCCCACGAGCCTCTAGGCGCACTCCCGCCCCCACTCATTTTCCTGACATACCCACGCGAGTGACCGGAGGCTACGATGTCCGCCGGTCACTCACAATCTCCTGCTGGAGAGGAAGAAAGGCAGGTGGCTAACGTAAACAAAGCCGCCTGTCATTCTCCCTGGTGTAACTGCAGAGACGATATGATCCTGCTATGTAGGATCGTATGTCTCTGTGGTTACATCACAAGCCACGCCCCTTGACAGTTAGAACCACACCCCAAGGGACACACTTAACCCCTTGATCACTAAGTTAACCCCTTCCCTGCCAGTGTCATTTTTACAGTAACAGTGCATATTTATAGCACTGATTACTATAGTAATGTCACTGGTACCCCTAAAAGTGTCAAAAATGTCAGTCAGGGGTTAGATCTGTCCGCCGCAATGTCGTAGTCCCGCAAAAAAAAAAAAAACGCAGATCGCCGCCATTACTAGTTAAAAAAAAAAAAAGCAATAAAAATGACATAAATCTTTCCCGTAGTTAGTAAACATAATAACTTTTGCGTAAACCAATCAAAATCAGCTTATTGCGATTTTTTTTACCAAAAATATGTAGCAGAAAACAAATTGGCCTAAAACGTTAAAAATTTTGATTTTTACATATAAATTTGAGAATTTCATATAAAAAAATGTGAAAAACATTGTTATTTTTTCAAAATTGTCGCTCTTTTTTTGTTTATAGAGCAAAAAGTAAAAAATTGCACAGGTGATCAAATACAACCAAAAGAAAGCTCTGTTTGTGGGAAAAAAAGGACGTCAATTTCATTTGGGTACAGCGTCTAACGGCTGCGCAATTGTTCGTTAAAGTCACGCAGTGCCGAATCGCAAAATAGGCCCTGGTCTTTAAACAGCCAAATCCTCCGGGGCTTAAGTGGTTAAAGTCCGTTGGGTGCTTTTTGTTTGTCTTTAGTAATGTGACCAGTAACACAGATTTTTTTTTTCTAACTGATCTAGATGTGGCACTAGATATTTTCTATTTTGTATATATAAAAAAAAAAAAAAAAAAAAAAAAAAGCCTAAACACCTAGAATGGTGGCATTTTTGGCATCCGAGTGAAAGAGACCGGCTATCTGAGTGCATATGTCAGTTTAGCAGTTATTTGAATACATTTTATGATTACTTTAGACCAGGTTTAAAAGAATTACATTTCATACTGACCTGAAGCAAGAACTCGCATTGTTTTAGCAACTCCACCCCAAGGAGCACCAAGAGCCACAAAAGAATGAATATATTTGTCCTTCCAGTTTTGGGTCTGGTGGTTGAGGAAATAAAGTGTATACAGGTTTCCCATGCTGTGTGCAATGAGCGCCACGGGGCTCTTGTAGGTTTCAAACATAGTTTCTATGAGCTTCTGTAAAGCTTCAAAGTATTCTGTGTTTTCATCTAGATAACAGAAAAATAAGATTTTTGTAAGATCTTACCATAAAATCTTTTTCTCTGATGTCCATTGACAGACGCAGCCTCATCTTCATGAGCTGTGTGGGTTATGCCGCCACCTGCAGGAGTAGTCTAGGCAGTACATTAGTACAACATTTTAACATATACACGCCCATGGGACTGTCCCTCTAGACATAACCCTCACAGACACAGCCCCGCACATCAGTTTAGTTGCAAGCTGTGAAGACAAAAAAAAACATCCCCAATCAGAAGGGCGGGTGCTGTGTCTGTCAATGGACCTCAGAGAAAAAGATTTTATGGTAAGATCTTACAAAAATCTTCTTTTCTCTATCGTCCTTTGACAGACGCAGTACCATCTTCATGAGCTGTCTGGGACGTCCCAAAGCAGTATAGGCATGAGGGGTGGTAAAAACGCAACCAGAAAGTAACGTAAAACTGCAAAGGCTAAACCTAGCCAACTGGGTAACATGAAGCTCAACCAAAACATGAGCTCACCCGGGCAAAAGACCTCTAAGAGAAGAAGAAAAAAAAACACTCTTTTGAAACAGCAACCTGCAAAACCTTGCGGCCAAAAGAGGCATCCGAAATCCACCTTGTAAAATTTGGTAAAGGTGTGCACAGACGGCCAAGTCGCTGCCTTACAAACTTATATGACTGAGGCCTGATGGCGAAAAGCCCAAGAGGCACTCAGCACTCTAGCAGAATGAGCCTTCACAGGGAAAGGAGGAACCTAACCCTTGAGTGAATAAGCCTGAACAACCATCTGCCTGATTCATCTTGAAATGGTCGCAGCGGACGCAGCCAAACCTTTGCGAGGACCATCCGCAAGGACAAAGAGAGAGTCCGACTTCCTAAAGGACTCAGTGACCATCAGATAAACTCTGATTGCCCGAACCACATCCAGAGAGTGCAAGGCAAATTGCATGAGATGCTTAGGACATAAGGAAGGCAACACAATGTCTTCATTAAAATGAAAATCTGACACCACCTTTAGGGAGAAAAGACTGATTAGGTCGGAGGACAACTTTATCCCTGTGAACGACAGGACAGCGCCGCCAACTCCGAGACTCTGCGAGCAGAAGTAATAGCCACTAGGATGCAACCTTCTGCGACAAAGAAAGCAGAGAAATCTCCTAATATTCTCAAAAGGAGGCTTTTGAAGAAGAACAGAGAAAACCAGATTGAGATCCCATGGTGGCAACAGGGATCTCCTTGGGGGAGCCAGATGATGCACCCACTGAATAAAAGTACAAATTAAGGCATTAGTAGCCAACGGACGTTGGAAGTAAATAGCCAAGGCCGACACCTGGCCCTTGATAGTCCCCAACACCGTCCCCGCTCAACCCCTTTTTGTAAAAAAGGCCAAAACCCTAGCTACAGAAAATAAGCGAGGGTGCAGCTGCAGCGATTGACACCATGAAATGTAGGATTTCCATGTGCGATGATCGATCTTCCTGGAAGTTGTCTTCCAAGCCTTCAAAAGGGTAGGAATCACCGAGTCAGAGAGATCCTGATCCCTCCACACCTTGCTCCATACAGCCAAGCCAGTAAAGCCAGCGACCATAAAGCAGGGTGGAAGATCGGTCCACGAGACAGTAGATCTTCCCGCAAAGGAATTCTCCATGGAGGATCCGCGACAATTCTTAACAGGTCTGCGTACCAAGACCACCGAAGCCAGTCTGGTGCCACCAGAATGACCGAAATGCCTTCCATCGCCACCCATCGAAGAAACCTTGGCAGGAGTATGAGCAAAGGGAAGGCATAGATCAGGAGATACTGGCTCCAAGGAGCCACCAGGGCGTCTGTAGCGTCGACCAGAGGATCCAGAGACCTGGCCACAAACCACTTAACTTTCCTGTTGAGGCGAGACGCAAACAGATCCACCTCCGGAGTCCCCCACCGGGCACACAGGAGATGAAAAACCTCTGGATGAAGGGACCATTCCCCTTGATCCAACACCTGACGACTCAGGTAATCTGCTTGCCAATTCTCGACACCAGGAATGTGGACAGAGCCGGAACATGGTGTTCCACCCAAACCAGAATCTCGGGCGACTCCTTGGCTGCCAGGACACTCTTGGAGCCCCCTTGATGATTGATGTAAGCCACGGCCGTGGCATTGTCTGACTGTATCCGAACCGGAGAGCCGTGCAGCCGACTCGTCCAGTGAAGCAGGCAGAGTTTGATCGCTCTCAGCTCCAGTATATTGATCAGCAAGGAAGACTCTTCCTGTCCCCTGGGCACAGAGCTTTCCTAGCACTCCACCCCAGCCTGACAGGCTGGCGTCCGTGGTGACCACCGTCCAAAACACTGGCAGGAAGGACATGCCCTGGCACAGGGCAGGTGACCGGAGCCACCAAGAAAGAGCCAACTTTGTAAGATGGCTCAAGCGAATCTTGTGATCCAAGGACCGTGGATCTCTGATCTATTTCGCCAGAATCTCATTTTGCAAAGGTCTCGAGTGAGACTGAGCAAATGGGGCTGCTTTGAAGGGCCCTCAAGTAAGTCCACAAGGAGGACTGATCGGTCTCCATCAGCAACCTGACTGCCCTTTGCAGCTTGCCAAAGCAGAGTCGAGGGTCAGTCCCAGATAGGTGACCCGTACTGATGGCATCAGATCAAATTTTTTTTTAAATTGATCTTCCACCCGAATTCCGCAAGGGTCTGAATCGTGATGGAGATGTTGCCCAACAGATCTGAGTGGGAGACTGCTCGCAACAGGAGATCGTCCAGATATCCCACAATTGAGATACCTCGCCAATGTAACAAGGCCAGCACAGGGGCCAGGACCTTGGTAAATACTCTGTGAGCCGAGGTGAGACCAAAGAGTAACGCCACAAATTGAAAGTGCTCCTCTGCCACCACAAAGCAGAGAAATTGCTGATGTCCCTCGAATATGGGGACCTGGCGATACGCATCCTTGAGATCGATGGAGGCCAGAAAATCCCCCTGATTCAATGATGCCACCACTGACCGAATGGACTCCATTCAAAACTTCTGCACCCGCACAAAGTGGTTCAGAGCCTTGAGATCCAGAATTGGATGCACCTTGCCCTCCTTTCTGGGCACCGTGAAAAGGTTTGAATAGAAACCTAGAGAGCGTTCCTGCTGAGCAACCAGCACTATCACCCCTTGCAGTCTCCCACAGAACCTTCAAACGCTCTGGAGACAGGTGAAGATTTGACTGAAAAAAACCTGTCCCCTGGCCGGGACCAGAATTCAATCTTGTACCCGGAACAAATCAGTTCACAAACCCAATCGTCCTGAATGAAGGAAGTCCAGGGTTCCTGGAAGAAGCGCAGACGTCCCCTCACCCCTAATCCAGGTAAGGGCGCCCCGTCAGGCTGAAGAGGACTTTTAAGCAGCACTGGACTGACCGGCCTTGGGCTTGCCCCAATGCTTTTTAGCCCCTCCAGAAGCTCTCAACGGCTTACCTTTTTCTTGCGCCCAGAAGGCACGAAAAAACGCTTATGGGCAGAAAAAGAGGGCCCCCCCTTAGTACGGGGAGTCTTATCGTTGGAGGATTGAGGAAGAAGAGCACTTTTCCCGCCAGTCAAGCCCTTTAATCGACTCATCCAATGGGTCGCCAAACAAACGCTCTCCCAGAAAAGGGAGATCAGCCAGGGCTCTCTTAGAAGCTTGTTCAGCCGACCAGGTCTTCAGCCAAAAAATTGCGTCTCAAGGCAATGCCCACAGCCGAAACCCTGGCCACCAGGGGAGCGGTATCCATAGATGCATCACACAGGAACACTAGAGCTTGAATCACCAGGTCCAACAGTTCAAGCTGTTCAGCAGGAACAGCCAGGGTCCAAAGACTCCCGCAAACCCCTAATCCATTCCGTCACTGTCTGTGAGACTAAAACAGACACACAGCGGTCTGCAGAGATCCCCTTTAAACTATACTAACAGCAGAGCGTGCAGGGATATGTCTGCAGGGACCCCACTACTGTACCACCACGTCCTGATCCTTCCAGCAGCATGCAGAAAGAGACAGAAAGTGACCCCGTCCAGCAGCAGGAAATAGAACACAGGAAGTGATATCACCTGAATGAAAGGTCACGCTGCTCAGTGCAGCACAAAAGGCTACACAACATGGATGCCCAAACAGTTCAACAGGAAGCTCAGGGAAAATGGCTGCCCCATACAAGTCTATGGGGAAAAAAAACTACATCGCCCACATTTATGATGGCAGCGCCCACGGCTTGCCATGCAGTCAGGGACCGACACTATGGAGGCCTTAAGGATCCACAACAGGAACAAGCAATCCCAAGGGTACCCTGCCGCCACCCCCCCCCCCCAGGGCGCCAGGCGCCCCAGACACATAGCCCCCCGCAGGAACTGGGAAGGGGGGCGTACACACAGAACGGGCACCAGGCAGGCCAGGGGGATCTTTTAGGAGGCACAATCCTGTTATCCCCAGGAGAGGGTCCGCATCCCCCCAAGGCCAGCAGGGGCAAGGGGGACACATTTACTCACCATACCATGGACTGGGTGGCTCCGCTTCGGGCAGACTGCCTCCCACCCGAAGTGGGGGTGCTGCCAGCCGAGGGGTAGGCTGCGACTCAGGGCGTTCCAGGTCGTCACGTCCCGGCGAGATATCCGCTCGCAGGCTTGATCCCACCTGGAAAAGGGGCACCGTCATGGCTAGGCCTAGTGCGGGATTATACCCTGCTCATGCTTGTAGGCCAGGCTGGGGGGACCATAAGGATCTACATTACCCAGTGCAAAGCCCCAGCCGGCATCGTTGTTTGTAGATCACCAGGAAATTCTTCCCTGAACACTAGCTAGCAAGTCAGTAAAGAGAAATAAAAGAAAACATTCTGAAAAGAATACAAAAAACTGAGACCGAGGTCCCAGTAGGAAAAACTAGGTCCTACTTCTTCTCTAGGCAGAAACAAACTGATGTGCTGAGCTGTGTCTGTGAGGGTTATGTCTGGAGGGACAGCCCCGTGGGCGTGTATATGTTAAAATTTTGTACTAATGTACTGCCTAGACTACTCCTGCAGGTGGCAGCATAGCCCACACAGCTCATGAAGATGAGGCTGCGTCGGTCAATGGACGATAGAGAAAATAGAATTCATTTATCAGTACTTGGATTCATTTTTGAACCTGCTCTTCTTTTATTGTTCCCTTTTTATGAACACAGTGGATGCAAGAGCTATACTGTTCACTTTTCCTGTCTACCACTGCATCTCTCTTTAGTCATGAATTGCTGGATTTTGAACCAGATCATAATGTTTTCTCTTCATTATAATACTTTCACAGAGATCTTAGAAATACTAGTAATCACTTTTCTATGGGTTGAACTAGATAGATTCGTGTCTTGCTTTAACCAGAATAACTATGTAATCACAATTTTAACTGTAAGCAAGTCTGTTGGGATCTTGTCACATAACATTTAAGAATTTGGCATCCCAATAAAATGAAGTTATAGCTATATGGTAGAAATGCACTGCCTTTAAGCAGGTGCACGGCAGTGCAATTCATTGTTGGGATTTGGGCCAGCGTGATTTTGGAAAAGATTCATTACCTTCTTTTGCAAGTTTTTTCTGCATAGGTCAGCCCATTGATATTATTGGAAAACACACAGAAAAACCTGGCGCTGAGAGCTAACAAATCTAAAGACCAGAAAGATGATTAACAATAAAAATGATGATAGGTGAAAAATGTCCATGGATCTCGTCAGGGGTGCAGCTGTCCCATACTCAGTCCCAAAAGGATAAATGACACAAGCAGCAAAAATAGAATAAAAAGTGCAGACCAAGGACAAAACTTGCTTGGAGATTTGAGGTACAAAAATATCAGTTTAATGGAAACACCACAACAGGGAAGTTCCAACTAATAGATTGGAAAAAAACGCTGGCCACCATGTGGAATGGCATAGAAAGATAAGCAGTACCTTATTGGGAGCCAATGGCGATGATAGTGTGCTGTACAGTAGATGTCACCCCAAGCAGGGGATAGGATGGAACCTGTAACTGGTAATGATGGAAAAGGGCTCGACCAGAAAAATGCCATATCAATGAAGAGAGCCCGCAAGTGCCGTCCTGCACTGGGGAGGCAAAATAGCAGTGTCACCGGCAGTTTCTCCGGAGAGCACTGGCGTCTCCTGCTCTCGTCGTCCGGAAGCTGCACCGGGAGATGACATCGCCGGGCAGCCGGAGACCAGTGAAGGTAAATGCAATGCAATACAATACAATGTCCATACCATGTGATGGGAAGAGGAACGACAAATGGTACTATATGATTCGGGGGAACCCCCTTCTTCAGGTCTAAAATTGGCGTTGAGAATAAGGAATTTAAATAGAGCAAGATGAGGGGGGGGGGGGTGACATGCTGTCACCCGCACTGACTCCCCCTACCTGGAAACTGCTGACAACAAATTACAAAATATACAAATATAACATACTGACCATGTGGAAAATTTGAAAAACATAAAACATAAAAAACGCATACAAAATCATATAAAAAGTTCAAGAAACATTGAAGTATATATGAAAAAAAAGGGCCCTTTTATATTTTATGCTATGTTTTATTAAAAGGGCCTTTTTTTTTCATATATTCTTCAATGTTTCTTGAATTGCTCATATGATTTTGTATACGTTTATGTTTTTCCAATTTTTCCACATGGTCAATACGTTATATTTGTAATTTGTTGTCAGCAGTTTCCAGGTTCCTCCCTCTTCCTTTCCCTATTTAAATCCCTTATTCTCAAAGCCAATTTTAGACCTGAAGAAGGGGGTTCCCCCGAAACATGTAGTCCCATTTGGCGTTCCTCTTCCCCTCAATAGCTGGCTGCCTCATCCATACACCTTTGCCATTTAGTGTGGACATTGCAATGAATGGTGTGGACAATGTATTGCATTGCATTTACCTTCACTGGTCTCCAGCTGCCTGGTGACGTCATCTCCTGGCGCAGCTTTGGGACGACGAGAGCAGAAGACACCAGTGCTCCCAGGAGATACTGCCGGCGGCCACACAGAAGTACCTGCTATTTTGCCTCCCCAGTGCAGAACGGCACTTGCGGGCTCTCTTCATTGATGTGGCATTTTTCTGGTCGAGCCCTTTTTCATCATTGCCAGTCACAGGTTCCATCCTATCCCCTGCTTGGGGTGACATCTCCTGTACAGCACACCATCATCACCATTGACACCCACTAAGGTACTGCTTATCTTTCTATGCCATTCCACATGGTGGCCAGCGTTTTTTAATCTATTAGTTGAATCTTCCCTGTTGTGAGGTTTCCAATAAACTGATATTTTTGTACCTCAAATCTCCAAGCAAGTTTTGTTCTTGGTCTGGGGGAGCTCTTTTCATTCCATTTTTGCTACTTGCATTGATATTATTGAGCTGCTCTACATGCGACATGCAGAAATGTGCCTGTGCTTGGTCACACCTGTACCAGTGCGATGTGCATAAAGCCTAAAGTTTAAGAGAAACCAAAAGAAAAAACTGATAAATCAGCACCAGGGACATAACTTACAGCCCGTAGGTAGTGTCCCGTGTGCTGAATGTCTGTTCTTCTAGAAACAAATATAACATATGTTGCCGCACTAAACAATGAAAATAATAAAAATTGTTAAAACTGTGTCCATCACAGACACGGACTACGCCCAACCATGTCTGTGATGTTACCACGCAAGTCAAGCTTGTCTACATGTGGACTAGTTCCCAAGAACCATTGATTTTTTTAGGTGCTGCATTTTATCTGGAGTTTTGTTAATTCTTAGTATCATTTTCTTTTAATAAAATATCATACAGTTTTACACTATTTGGACCATTTTTTTTTTCATATGGTTTGTGAGCTAGAGCGATTTTCATTGTCAGCCATGACACTATCCTTTTTAGCCTAAACTAAGGGAACTGAAGCGATCTTCTGTGTATCACTCACGATTTTCTAGACTCTTATAATTTGGAATTCAGATCTCTGGTGAGCAAGCATTTCACATGATTCAAGGCGGAGATGCACCTGGGTGGAAACTCTACAAATTATTTGTACACTTACATTGGATATTCACTTCAAGAGACTGTGTACACTTACATTGGATACTCACTTCAAGAGACAGAGAGACAGAGACAGAGAGCGAGAGAGAGAGAGACATTTATTATTTTGATTGTTTATTGCAGCAACTTGTATTTGTTTCTATCCCCAAATGTCCTCTTGTGTTGTTGCCTGCAGCTTAGATTCATTTTTTGATTTCATTTTACATTTTCTACCTGTGCAATAATTTTATTTATTTATATTGTTCTTCTAGACATCCTCTACTGTCCATGCTCTCTTACCCCCCATAATCTTCCAGTGATGTGGCTGTTAATACAACTAAGGGGCTCCCACAGACTCCAGACAAGAGCCTGACTATGCCAGCCCCCTCTGTCATTCACAGCAGCTATACTACAGCTTCTCCGAATAAAACAGGATCTAAGAAAGGAGGAGGAATAGATGAGCAGTACAGCTTCTATGAATAGACAGCTGGGCAGAAGGGGCAGGCATAGTCAGGCACTCTAATGAGAGTGTATGACAGCCCCTTAGTTGCATTTACCCACATGCATAAGACAAAATTAATGTGGGTGGCATCAATGGGGCAGGATTTAACCTTAAATAAGAGGCATCAGTACAAAGGACACAGCTGATTGTATGTTTTGTCCCTTATGCTGATTTTTCTTTTCTTTTTTTCTTTTCAATGTTGGCTGCAGCACTTCGATTTAAAATACGTTCCTGTAAAGAAGGTAGTGGATATTTACCTCTACTGCAGTCTGCGCTGCCAAACCCAACTCCATTGAAGAGAAAGCAACCCCTGAACTCTCAAAAACTGACACCTTCATTCTGCCAACCTTTAGTATTTATTGGTTAAAGGCAGGGGGAGAGAAAGTGCCCACTATCTAAGGAACTTCTTATTTAGACTTTGAGTGTATTATTATTACTTTAGAAGTTCTAATGTTCTCCCGACCCAGGAAACATATGTTTTTGTTTATTTAAGTTTCCACCTATATCCATGTGAAATCTCTTCTCTTCTGTTTGGTGAATGCAAAGGTAAAAAAAAAAAAAATTTGAATAATAAACAGGATCACAATGGACAATACATTTTAGTTATGGGAGCATGTAGTATAGAACACTAAAAACTTGACACCTCAGCGCTAAGGCTCCATGAACACTAGCATTTTTTTTAAGCCTAAAAAATGCTAGAAAAAAAAATGCTTGATGACAAATGCTGATAATAGCGTTTTTGTGCTGGCTTGTTATAGTGTTTTAGTAGCTTTTAGGAGCATTAGAGTTTAAGTAGTGTCCGTTGAAGCTATGTCGCGGTGACCTAGTGCGTAGCTGCGGTCTGCGGAGGCTCACTGGCCAGACTGGGGAGACCACTGGATCTAGATTATCCAGCCCATTGCCCAGCCCGGAAGTTGATTGTAGATTCTCAAACAAGAAAAAGCAAACAGATGCAAGGAAGGAGAGAAAAATTGGATTTTTGACTTTCTCTGATGTTCATGGACAGACACAGCTCCTCAGGATTCTTGATCATTAGGTATACTGCTCCCTACAGGAATAGGGTGCTAACCAGAAAAAAGAACTTGACTAAGCCTATGGGCAGTTCCAGGAGGTATACTTCCCTTCCCCTCTCTTTGTTACAAGCAGTTTAACCCATGGAGGGTTGGGTGCTGTGTCCGTCAATAAACATCAGAGAAAGTCAAAAATCCAATTTTTCTCTCCTTCTCATCCTTCTTGCATCAAAAATCCCATTTTCTCTTTAGTTCATTGGTGGGGTCAAATTTCGAACCCCGTGAATAAAGTTACGCACCAGGGAGTGCGTGGCCAGGGGTCATTGAAAGAAGACCGCCAAGGCCGACACCTGGCCCTTGATGGTACTCAAGGCCAACTTCTGCTCAACCCACCCCCCCCCCCCCATTGAAAGAACGTCAAGACCCGAGACATCTAGAAGGAGCGAGGGTAAACACCAAGCGACTCACACCACGAAGTGTATGCTTTCCACGTACGATGGTAGATCTTCCTAGAGGTACACTTCCTAGCTTTCAGCAGTGTCGGAATCACTGACCCAGGCAAACCTCTATCCCTCAGCACCTGGCTTTTACCAGCCAAGCCGTCAAAGCCAGCTACTGTAAAGCAGGATGGAAGATTGGTCCTTGGGACAACAGATCCTCCCTGAGAGGCAGTCTCCAAGCAACGTCGGTGAACAGCCGCACCAAGTCGGCGTACCAAGACCGGCGAGGCCAGTCTGGGGCCACTAGAATGATCAGAATACCTTCTGCCTCGATCCTGGGCAAGAGCCTCGGCAGAAGCTTGAGAGGAGGGAAAGCGAAAATCAGATACTGGCCCCACAGAGCCACCAGCGCTTCTGTGGTGTTCATCAGAGGATCCCATGACCATGCCACAAACTTCTGAACCTTTCTGTTGAGCCAAGATGCCAACAGATCCACCTCAGGGGTTCCCCACTGGAGACATACAGTGCCTTGTGAAAGTATTTGGCCCCCTTGAACTTTGCGAACTTTTGCCACATTTCAGGCTTCAAACATAAAGATATAAAACTGTAATATTTTGTAAAGAAACAACAACAAGTGGGACACAATCATGAAGTGGAACGAAATTTATTGGATATTTCAAACTTTGTTAACAAATAAAAAACTGAAAAATTGGGTGTGCAAAATTATTCAGCCCCTTTACTTTCAGTGCAGCAAACTCTCTCCAGAAGTTCAGTGAGGATCTCTGAATGATCCAATGTTGACCCAAATGACTAATGATGATAAATAGAATCCACCTGTGTGTAATCAAGTCTCAGTATAAATGCACCTGCACTGTGATAGTCTCAGAGGTCCGTTTAAAGCGCAGAGAGCATCATGAAGAACAAGGAACACACCAGGCAGGTCCGAGATACTGTTGTGGAGAAATTTAAAGCCGGATTTGGATACAAAGATTTCCCAAGCTTTAAACATCCCAAGGAGCACTGTGCAAGCGATAATATTGAAATGGAAGGAGTATCAGACCACTGCATATCTACAAAGACCTGGCTGTCCCTCTAAAATTTCAGCTCATACAAGGAGTAGACTGATCAGAGATGTAGCCAAGAGGCCCATGATCACTCTGGATGAACTGCAGAGATCTACAGCTGAGGTGGGAGACTCTGTCCATAGGACAACAATCAGTTGTATACTGCACAAATCTGGCCTTTATGGAAGAGTGGCAAGAAGAAAGCAATTTCTTAAAGAGATCCATAAAAGGTGTCGTTTAAAGTTTGCCACAAGCCACCTGGGAGACACACCAAACATGTGGAAGAAGGTGCTCTGGTCAGATGAAACCAAAATCGAACATTTTGGCAACAATGCAAAACGTTATGTTTGGCGTAAAAGCAACACAGCTTATCACCCTGAACACACTGTCAAACATGGCATCAGCAGGGACAGGGAAGATGGTTAAAATTGATGGGAAGATGGATGGAGCCAAATACAGGGCCATTCTGGAAGAAAACCTGATGGAGTCTCCAAAAGACCTGAGACTGGGACGGAGATTTGTCTTCCAACAAGACAATGATCCAAAACATAAAGCAAAATCTACAATGGAATGGTTCACAAATAAACATATCCAGGTGTTAGAATGGCCAAGTCAAAGTCCAGACCTGAATCCAATCGAGAATCTGTGGAAAGAACTGAAAACTGCTGTTCACAAACACTCTCCATCCAACCTCACTGAGCTCGAGCTGTTTTGCAAGGAGGAATGGGCAAAAATTTCAGTCTCACGATGTGCAAAACTGATAGAGACATACCCCAAGCGACTTACAGCTGTAATCGCAGCAAAAGGTGGCGCTGCAAAGTATTAACTTAAGGGGGCTGAATAATTTTGCAAGCCCAATTTTTCCGTTTTTTATTTGTTAAAAAAGTTTGAAATATCCAATAAATTTCGTTCCACTTCATGATTATGTCCCACTTGTTGATTCTTCACAAAAAATTACAGTTTTATATCTTTATGTTTGAAGCCTGAAATGTGGAAAAAATTTGCAAAGTTCAAGGGGGCCGAATACTTTCGCAAGGCACTGTATCTGATGAAACACGTTGGGGTAAAGGAATCACTCCCCTTGGTCCAACACCTGCCGACTAAGATAATCGGCCTGCCAGTTTTCCACCCCTGGAACGTATACAGAGGAGAGGGCCGGAACAAAGTGATCTGCCCACCGTAGACTACCAGCTACCTCCAGAACTGCCAACACACTTTTTGTTCCACCCTGGTGATTGACATAAGCAACAGCTGTGTTGTTGTCTGACTGAACTCACACTGGAGCCCCCAGAAGATGATTCGTCCAGTGATCCATGCACAGCCTGATTGCTCAGAGTTCCAGGACATTTATCTGTAGTCTGGACTCTTCCAGTTTCCAAACACCCTGAGCTCTGACCCAGGACACCTCCCAACCCAGACAGACTGTGCAATACACGGGGGGAAAGCATTTGCCCTGTCGCAGAGCCGGAGAGCGAAGCCACCAGACCAGAAACCCTTTTGGTTTCCCAGCTTAACCAGATCGGAGTTTCCGGAGACTTCAGACAATTGTCCCATTTGCCCAAGATCTCCCTTTGCAGGGACCTCGTATGGAACTGTGCAAATGGAACCACCTTGAAGGTAGATACTATCAGGCCCAGCACCAGCATGCAAGTCCGGAGGGATGACCATCTGCTGGCCAGCAGGAGATAAATTGCAGCATGCACCTTCTGGAGTTTGTCCAGAGGAAGGAACACTCTGGCTAGAGCTGATTCCAGAGTCAGACCCAGATAATCCAATTTTCTGGATGGAATCAGAGCAGACTTCTGGTAACTCAGAAGCCAGCCGAACTCCCTCAAGTCTGTATAGTGATCTCCATGTCATCCACCAGAGCAGCAGAGAACTCTGCTCGCAAGAGGAGGTCATCCAGATAGCCCAGTACTGTGATCCCCTGCTGCCATAGCAATGCCAGAACCAAGGCCAACACTTTTGTGAAGACCCGAGGGGCAGAGGCGAGACCAAAGGGTAATGACACAAACTGATAATGCTCCCCTTCTACAGCAAAGCGGAGGAAGCGCTGGTGACGTGCACAGACTGGAATGTGCAAGTAAGCATCCCTGATGTTGATAGAGGCAAGAAAATCCCCCTGATGGAGGGATGCCACTACTGTGCAAGTAGACTCCATCCTGAACTTCTGTACCTGCACAAAGCAGTTAAGGGCCTAGAAATCCAGAATCCGATGCACCTTGCCCTCTTACTTTGGTCAGGTTGAAGGGGCCTTGTCCGCGGGTCTGGAGAATCCCACTTTCTGCTTTCCAGACTAAGGCCACTTGGAACCTCCCGAAGAGGATTTGAAAGGTTTAAACCCTTGTCAGTGGACCCTGAGGGATGAAAAACCTTCTTGTGAGCTGAGAATGATGGACCACGTCTACGACAAGGTTCTTTACCCTCACCAGCCTGTGGAAGAAAAGTACTCTTCCCCCTTGTGAGACTCTTAATGATGTCATCCAGGGTAGCCCCAAACAGGTGATATCACTGAAAAGGTAGCTCAGTTAAAGCCGTTTTAGAGGTCTGGTCTGCAGACCAAAATTAAGCCACGATAGGTGCCGGAGTACCACTGCCCAAACAGACAGCCTAGAAATCAGGGGAGCCACATCCAAAGAGTCCCTGAACCAACTGGTCCGCCAGTTCAGCAGGGGGGAGCAGCTCAATCACTGCCCAAAAGTTCAGCCCACTTGGTCAGAGTTTGCAACACCGGGGCAATACTGAAGACCAGCCTAAGCGCCAAACCAGCAACAGTGAATATATTGGCCGGCCCCAGCCTCCGCTTTTTTTGTCAGCTGGATCCTTAAAGGTAGGAGTGGAGGATTCACCTGAAAAGTTAGGGCGTGTGGCCGCAGACCCCGCAGGGTGGGCCACAACCACGGCGGCCAAATCAGATTCAGGATCTGAGAAGACAGGTGGGCAGGGGAAGGTGGGGGTGCTTTTTGCAAGCCCTGCCACCCAAAAAGCCACCTCCACCCAGGACACAAAGGACTCCAGGACCGCCGTCAGTGCATCAATGGATGGTTGGGACCCCAAGGGCCCTGCAGCCTCTGAGAGGGGGTCAGGGGGGGGGGGGGAACGTGCTCCAAAGGACTTCATTAGTAAATAGGGGGACCCCACAAAAAGTGTCAAACACTGCTAAGGGACACCCCCACCATGCTGGTAAAACCACCAGGTCGTCAGCGACAGAGCACCCCACGATCCAGCATTAGAAAGACGGAGGACCCCACCAGACTCGCCACACCACCAGATAGGCACTGGCAGCACCAGGATAAACTGTACTCCACGTGCGGCGTCCAGGGAAAGAAGAGAACCAGGAGTCAGCACCAGGGGACAAGGAGGGGCTCCCACAGCCAAAATCACAACCCAGAGGCTCCTCTGTAATGGCTGCCACTTATTTGTATGCCCGGCCACTGGACTACACAAACATGGCCGCCAGCCATATACATTACAGGTTACAACAAAATGGCCGCCCCGCTTCAAAAGGCAACCAGGAGGGATCCCTGGGGCCCAAGAAAAGCACCACAGGGAAAGGGGGAACTGGGCACAGACCCCCACCAGGTCCAGTACTGCCCCCCCCCACCATTACAGCACCATGCCCCAGCCCCAACACCCAGCCCAAACCACCACAATACCCCAGATGGGGGGGGTGGATGGGGGGGCTAGTTGACTCACAGGGACTGCAACCAAATTAATTCAGGGGGGCCTAACAGGAAGGAGGGGAACATGGGGGTCTGACCTTCCCATGGAGGGGTCCGAGTCTACCCCAAAACCCTCTAGGAAGAGGGGGGACAGCTACTCACCATACTGGGAACCAGGCGGGCACCGCTCCAGACAAAACCCCCTCGCCATCTAAATGGGGGCTGTCGGGCAGGAGGAACGCTGCGACACAGGCGGAGGCCTGGGGATATGCAACCTCGCGAGGCATTTAACGTGCAGGCCAGTCCCCATCCAGTGGGGCTATGTGGTGGCCGACCTAGCGCGGAGCTGTGGTATGTGTGCAGTCGCTGGCCAGACTGGGGTAACCATTGGATCTAGATTATTCAGTCTGTCGCCCAGTCCGGCAGTTGATTGTAGATCTCCCAGGGGAGAAAAAAATTGATTTTTGACTTACCATAAAATCCTTTTCTCTTAAGTTCATTGACGGACGCACTCCTCTAATCCATATCAGAAGGGTTATACTGCCCCCTACAGGAGTAGGACACTAGGCAGAAAAAAAAGTTATGGCTACGCCTATGGGCAGTCCCAGAGTGTACACCCTCTCTCTTCCTACATAGGATGTCAGTTTTGTATCAAAGCAGTGTCAGAAAAGTAACACCAACCCAACTCAAAATAGAGGGGTGGGTACTGCGTCCGTCAATGAACTTAAGAGAAAAGGATTTTACGGTAAATCAAAAATCCAGTTCTCTCTATCGTTCATTGACAGATGCAGTCCGCTGATTCATATCAGTAGGGACGTCCCACAGCAGTGCCATAAAATGAGGGGTGGGAACAGCAGAAAAGAACAAGTCCCCATGGCTAAACATAGCCAACCAGGTAACATAGAACTCATTGGAGCAAAAGATGAGGCCCATCTGAAACAAACAGTAAAAACCCTCAAGGAAGGCCAAAAGCCCTCCAGACAGCTGCCAGCAAAACTTTGTGGCCAAAAGAAGCATCCGTAAATGCCAGCATATGCACCTTATAAAATTTGGTAAAGGTGTGAACAGACGACCAGGTAGCCGTCTTGCCTGAAGCACAGATGCCTGTATGGCGAAAAGCCCAGGAAGCACTAGGCGCCAAAGTAGAATGCACCGAACCAGGGACCTGACCCTTAATTGATTAATCCTGCACTACCCTCTCCAACTGAAAATAGTTGCGGCAGATGCAGGCAGCCCTGTTCTGGGCCATCTGTGAGTACAGAGAGTGAACCTGACTCACGAAAAGACTCAGTAGTCACCAAGTACACCTTGAGTGCCCGAACTATATCCAAGGTATTCACATTTCTTAGGATGTTTGGGCTTAGGACAAGGATGGTAATACAATGTCCTCGTTCAAGGTGGCATGCCAGATGCAACCTGCGCCCCAGGCGCAGCCGCCGCTGCGTCCTCCAAATTGCAGGGTGTCTCGCACCAAAACCACCAGTGCATCCACCAGCGCCTGAATCATGCGCGGCAGTAGAAAATTCATCCTCATTATCCGAGGAGACTGGGCGCGAGGTAATAGACCCAGCAGGGAGGACCCTGTCTGCGGTGGCTGAGTCAGACTCAGAATCCGAGACATTAGATGAGGCAGGGGTAGGTGGAGAAACATTTCAGCGTACCGCGCCCTCTCAAGGCCACCTCCATCTGGACACACAACAGGACAGAGGGAAACCCAGGAATGTGGGGATCTGACCATCCCAGGGAGGGGCCCGCGTCCACCTTAAAATCCGCCAGGGAAGAGGGGGGGAATGTTTACTCATCGTACCAGGAACACAGGTGGGCGCCATCTCTTGAAAGGACCCCTCTAGACCGCAGTGTGGGGGCTGTTGGCCAAATAGAAACGCTGCGACATAGGCCTAGACCCTGTCGTGTGCGACCTGGCGAGACGTTTAACTTGCGGGGCCAGTCCCCGTCCAGTGGGACAATGTCGCAGCCGACCCAGCGCAGAGCTAAGGCCTGCACGCGCTCGCTGGCCAGACTGGGGTGACCACTGTATCTAGATATCCAAACCGTCGCCTAGCCCGGCATAGTTGCTTGAAGATCTCACAGGAAAAAATTCCGGAAAAAAAGACTAGCTAAAAAAATAAATCTACATAAAAAAAAATACTTTTATGCCAGGACCAAAGATCCCAGCAAGGAACTAGGTTCTTACTCCTGACTAGGCAGATTAAAACTGACATCCTATGTAGAAAGAGAGAGGGTGCCCATAGGCATAGCCAGAAAATTTTTCCTGCCTAGTGTCCTACCCCTCTAGGGGGCAGTATAACCCTACTGATATGCGTCCATCAATGAACGATGGAGAAAAAGCTATTTAAAAAGAAAAAATTGCAAGGACCAGAGATCCCAGCAAGGAACTAGGTCCTTACACCTGACTAGGCAAAAAAAAAAACTTTATACCCATAGCAGAGAGGGGAGGGGGAGTATACCTTCTCGGACTACCCATAGGCGTAGTCAAGTTATTTTTCTACCTAGTGTCCTACTCCTGTAGGGGGCAGTATAAACCAACGGTCAAGACTTCCGGTTCCGGCGCCCATGTAGGAGGCAGCGCGGGACATCGGCTCCAGGACAAACCGGCCACATAGCCTGCATACTTGCCCATCCGCACTCGCTCTTGCTGCCATCGGCCAGCCAGTGACCCGGGACCCCGATCGCTATGGATCGATTCCTCCATCACGGCGGCGCTCCGCCGGCGGCCCAAATCAAGCCCGCGGCTTCAAATGCGGCCTACTCTGAGGAAGACATGGCGGACGCCGCCCCCCCTCAGGCGCCACTGACACAGCCACACCAGACCACCACATCCATCCCCGAGGCACAGATATCCTCCCTGGCACAGGCTGTGGCCACCCTGCTGTCCCCCACGATTAAGGACGCTGTGGACAAAGCCATCTCTGAGGGGATTGCCCAGATAAAGAAGGAGATAGGAGACCATGCACATCGGCTGACAGAAATAGAACACAGAATGTCTGACCTGGAGGATGAGCTACAGGGTTCTTTTGCGATGGACCAGCAGGCCAGGCAGACACAGAGGTATCTCCTAGATAAAGTGGATGATCTGGAGAACAGATCTAGGAGAAATAACCTCCGGATCATAGGACTGCCAGAGACCTATGGAGCAGAAACTCTTTGTGACATCGCTTCAGCACGCCTCCCTGCGGCTCTGGGGATCCAGACGCCTTGCTCTGTGGAACGCGCTCATCGCCTGGGGGCCCCCTCCAATGACAGACGCACACCGCGATCGATCATCGTGCGATACCTGAATTATATGGACCGGCAGAATATTCTAAAATCCTTCCGCAACTCCAAGGCTCTGCAAGTCGACGGCCATAAGCTGCTGATATTCGCAGATTACTCCCAGGAGGTTTCCCGCCGCAGGAAGGCCTTTCAACCGATTTGTCAGGCCCTGTTCCACAAGTCTATTAAGTTTACACTGGCATACCCAGCCATACTTCGCCTAGCGGACCTATCCGGAGAACAGAAATCCTTCTCGGCACCCGACGAGGCCTACCACTTTCTGGAACGCCACTACAAACTCACCCTGGACCCCCCGTCCACACCGTCACCTCAACGCCCCCAGGGGGCAAGGGGACAGCAGAGCCCCAGAAAGGATCCAGCAAAGAAGAAACGGATCTCTTACCGCCACAGACCACGCTGATGGCCCACCTGATGCCGGACTGATAACTGTCTACTATGCTCCAACGAACTCGCCCTGTGCATATCCTGTGCTTCCCAACGTCGGTACCCCAGTCTGGTACCTGGTAACTATACATGTCTAATATGGTTACACACAACTGTCATTTTCTTTATTCTTTTACCAGTTACGCTAGGATGAGTCGTAGCTAGTTCAGTATACCCGTCATGGCTGTTTGACCCCTTACGGGTCTCTTTACTGCATATTTGTTATTAGATGCCATTTTAAATGCATAGGCCCGACCCGCCTGCGTGGGATATACCGTGCACGCGGGTCGCCGCCATTCTGTAGCTTTCCCTCTCCAGTGTTGAGCCTGCTACTACGTCGGGGACCTCCCGCGTTTGTTCTAAGCAGCATCCCTCAATTACTGCTTATTGATCATCCAAGGCGGGGCATACCACACTGGACCTGGTAACGCTGTCCGATGCGTGAGCTCATTTACATGAGGAAAAAAGTGAAGTTCTACATGTTTATCTTTTGTTCCCTGCTGGTTTACCCTTTGGCTCACGTTGGGCCTACCCTTCTACCTTTGCCTATTCCCTTGGCATCTACCTTCACCTACCGTTCGTTGTCCTCCTTATCTGACCTATTTGACCAGTTGGGCATCCCGTCACGAGGCATAACACTAGAGGCGCTCCCACAGATAACCCTTAATCGTCACGAGTTGTCTCTCCCGTGGGACCCTCCATGAGTGTCATATCTTGGAATGTTAAGGGACTTAGATCACCTAACAAAAGGATGGCAGTTCTCAGACACTTGAAGCGTTTGAAAGCTGACATTGCGATTTTACAGGAAACGCACTTGGAAGCAAAGGACTTCCATCGTATGCGCAAGTTGTGGGTGGGACAGGTTTTTGGCTCTCCGGCAGTGAAGGGCAAGGCAGGGGTCCTAATACTCGTTCACAAGAACTTACAAGCTACCATCAAACACACGGTATCTGACGCGGAGGGACGCATAGTGATACTACACCTAGACACGGCGCAACGGGAATGGGCAATTGCGGGTGTCTACGCCCCGAACACGCCCTCGCCGCCTTTCTTTCAGTCTTTAACCCAGACATTAGCTCCCTTCCTTCAAATCTGTAAAGAAAAGCGCACGCAACCTCGGGCAATAACGCTTTAATAAAGGACAACAACACAGTACATTGGAATTGCACTCACACTTTTCCTTTAAGACAATCGCTTTACAGCATTCCAACAGGAGCTACTCGCTCCTCCCGTCCCTCCAGATGGTGACTCTGCGGTCTCCTCATTCGCGGCTGCCGCCGCTGTTTCCCCGCTCTCCTTCACTTCCTGTGTTGCCTGGTCACCGGATGCCGGTTCTAGTGCGCCTGCGCACTATACCAACGTAATCTACGGCGCCTCAGGAGAGCCTCAGCCAAAGCCGGAGCCACAAGTTGTACGGAGCTGCGAGGTGGGAGATTCAAGACACGGGTGCACTGCCTCTGCTGTTACTACGGACCGTAGTAACAGCAGAGGCAGTGCACCCGTGTCTTGAATCTCCCACCTCGCAGCTCCGTACAACTTGTGGCTCCGGCTTTGGCTGAGGCTCTCCTGAGGCGCCGTAGATTACGTTGGTATAGTGCGCAGGCGCACTAGAACCGGCATCCGGTGACCAGGCAACACAGGAAGTGAAGGAGAGCGGGGAAACAGCGGCGGCAGCCGCGAATGAGGAGACCGCAGAGTCACCATCTGGAGGGACGGGAGGAGCGAGTAGCTCCTGTTGGAATGCTGTAAAGCGATTGTCTTAAAGGAAAAGTGTGAGTGCAATTCCAATGTACTGTGTTGTTGTCCTTTATTAAAGCGTTATTGCCCGAGGTTGCGTGCGCTTTTCTTTACAGATTTGAATTGTTTTGATCCGCCCCCCCCCCCCCCCCCCCCAGTGGAGTGAGAGAGGAGCAGCAGCAACCAGGACATTTCAGCTATAAAACATACAAACAAAGGAGGTGAATACATGGACAGCGCCATGGGCTGGTGAAGTACTCCTCTTTGTACTTGTTGTATATCAGCATGTGCAGGATCTGTCCTTCTTGATTGCTCCCTTCCTTCATCTACCGCTTTTAGTAGCGGGAGACTTCAACCAACTAATGGACCCGGCGGAGGACAGATCCCTCGCCGCTAGAGCCCTCCAGAACCCAAGTTCACGTCACTCCTCGTTGCTGCGGGAATTTGCAGATAGCGTACACCTCTCCGATGTGTGGCGATTACACAACCCTGAAGGGAGAGAATACTCCTTTTATTCTCACCCCCACCAGTCGCTCTCCAGAATCGATTACATTTTTGCGAATCCCACTGTACTTGCTTATGTGACATCCCCTCTCATACATGACATAGCGATATCTGATCACGCCCCAGTCTCAGTTGGCATCACCCTATATAACTCCACTCCTGCTGCGAAATGTTGGCGCTTTCCCTCATATCTCGCTAAAGACCCGGGGGTCTCCTCCCTCATCAAAGCGGCCTGGACAGAATTTGTTACACAAAACGAATCTCCCTCGGTATCTCCCACCCTTCTTTGGGAGACAGGGAAAGCAGTCCTAAGAGGTCGTCTTATATCTTATGCCGCGGCATATAAGAAGACACTATCCAAATCTTTTGAGACGGCCAGCTCTTCACTGAGAGCGGCACAGGCTGCGCTCCACAGCCGCAACTCTCCTGAAAACATAGTCCGCTGGCGGTCTGCTAAGGCAGTCTTTGATGAGTGGGCCGAGAAGAGGGAACAGCTATATAGATCACACCAGGAATGGAAATTCCACTGTTATGGTAACAAACCGGGAAAGCTCTTGGCCTCTCTGTGCCGAGGCCCCTTCACCCCTACTCAGGTGTCTGCTCTCAGAGACACTGATGGCCAAATAGTGAACGACCCAAAAGACATCAATAAGGTTTTTGCTCAATTCTACCAAAACCTGTACAGCCATGAGCCTATGGACGAGAGGATGGCCTCAGAGTGGCTCTCCAGAATCGGCCTCCCGACTATTACTCAAGACCAACTATCGCAGCTCAATGCCCCATTGACTTTGGAAGAATTGACCAAAACCATCAAATCACTAACACCGGGGAAATCACCGGGCCCCGACGGGTACACGCCAGACTTTTACAAGCTAGCAATGGAATCGGTAGCACCGACACTGCTGTCTGTATTTAACCATATACTGGATGGCCATCCCTACCTTCCTACGGGCAGCCAAGCCCACATCAAACTGATATACAAAAAAGGTAAGGACCCACTAGACCCGGGCTCTTATAGGCCGATCTCACTACTTAATGTAGATTCCAAATTGTTATCCAAATTGATGGCGGACAGATTGGCATCCATAATGCCTACTCTCGTTCACCCCTCACAGGCGGGGTTCACGAAGGGTAGGTCAGCGACCTCCAACATCAGGAAAGTACTTCTCGCATTGGAGAAGGCAAAATCAGACCCGGGCGCAGACACAGCGATCATAACTCTCGATGCCGAAAAGGCGTTCGATAACGTTAATATCCAATGGTTGGATCGCATGCTTCTCCAATTGGGCTTCTCCGGTAAATTTCTCCACCTGATCCGCGCGATGTACACGTCCCCAGCAGCACAGGTGGTGATAGCGGGACATATGTCCCCGTCCTTTCGTCTACTCAAAGGGACGAGGCAGGGGTGCCCGCTTTCCCCGCTTTTGTTCAACTTGGCGCTGGAACCGCTATCTAGGGCCCTCTTGGCACACCCAGACTTACATGGTATTGGGGTGGGCACCGAAGAGCTTCGTATTGCAATGTTTGCTGATGACGTCCTTTTATTTACATCGGCTCCGGGCCAGGATATACCCACAGTCCAATCCATATTTGCTGACTATCGTCTGTGCTCGGGTCTGCGCATTAACTTTACCAAGAGCGAAGTCCTGCCCCTCAACACGACGAGTACCCCGTCGTGGGCAAACACCTCAACTCTCCGTATAGCAACATCTCACATAACTTACCTTGGGGTCAAAACAGGCCGTTTCCCCTCATCAATATATCACCTAAATTTTACGCCAGTCCTCGATAAAATGATAGCTGAAATGAAAACTTGGGCCAACTTACCGCTGTCCTTCTTCGGAAGATGCCATCTTTACAAAATGACTACCTTCCCCAAGTTATTGTATCCGCTGCAAACCATTCCTTTGCTTTTAAAACACACTGATGTCACTAGACTACACAAAGCGCTGTCCACCTTCCTATGGAAGGGGAAGAGACCTCGCATCTCCCTCATCAAACTACACCTACCGAAAAGAGAGGGGGGAGTGGATCTACCTAACACGAGATTATACAACATAGTATGCCTCTTGAGGGGATGTCTAGATTGGCTCAGCCAGGATTCGCGTTACACCAACTGGTCGCTGGAGACGCAGATGGTGGCCCCATGTGACCTCATAGCGCTGCTGCACTGTGGGACGGGGGATATACCGCAACCCCTTCGCAACAACATCTTGATAAGAGACACAGTGGCGACTTGGCGAGAAGTGCGGAAGAAGCTGGGGACCCCCCAGCGGTTGTCAAGGTATCTACCCATACACCGCCACCCCGGGTTCCCACAGGCGCAGCAGCACTCAATTTATGAAATGTGGTCATCTAAGGGGATCGAGCGGTTCCACCAACTGTTTGATGTACACACGGGCAGACCGTTGGCTTTCGCCAGCTTTGCGGAAGCCTACGGCCTTCCTCCAGGGCATTACCTCTATTTCAGGCAATGTATAAGTTATGTATCTGACCTGTGTAATACTCCCTCACAACGTTTTCGCTCAAACCTTTTGGACACATGGATACAACAGGGAAAGCACAGGATATCACAGCTATACAAGCCTCTAAATCAGGAACTCTTGAAGGGGATTTCGGCTTCCATAGCCAAGCCCTGGAACAAGGCGCTCCACTCCTCTGACGCACATCGGAAGATCCTTCAAGGATACACCACCACCCGTATGTACGTCTCCAACGAATTCTGGAGGGAACAACAATTTAAAATCCTACATGGTGCGTACCTCCCGCACATTCGGTGGTCTACTGACGCCGCCCACCACTTTTGTACTCTATGCAATGAACATTTCCCTTCCCTTCTTCACAAGCTATGGTCGTTTATCCACATATCATCCTTCTGGGATAAGGTGACTAGGTATGTTGCCAAAATGACCGGGGTACTACTCCCCCATGATATTTACCCTCTACTTTTTAACTGCTTGAACAAAAACTCCACCTCCTTGTCTCAGTCAAATTGGAAGCTTTTGTCCTTACACAAATCCTGGATAGTGTCCTGCCTAATGTCGGCCCGCAGGCTGATACTCCGTCATTGGCTTTTGGACTCTGCCCCCACAATTTCAGAATTGTCCACTGCCATGTCTGCATTGAGAACCACAAAATCTGTGGGTCTCTCCATCGACCCAAGTCTGTCTCACAAAAAATTTGACAACAAATGGAACTGTCTATCGTCCACCTGCCCCATGAGAGCTGAAGGATACTTAGCTCCCGTCTCTGTTCGATCTAAGATCCCACCACTACTGACTTAGTGGACTACAACGCACCGGTGTACAGCACTCTCCACAACTGTAATCTCCCTATGTAGTATGAATAAGTTTTAGCCTCTTTTTAATGCCTCACTGTATGTATAAGTCTGTTCAGGTGACAACGGGCTCCTCTGAGCTTTCAGGACTGAGCCGCTCGACTACGGTGGGCAGCCCAGTCCCAAACGAATAGCAACGGCGGTCTTGATACCCTACCAATACTAAATATGATGCCTACCACCCATCCTCCCTCCCCTCTCCCTCATCTCCCCCCCCCACCCATGTCATTCCTTGACACCAGGCTATACTTTGCTCCTTTTCTGTACAGCCCTCCCCCCCCCCCCAGAGTTACACAAAACACCCTAGGCTTTGCAGAAAATTGATCCTGCGATTCCACCCAGGAAATTCCTTGCGACCAGCATTGGCACTTGGCAGAGCGCGTTGTCACTAGTATTATACCGTTTGAAGTACTTTTGCTCCACTGCTCACAGTTTTGTTATTTGTAATGCTTTGAATTTCAATAAAATATTGTTTAAAAAAAAAAAAAAAACAACGGTCAAGAATCCTAATGAGCTGTGTCCATCAATAAACGAAAGAGAAAAGTGGTTTGGAGCATCTTAGAGTTTTTTATTCTGCCGGAAAAACGCTTCAAAAAAATTCTACAAACACAATTATTTTTCTACTCCTAGACGCTGAAGCTCAAAAAAATAGAATTTTTGTAAGAACTTACCGTAAAATTCTTTTCTCTGAGTCCTCTGACAGTCGCCGCCCACTCATACAGTCTGCACGTCTGGTATTGGCCTTCTCCACAGGAGTAAGCTAGGCAGAAGATTTTGTTATAATATTCACAAAACCTTTGTATAGACTAGGGATGCACCGAAATGAAATTCTTGGCCGAAGCCGAATAATAATAAAATGTTTGGCCGAAGGCCGAATACCGAACGCGGTGTTTCACATTTTTTCCATTTATTTAGCCAATTTTTTGTCCTCTCTCTTGTCCTCTCGTGTCTCTCTCTCTCTCTCTCTCTCTTGTCCTCTCATGTCTCTCTCTCTCTTGTCCTCTCTCTCTCTCTTGTCCTCTCATGTCTCTCTCTCTCCCTAAATGTTACTGTAGGGAATGGGATTCAGTGCACACTGCAGCCTTGTACCATAGGGTTAATGTTAGTAGGGATTGGGAAGGATGCTGGGAATGGAAATCAGGAAGCATGCAGGCAGCCTTGTAAATTTTAATTGCAGATACAGGGCACTGGGCAGGTCAGGGTTAATGTGGTAACATCAATTACTCAGTGACAGTCAGTCAGTGTCAGTGTGGACTCGATCAGATTATACAGTCTCTCATAGTGGTGGTAGTAGGAGGCTGGAGGTGGACTAGTAGTAGCCTGGAAAGGAGCACAGCCGCATACATACATTACTCACTCGTGCACTGCAGCCCGCCCCACACATTCAGTGAGTCTTACTCTCCTCCCTAGTTTTTTCAATGGCACATTCAGGAAGCCAATCACGCCGTGAGTAGCGGCACAGCGGAACCAATCAGGTGTGCAGGCACGCGTGATTGGTTCGCTGTGCAGCTAATCACGGCATGATTGGCTTCCTGAATGTGCCATTGAAAAAACTAGGGAGGAGAGTAAGACTCACTGAATGTGTGGGGCGGGCTGCAGTGCACGAGTGAGTAATGTAATGTATGCTCACCGCTGAAGTGTCCCGGCTTCACGGAAGTCTGTGAGTCCTCCTGTCCTCCTCCGAGTCCCTTCCCCCTGTAAATATCGTGACCTCGGCGATATGAATATCGCCTACGGCCACAGAACGATAGTCGATATCATATCGACTATCGTTCAGCCCTATTATTCGGCACAAAATTATTCGGCCTTTTGACTTATTCGGCCGAACACCGAAAGTGCTATTTTTTCTATTTTCGGCCGAATAATGTTCGGCCGCCGAACATTCGGTGCATCCCTAGTATAGACACACCTACAGGGGGCTGTCCCTCTGGTCAATACCCCCAGCTAGCCTCATTCCCAATTCAGTTTGGTAGCAAGCAGTATAGAGATCCATGAACCCCAAAAGAGGGGTGGGGGGCAGCGACTGTCAGAGGACTCAGAGAAAATAATTTTACGGTAAGTTCTTACAAAAATTCTATTTTCTCTTATGTCCTCTGACAGTCACCACCCACTCATACAGTCTGCACGTCTGGGACGTCCTAAAGCAGTGTAGATGTGAGGGGTGGGAAAACGTAACCATCAAAAAAGGCAACGCAGCACCCAGGTCAGAGAAAATAATCTTTTCTGAACCAGAAAAGGAAACACTGGGCAACAAGAAAGCTCAATAGGAGCGAAAACCCAGGAAACAAAAAAGGGAAACCCCAACAGGAGGCACAAAACTACCCTGTCCCCTCTAAGGCACTGCCGCACTCAAAACTTTGCAGCCAAAAGAGGCATCCACTGACGTCAAGACATCAAGTTTGTAAAACTTTGTAAAGATATGCACGGACGACCAGGTCGCTGCTTTGCACACCTGAGTCACTGACGCCTGATGACGGAAGGCCCAAGACGCACTAATCGCTCGGGTAGAGTGCGCCGTGACAGGGAAAGGTGGAACCTGATCCCTAAGTGAATAGGCCTGCACAATCGTCTGTCTGATCCATTTAGAAATGGTTGCCGCAGATGCAGCCGTACCCTTCTGAGGTCCCTCCGGAAGGACAAAAAGACAATCCGACTTTCTGAAGGATTCCGTAGACGACAGGTAAACCCTGATCACCCGAACCACATTCAAGGAATGCAAGGCAAACTCCTTTGGATGCTTCAGCTTCGCACACAGCGAAGGCAAGACAATGTCCTCGTTGAGATGGAAGTCTGAAACCACCTTCGGAAGGAAGGACTGATGAGGTCGTAAGACCACTTCATCCCTATGAACATCCAGATAGGGGGAGCGGCAAGACACAGGGCCGCCAACTCCAACACTCTGCGAGCAGACGTTATCGCCACCAGAAAGGCAACTTTCCATGAGAGCACAGGCAGAGGAATCTCCCGGATGTTCTCAAAGGGAGGCCGTTGCAAAACGGACAGAACCAAATTTAGGTCCCAAGGGGGCAAGGGTGCCCTCCTAGGGGGAGCCAGATGCCGCACCCCTTGAATAAAGGTGTGGATCAAGGAATTTGACGCCAAGGGGTGCTGAAAGAGAATGGCCAGCGGAGACAACTGCCCCTTAATAGTGGTCAGCGCAAGACGCTGCTCCACACCAGTTTGCAGGAAAGCCATCACCCTCGCCACCGAAAAGGAGCGTGGATGGAACCCCTGCGACTCACACCAGGTGAAATACACCTTCCAGGTACGATAATAAATCTTACCCGAGGAGGCCTTCCTGGCCTTGAGCAAGGTAGGAATGACTGCCGATGAGAGACCGCTGTCTCTCAAGACCTGGCTTTTAACAACCACGCCATCAAAGCCAGCGACGGTAAAGCAGGATGGAAGATCGGCCCTTGAGACAGAAGATCGTCTCTTAGTGGGAGCCGCCAGGGAGGCTCGCATCGCATAAGTGTGAACCGGGGCTCTACTGCCGAAATCGCCGGGACTTACGTCTCGGCCCAGGACAGAATCTCGGCCACTTACTCGGCCGCCCGGGCACTCCTGGTGCCCCCTTGGTGATGTAAGCCACCGCAGTTGCGTTGTCCGTCTGGACACGCACTGGGCAGCCCTGAAGTTGATCCGACCAACAGAGCAAATAGAGCCTGATTGCCCGCAGTTCCAAGACATTTATCGGCAGGGAGGATTCCCCTACCGACCAGGTGCCCTGGGCACATAACTTGCCCAGAACTCCACCCCAGCCCTACAGGCTGGTGTCCGTGGTGACCACAGTCCACAGCAACGTCAGAGCCGGAGACTGGAGCCACCACAGGAGATCCGATCTCACTTGGGGGCTCAAGGAAATCCTCCTTTCCAAAGACTGAGGACGTCTGTCCCACCTGACCAGAATCTCCGCTTGAAGAGATCTCGTCTGAAACTGCGCAAATGGAATCGATTCGAAAGCCGACACCATCAAGCCCAGGGACCGCATGCAGGTCCGAAGCGAGGAGAACTCGTTGTCCCCGATAACCTGACCTCGTCCTGCAGGATTTAGAGCTTGTCCTCCAAAAGAAAGACCTTCGCCTGGGCGGAGTCAAGAATCATCCCCAGGTAAGGGAGACAAACAGAAGGGGACAAAGTCGACTTCTGAAAATTGATGGTCCACCCAAACTCCGTGATCGACAGATCGCGCAACAGAGTGGCACTGGAGCTCTATCTTAATAGGAGATCGTCCAGGTAACCGAGGATAGCAATCCCCTATATCGGAGGTACCTCTGATGACCCTCGTAAATAGGGATGTGTCGATACGCATCCTTGAGGTCGATGGAAGCCAGGAAATCCCCTGGACTCAGGGATGCCACCACTGACCGGAAGGACTCCATTCGGAACTTCGGAACCTGCACAAAGCGGTTTAGAAACTTCAGAATGGGACGCACCTTGCCCTCCTTTCAGGGCACTGTAAACAGATTCGAGTAAAAGCCCCGAAACCTGTCCCGCTGTGGAACCAGGACAACCACTCCTTGGGCGAGGAGATCCTGGACCGCCCGACGGAGATCTCGGAAACGATCGGGCTTTAAATGAAGATTTGAGGGAAAGAATCTGTCTGCGGGGCGAGATCGAAACTCGATTTTGTACCCTGAACGAATGAGTTCTTGAACCCACTTGTCCTGAATCCTGGACAGCCAAGGTTCGGGAAAACAACGCAGACGTCCCCCCACCCCTGAAACGGGCGAGGGCGTCCCTTCAGGACGAGGCGGCTTGAGCCGCTGTGCCAGCGTGGGCGGCTTTTGACTTGCCCGCCCAAGGCTTCTTCTGGCCACTAGAGGCCTTGAAGGACTTACCTTTGTCTTGTGCCTTGAAGGCACGAAAGGACCCCTGGTTAGGTTTAAAGGAGGGACCCGCTTGCCGCGGAGTGATTTTCCCTTGGACACCTGGGGCAACAGAGTGCTCTTGCCCCCAGTGAGCCCCTTGACCAGTTCATCCAGAGAGTCCCCAAAAAGATGACTCCCCGCATAAGGGATGTCAGACACTGTCTTCTTGGAAGACTGGTCAGCCGACCAGCTTTTTAACCAAACGATGCGACGAATCGCAACTGCGACTGCTGAAAGTCGTGCGACTAAAGGGGCCTCATCTAAGGCCGCGTCACACAGGTACAGAACAGCCTGGCCCATTTCATCCACCATCTCCAGAGCAACAGGAGAGGTGGAGTCACCAATTAGAGTGCGCTTAAACGCCTTGGCCCACTCCACAACAGCCTGCGAGACCATTACCAAAGCGAACACGGGTTTCAGCAAAGAACACGCTACCAGATAGATGTGGCGGGAAAGAGTTTCCACCTGACTATCCACTGGGTCTTTAAACACCGGAGAATCCTCCACGGGCATTAAAGTGGCCTTGTTTAACCTGGACACAGTGCGGTCCACCTTAGGAGCCGCAGTCCAGCGAGAATCCACCGGATCCGCAAAGGGATAACGGTACCGAAATCTCTTTGGCACCACAAAATTATGTTTTATACGGCGCCATTGTTCATTCACGGTTTCGTGAAACTCTTTGGGACAAGGAAAAACCGGACCCGATTTTTGGGCTTTGCGGGTCCCAAAGGAAGACCGCTTACCCAACAGGTGGGGCTCATCATCCAAATTCAAAGTGTCCTTAACAGAGCTAATAAGCGCGGACACCGCAGCACGGTCCCGTGCTGATCCTGAGGAGGAATCATCCTCCTCCACATCCGACTGAGACCCCTCAGGGGGTATGCTGTCCGTGGCAACCAAATCTGGCTCTGAATCAGAAGATTGAGAGGGCATAGGCCTCTTCTTAGAAGCCCGGTCAGACATCAACAAATCCACTTTTGATGCTAAAGTTGCAAGTGCAGCAGTAAGTGAGACTATAGCAGGGGATTCAGGGGTACCTGAACCCTCTACCAGATCTAGGGGGAATTTGCTATCCTGGGACTCCATAATAGCAATCTCAATTTAAATGATGCTGGCCCTTTAAATCGGGGATTCCCGCGGTCTCCACCGCAAATGGAGAGCAAGTCCTGTGCTACAGGAAACTGCAAAAATTAATGCTAGCAGGAATGCAGGCCAGGAAATACAGTAAAAGCCCCCCACAGTGTGCTATACTTGCCCCATGCTGCTGAACGATCTGAAGAGAAGAAAGAGGAAGTGACCTGGGCGTATGCTATAGGCCCCCCAACCAGAGGGAGGAGGGTGAGGCGGACCTCATGTTACAGATAGGATTGGCAGCAAGGATGGGAAATGTCATAATGGGGGACTTTAATTATCCTGATATAGACTGGGCAGAAGGAACTGCGCACTCAGCCAAGGCTCGGCAGTTCCTAAATGTTTTGCAGGACAATTTCATGGGTCAGATGGTGAATGCACCGACAAGAAACAATGCGGTACTTGACCTACTGATTACCAACAATACAGACCTGCTCACGGATATAGAAATACGGGACAACTTAGGAACAGTGACCATAGGTCAATTGGTTTCAGTATTAATTACAGTAATAGGAAACACAAAGGTAATATAAGGACACTGAATTTCAAAAGAGCCAATTTCCCTAAACTGCGCTCGCTGCTAGAAAATATCAAATGGGATAGAACCCTGGGAACAAAGAACACGGAGGAAAAATGGGAGTTCTTCAAGAGCATACTTAACAAAGGGGTGGGCCAGTGCATTCCACAGGGAAATAAATTTAAAAGAGCAAAACTAAACCCTGGGTGGCTAAACTCCAACATAAAAATGTATATTAGAGCTAAAGAAAAGGCCTTCAAAAAATACAAGACTGAGGGGTCATTGGCAGCATTTAAGCACTACAAAGAGTGTAATAAGAAATGTAAAGACGAAATCAGGGCGGCTAAAATAGAACACGAGAGACATATAGCGGAGGAGAGTAAAAAGAACCCCAAGAAGTTCTTTAAGTATATAAACAGTAAGAAAGCGAGGTCAGAACACATTGGCCCCATAAAAGATGATAAAGGAAAAATGGCCACAGAGGACAGAGAAAAGGCGGAAGTGTTAAATAATTTCTTTTCTTCAGTCTTCACAAAGGAATCGGGGGGCTACACGAACCTTGCTTGTAAGGCCGAACTAAATAATACACCTCAGGAAGTGCCGCCATGGCTAACAGAGGATAGACTTAGAGCTAAACTAGAGAAACTTAACATAAATAAATCCCCGGGACCGGATGGCTTGCACCCAAGGGTTCTTAATGAGCTCAGCCGGGTGATTGCCAGACCATTATTCTTGATCTTTAAGGATAGTTTACAGACAGGTATGGTGCCAGCTGATTGGAAAAAAGCCAACGTGGTACCAATATTTAAAAAGGGGCCGAGATATATCCCGGGTAACTATAGGCCGGTCAGCCTAACATCAGTAGTCTGCAAAATTATGGAGGGGATGATAAGGGACCACATACAAGACTTTAGTAATGAAAACGGTATTATAAGTAGTAATCAGCATGGATTCATGAAAAATCGTTCGTGCCAAACCAATCTATTAACCTTCTACGATGAAGTGAGCTGCCACCTAGATAAAGGTAAGCCTGTGGATGTGGTGTATCTGGACTTTGCAA
This sequence comes from Pelophylax lessonae, assembly GCF_965119305.1. Lineage (NCBI taxonomy): Eukaryota > Metazoa > Chordata > Amphibia > Anura > Ranidae > Pelophylax > Pelophylax lessonae. Next base: position 127,165,053 of record NC_138777.1, on the reverse strand, counting down.
AGGCCTTTGACACCGTTCCCCACAAACGCTTACTGTACAAACTAAGGAAGGTAGGTATGGACCATAAGGTGAGTACCTGGATAGAGAACTGGCTCCAGGGGAGAGTACAGAGGGTGGTGATTAATGGGGAGTACTCGGATTGGGCGGGTGTGGAAAGTGGGGTCCCCCAGGGTTCTGTCCTGGGACCAATCCTGTTTAATTTATTCATAAATGATCTAGAGGAGGGGATATCTAGTACAATCTCAGTATTTGCAGATGATACTAAACTAAGCATGCCAATATCTTCTATGCAGGATGTGGAAACCTTGCAAGAGGACCTGAACAAAATAACGGGGTGGGCAACTACATGGCAGATGAGATTTAATGTTGAAAAATGTAAAGTAATGCACTTGGGGGACAGAAACCAGAAAGCAAGCTACTCACTAGGGGGGGAACCTCTGGGTGAGTCTAGGATGGAAAAGGACTTGGGGGTACTGGTAGACAACAGGCTTGGCAGTGGCATGCAATGCCAAGCCGCCGCAAGCAAAGCCAGCAGAATACTGGGTTGTATAAAAAAGGGGATTCACTCCAGAAATAAAGAGATTATTCTCCCACTCTACAAGACTCTGGTCCGGCCACATCTGGAGTATGCTGTCCAGTTCTGGGCACCGGTCCTCAGGAAGGATGTGCTGGAATTGGAGAAAGTCCAGAGAAGGGCAACAAAAATAATTAGGGGAATGGAGGACATCAGCTATGAGGAAAGACTACAAGCACTGAACCTATTCTCTCTGGAGAAGAGAAGATTGAGGGGGGATATGATATCAATGTACAAATACTGTACTGGCGACCCGAGCATAAGGAACAAACTATTCAGAGAGAGGAGATACAATAAGACACGTGGCCACTCACTAAAACTTGAGGAAACGCGGTTTAACCTAAAAGTGCGTAAGGGGTTCTTCACTGTAAGAGCGGTAAGGATGTGGAATTCTCTTCCACAAGCAGTCGTATCAGCGGGGAGCATTGATAGTTTCAAAAAACTATTAGATGGACACCTTAAAGACCACAACATACGGGGGTATACAATGTACGGTTAATAGCAAACACACACACACACATCATAGGTTGAACTGGATGGACTGATGTCTTTTTTCGACCTCACTAACTATGTCACTATGTCACCTCACGCCCCTAGAGGCAGAAACAGCCCTGAGCCACTAAAAAAAAAATGGTTGCCAATACAAGTCTAAGGGAAAAGCTCTGGGAAAATGGCCGCTGTCCACAAAAGGACATTTTGCCCACACCAAATATGGCGCCCGATCGGCGCCAAAAGCATAGTAGAAAATAGCTGCTGCCCTCACTATGAGGCCAAACAGCCTGCCCACACCTAAAATGGCGGCCACGCTGTTTTGCGCCAAAAACGGCCCCCACACACCATGTACTGTTCCAAAAATAGTTGCACAAGCACCTCAGGGACATAGGAGACCCCCGCAACCCCCCATACAGCGGTGGAACCGCCACAGCGCCCCCGGAGGGACCGGGAAGGGACACACAGGGAACGCACCTACAGACATGAGGGGGACATCACATAACCCATACTGAACTGCCATCCCCATAAACAGAGGGCCCACATACACACCCCGACAGACATGGTCAGAGACAGAGGGGTATAATGGTACTCACCGGTCCAGCGAAAACGTGGGCACCGCTCTGTGACAGGAAGCCTCCCACCCTGAGTGGGGGTGCAGTCAGCCAAAGGGGACGCTAGCAACACGCGGGTGTACCGCAGTTGAGACATCCCAGCGAAGATAGCAACTTCGCAGGCTCGACCTTGAGGTCAGGGACATAGTCGTTTGCGAGGCCTGGGCGTACCAATAACCTGCTAACACTCGATGGCAGGCTGGGATTCCGTAAAGCTCTAGAATAACCAGTGCGATTCCAAGCTCCGCAAATGCTGTAGTCTTCCGAAGTCCGACTAACTAAGCGCAGGAACAAATAAAAAGCTATCTTTTTAAAAGAAAAAATACTTTCTAGAGAGAAAACATAAAAAGATGAAAAAAGCTGAGACAGCAGCCCCAGCCAGGGAAAAGCCAGCCTGCGCCTAAGCTAGGCAGCAGCAAACTGAATTGGGACTGAGGCTAGCGGGGGGTATTGACCAGAGGGACAGCCCCCTGTAGGTGTGTCTATACAAAGGTTTTGTGAATATTCTAACAAAATCGTCTGCCTAGCTTACTCCTGTGGAGAAGGTCAATACCAGACATGCAGACTGTATGAGTGGGCGGCGACTGTCAGAGGACATAAGAGAAATGCTAATAGCCTAAAGAAGATTGCATGGAAACATAGGATAACCCTATTTAGCTTCTAGAAGTGAATGCTAATACAGCTTCTAGGAGCTTAACCGCTTCCTACCCGCCCGCCATCAAATGACGGCGAATCAGTGCATCTATTGTTCTGGGACACCATCATATGACAGCACACCGGAACATGCTCTCTCGCGCGGTCGCGAGGGTGCGCAGAGAGGCGATTGTGGCCGCGCCGTGACCCTGATCTAGGTAAAGAGTCAATGACATCTTTACCCATGTGATCGGCTGTGTCCAATCACAGCCGGTCACATGCAAATGAGGATATGCCGTTATTCGGCTCACCTCGCCTCACACTTTTAGATTGTGAGGTGGGGAGAGCCGATCAGCGGCTCCTCCTCACAGGGGAGACAAGGACATGTAATCAGGGCACTGAAAAAACACATTAGTGATTAAATACTAGCAAAAGAAAGCTCTATCTGTCTCAAAAAAAATTATAAACATTTCATTTGGGTACAGTGTTGCATGACTGAGTAATTGGCATTCAAAGTGTGACAGCACTGAAGGCTAAAAAGTGGCCTGAGCAGGGAGTGAAAGTGTCTGGTATTGAAGTGGTTAATATCCTATTGCATATACAATATGTGACCAGTCCGAAGTTTCAGAGATATGTTCTGGTCTTTACTTAATGTTTACTTTACTTAATGTGGAGATTAAAAGGTTGCTTGGGATAAATGTTCCTAGTGCGCATGCGCGCGGTGCCGATGTCGGACATGTTCTGACCGCGCTCCGCACATCCCGACAGCTCCATAGCTAAAATCCGCAACTAGAGAGCGGACAGAGACTCTGGAGGACTCGTAGGCTGCAGCGGAGGTGATGCTGCATCGCAGGACATCAACAAACCCGAAGAAAAAAAACCCGTCAGCGCCTCAGCCTTCTTCTTCGGCGCGCCCCTCTCCTCCCAAGACACAGTCTCCTGGGACCAAGATGGTGGCGACTCGCAGCTCCACGGCCCGGAACGGCCCTCCGCCCACACAATCTGCGCCTTCCCGCCCTGACCATCGGGCACCTACAGCGGCTATCCTGGAGGGGGTAAGAGACCTTTTCTCCTCACAATCACAAGGGGACACCTCGCAACATTCACAGGCACCGGCGCCACACTTCTCCCCATACCAGGCCTCCTCTGAGGGAGCGGCATCTCCAGCCTCCTCCCTAGATAGACAGAGGGCGGACATAGCTGAATTGGCGCTGAGTCAAGGGGGCTCCATGACATCCTCAGCCTCCCCTCCTCCCCAGACATCATATTCGGGAGACTCAGTGCGGATAGCCAGATTTTCTGCTTTACTGCAGCAGGAACTTTCCAAAGCATGTGCAATCATTACTGCTGACTTGAAATGGGACTTCCAGGACATAGGCAATAGACTGGACTCCATTGAATCTAAAGTGGATGGCACTGTGAGGAGAGTCAATCAAAATCATAAACTGATAGTCTCCCTGCAAGATCGCCTAGACCAGGCCCAGGATAAAATCGAGGACCTGGAAAATCGGTCCCACCGCTATAACTTCAGAATAAGGGGCCTCCCTGAGTCCATCACGGACCTGGAACCAACCATACATGATCTTATGACTACCCTCATTCCTGATATTACACCCAGTCATTTGGAATTGGATCGCTTCCATAGGGCCTTGGCGTCCCCGCGCCAAGATGGCCTGCCTAGGGATGTCCTTGTTAAACCACATTTTTATAGGATTAAAGAGAAAGTGATGGCAGCGGCCCGCTTTAAATCTGATCTCACTATACAAGGTCACACGTTCCAAATATTTGCGGACATCTCCCAAACCACTATACAAAAGAGGAGGTCACTGAAGCCTTTATTGACCCATCTTATTAACCGGCAGATCAAATATAGATGGTCTTTTCCTTTCCGCCTGTCCTTTACTTATAAGGGGAAAACGCATTCCTTTTCTACCTTCCGAGACGGAGAAGATGTGCTTATGGGCTCATCTCCATGGATGGCCCTCCGCCTAGATCTCGCTCAGTATCCCCGACGACGTCAGCCAGGCCTTTGTCACCAATATGGTCCCAACAGAGCCGGAGGGGACATGCCCGCACACGCACACCACCGTGAGGCCTTATGACAGGATGAGCAGCTTTGGATCCCTCTCTTGTCACTCACATGGGTGCCAGTACCCAATGGCAGATTGCTTTACACAGTTTTATTGTTGACTTTGTTCCTTTTTTTTTTTCTTCTCTCTTGTCTCCAAGTTGCGATAAGACTGTTCCAGCCTGGAACAAGCTACACTTCGGTGGATGCTCGAAGACGACGGCCTAGATCGCCCTATCGGGAGCGGCCCACGTGAGACTGTTCTTACGCTTCTTTTTATTTACTTTATTGTTTCAGTTTTTTTTTGGGGGTGCCTGCGACCCCCTATCTATAGGAACTGTCAATTTAATGGACCGAAGCGGCCCCTGTGGATTTGTGACTATTTTTCTGAGTCCCCATTGTTCTACCACAGTTTTCAGTGTTTTTTTTTTTTATTATCTTGTTTTTGTCTGTTTCCCTGGTGGTCACACTAAGGGACAAGGACTCGGCCTCCCGGGTTCTAACTAGACTGCCGTTGGGCCTTGATGTTTGTGTTGCTGTTGCCCGAGTATATTTGCACTGTACATTGAGCCTCTGGGGTAGTCCCGCCTCATGACACCCGGCATGTAGCTGGGGTGGTTTGGAGCGGAACTGCTCGGGATGTTTCCACATGCCACTGACCATTTGCGAACTCGCCCATGGCATTATGCGGTGAGCGATCTCGCAAATTTTTTGGGGGAGCTGGACCCCACAACCAGCCCAGTTTGGACGATTTTCAGGTTTTAGATAGAGTGTTTCCGATTGCCCCCCCCTTGGAAATGGGGGGGGGGGGGGAAGGGCGGGGTGAGGGCTCCCTTTCCTCGCCCCTCTACTCTCTCACTGCTTTCTCCTCCCTTTTTCCTTTTTCTCTTTCCTACCCTTGTGTTCTCATGGTGTCCAGGTCTTACTGATTCCGTAGACCTAGTCGTGCATCCCTCAGGTCCGCGTTCTCAGGGGGGGGGGGGGGGGGGGTGATCCCCAGTGTATTTAGCAGAGTGCGGTTTGCCGAACCACAATGACGAATCTTGCTCCAACTCCCTTTAAAATCCTGACCCACAACATTCAGGGCCTCAATGCGCCAGTGAAACGCACAAAGGCCTTCCAATAATACTCTAAACAGGGATTTGATATCCTTCTACTACAGGAGACCCATTTTGCCCACTCTTCCTTCCCAAAAATTCTGAGTGCGAAATATCCTACCTGCTACCTGTCCAATAGTTCGGATAAAAAGAAGGGGGTGGCTATATGCATAGCAAAAAAGGTTCCATTCACGCCTAAAAGTGTGATCCGTGATAAAGAGGGTAGATATGTTATGGTACAAGGCACAATAAATGAACATGAAGTTACGTTGGTCTCCTATTACGCCCCAAATGTGGGTCAACTGGATTTTTTTCGGTCCATGCCCGCAGTCATCATGCCACATGCAGCGGGCCATGTCATCTTTGGGGGAGATAGCAACCTTCCGCTGGGCCAAGTTTTGGACAAATCGTCCTCCCTCCGAACCTCCCTCCGGCATGTTCCTAGACAGGGAGTCAAATTGGCTCGCCTGCTGCATTCGCATGATTTGGTGGATGTTTGGAGGAATGACCACCCTGCCACCAGAGACTTTACGCACTATTCTCATGCCCACAAGACCTATGCCCGCATTGACCACCTGTTTACCATGTCTCCGCTCCTCCCATTTGTCTTGAAGTCCCAGATACTGGTGACCCCGTGGTCAGACCACTCACCAGTAGCTATGACAGTTTCTGATCTTTGGACGAAACCGAAACCCGCTCCCTGGAAACTTAACGCTTCCCTCCTTAATGATCCGACTATTTTCAAGGAGGTAGAGGGCGCTATAACCCAATACTTCCTGGATAATACTGCTACTGGCACTTCCTCTGCGATTCGTTGTTCGGCGCATAAGGCCACAATTAGGGGCAAATTGATTCAGATAGCTTCTAGGAAGAAGAAGGAACGGGCCCAGGATATACTCAAGCAGGAGTCGGACCTCCGAGACCTCCTGAGAGAACAGAAACGTAACCCCAACGTTGACATACGACCAAAAATAGACTCCGCCAGACTGACCCTCAACCTGAGTTTGACAACACGCGCAGAAAAATCTCTACGGTGGTCGGGTAACCGCTACTATACCAGAGTTAATTTTGGCAGCAAATTTCAATTTAGTTTTAGTCTTAGGACTAAAATGGCATTTTAGTTTTAGTCCTATTTTAGTCTTCTGCAAGTGTTTTAGTTTTAGTCGTATTTAGTCGACTAAAACTCCAGTATATTTTAGTCGACTAAAACGCCCTACATTTTAGTCGACTATAACTCATTTTAGTCATCTATAATCAAATGGGTGTAGTTCAATTGTAATTTGTAATGCATTATTTAAGCATTTCTCTACAATTTCCAAACTCATTATAAACTACTGCTGGTCCTGGAGTGAAAAATCTAATATGTTATTATTTATGCTTTGAGCATGCACCAGTGTTAATTTTTGGCAGCAAATTTTGATTTAGTTTTAGTTATAGTCTTTTGACTAAAATGCCATTTTAGTTTTAGTCGTATTTTAGTCTTAAGACTAAAATGCCATTTTAGTTTTAGTCGTATTTTAGTCATCTGAATTGTGTTAGTCGACGAAAACATTTTAGTCAGTTTTAGTCGACGAAATTAACACTGTACTATACCCTGGGCGACAAACCCCATACCTTGCTGGCCCGCAAACTGACCCCACGACCATTCTCCCCTGCCCTTTCAAAACTGAAACTTCGCAATGGCAATAGAACGCAGAATCCTCAGTTGATTGTTAATGAATTTTACAATTTTTACACCAAATTATACTCCTCCCCGATTCCTCCTCAGAGCTCTCGGATGGATGAGTTCTTTCGTGACCTCCCTATTCCGCAATTGTCCGTAGAACACGGGGACATTATGGACGGGGAATTCACAGAACCTGAAATCTTATCGGCCATAAAATCCATTAACCCTTCCAAAGCCCCGGGCCCGGATGGCTTTTCGGGCCGCTATTATAAGAAGTTCAATGAACTTCTAGCCCCTCATCTTTGTTCTTATTTTAATGAGATCAGACGTGGTTCCCCCATCCCTCGGTACGAAAACAATGCCTTCATCCATGTTATCCCTAAACCGGGTAAAGATCACGGCGACTGTTTGAATTACCGACCGATCTCTCTCATCAATTTGGACGTGAAAATAATGTCCAAAATTCTGGCCACCCGCCTGAATTCATTTTTGGCACATTACATTCACCCTGACCAAGTGGGTTTTGTCCCGACCAGACAGACCTCTGACCAAACTAGACGGGCTATCAACGTCATATCAGCTTTACAGTCTAATTGGGATGGGGAGGGACAGAGAAAGGGTATGTTATTGTCCCTCGATCTGCATAAAGCATTTGATTCTCTGTCCTGGGACTACCTGTGGCACACACTCGAGAGATTTGGGTTCGGACCCTCTTTCCTCACTCTGCTGCGGACCCTGTATATCGAACCAGTGGCGAAATTGTCGATTAAGGGCTATAGTTCAGATTATTTGGAGATTCGTAGGGGCACCCGTCAGGGCTGTCCTCTGTCCCCCGTATTGTTTATCCTAGCTTTAGAACCCTTGGCGATTAAGCTACGCCTCAATCCAAACATTCAGGGTATTCCCTGCGGAGCTAGGGTGCAAAAGTGTGCCCTCTTCGCGGATGATATTCTGTAGTACCTAACTGCCCCGCTGGTTTCGATTCCCAACTTGCTTCAGGACTTGGGACTGTTCACTGCGGTATCAGGTCTGCGGGTGAACCATTCCAAGTCCCAGGCTCTGAACCTCACTTTGGACGACGCCACTGTGTCGACACTAAAGAGCGCTTTCCCCTTTAGGTGGCAGGGAAGCTCTCTACCGTATTTGGGCATCTATTTGACGTCATCGATCATCACACTTTATGCAGCCAACTACCCTCCCCTGTACAAAACTCTGGGGGCAGATCTCGCCAGATGGGCGACCATCCCCCCTGTCCTGGTTCGGCAGGTTGCACTCGGTGAATATTTTGCCATGGTTACTCTATTTGTTCCGTACTTTGACGATATCCATTAACATGCCAGACCTCAAAACGTTTCAAAATAAGGTTGTACAGTTTATATGGGGGGATAAGAGGCCCAGGGTAAACAGACGTACCCTGTATACACCTAAATTGAGGGGGGGTTTGGGGGTGCCCGATTTCCTCAAATACTACTACGCTGCACAGCTCACCTATTTGATAAGATTCCACTCTAGAGAACCTCGCCCGATTTGGATGCAGCTTGAAGCCAGTCATGTACCTGCTCATCCCATTGAACATCTACTGTGGCTACTGCCAAAAGACCGCCCCGCAATCCTGTGTCCCACCCTGTCCCAGTTTTTGGGGATATGGGACCGACTGGCGAAACGACACGGCTTCAGGTCTCCTCATGCCCCATTGGCGCCCCTACTGGGCAATCCACGGTTTCCCCCGGGCCTCTGTCCCCTAGCCTTCACTTGGTGGACCAATAAGGGTCTTCTTCGCCTAGCAGACTTATGTGATAGTAGGGGTATTCTCTCCAGAACTGCAATGAAGGACAAATACTCTCTCCCAGAAGGGGAATTATACCGTTATACTCAAATCTCTCACTATATTTCCTCTCTGAGGAGCCTGAGCGATATAACTACCTCAACTCCTATGGAGTACCTTTGTACCAATATCGATAGACAGAAGGGATTTATCTCTACAATATATGCAGTGTTACATGATGATGATGTTAAGTTACCATATATGGTCCGATGGGAGGCAGACCTGGGGGAGGAGATGGAAAGGGCGGAATGGAACCAGTTGGCGGTATTGAACTCAAAATCCCTAATCAATACCTCTCTGATAGAGGCCAATTATAAGGTTCTTCTGAGATGGTACATGGTCCCTGTCAGGCTGGCAGGGGCGGTCCGAGAGGCCTCTCCCTTGTGCTTCCGGGGCTGCGGTCAGTCTGGCACGGTCATGCATATCTGGTGGACCTGCCCCAAGGTCCGCAGATTCTGGATCCGAGTATACAATTTCATATATTCTCTTACTGGTGTTAACCTGCCTAAATCCCCTATCCAAGCACTTTTGAGCAAACCAATAACTATGGTCCCGAACCACACTAAACGTTTAGTTGCTCTTATCTTTACAGCAGCCAAGATCGCCATAGCTCGCTCATGGCGATCCCCGGTGATATTGCTACAACTGCTCAAAGCTAAATTAACCTGGATCATGGTGAACGAGCGAATGGTGGCTATCCTCCAGGACAAATTACCCCTATTTGAGAAGACCTGGGAACCCTGGATGAGATATCTGGCGGGACTCCAGTAGCATGAGAGTCTCTCATGGTGAGCTCCTCTGGGAGCTGCCCCCCACGGCTATTTTGGTTTCTTGTGGCAGACCTGGACACCACCCTCCCCTTGTCCCCATCTCTCACTCTTTTCTCTACTTCCTCTATTCCCTTTCTTCCTCCCCGGACTTTCTGGTTTTCTCTTTCTATTTTTCCTTTTCTTGTCTGTACCTCCGTTGATCTACACTTCCGCGGATACGGTCCCCTTGGGACCCCGTTGGGTTTGACAGTGCCGCCTGGAGCGGCCTTGCCATGCATTATAGTTCTGTCATCTGATGCAATACTGAGACTACATGGCTGTCCTGAGGCCGGGGGTTGGTGACGGGTTGGGGTCTGGACGGCCGCCCCCCTCCATTCGGCGCAGTGTGTTCCCCTGCGGGGCGCCGGGAGGGGGCGGGTCCGGGCCTGGCCAGGGCCGCCCGGCCGGGGACGTAGCAGACAATGTATCACCTAGACCTGTTGACTATTATTATGCATCCCTTCGGGGACTGAATCACTAGTTCTGTTTTCTAAGTTGTACCTATGTATTTCACAACTGAAGTCCTCTACGCTGTTTTATTGTGTACTCTTTTCCTTTGCATTTAAACCAATAAAAACTTATTGAAAGTAAATGTTCCTTTTGTAAACCAACTTTCAGCCACATCAGGTCTCCATCATCACCTTTACTGGAAGGAACATGAACTCTTATTTAACCATGCCTGGGACAAGCTGGTTTCTAATGTAAGAAATATCTGCACATCAGCCATGCACAACATAAAACAAAACAACATGTTAATTGTTAAAAATCAAACTTACTTGGAGCTTTTCGCCAATCATAAGGAGCACCTCTTACGTCAGCATCACGCGTGTATCCCCAATCAACCATACTCTGAACAAGTGTGTGAAAATATATACCTAAAAACAGAAAAAAAAATTGCAGGGATTGTAGAATAACAGAAACCGGTACTAAAAGAAATAGGAGAGCCGACATTTTAACCTCCCTCTAGAAATACTAATTGCCCGAATGTCTTTGATTTCCCTGTTCTGAGCCAAAAGCCTAGAAAAAGCATTCATATTAACTAGTCAGAACATAGCTGTTTACTTGTTACAAGTCAGTGCCTGATGGTATTGAGAGTAATAGATTGGAATGAAAGCCAGACAACTACAAAAATTTCAGAAAGAAAAAGGTAAGCAATTGCAGCTTCTATATTCTCTCAGAACAGGTTTCCTTTAGGCCCTGTTCACACTGGGGCGATCCGACTTCCCAGGGCGACCTCCGAGGTCGTGGTGCGAGCAGCGCGCCGCGACCTCGGAGCGGCCGGCACGGACTTCATAACATTGAAGTCTATGACGGTCGCTCCGGGTCGCCCCAAAGAAGCTCCGGAACTTTTTTCTAAGTCGGAGTGACTTGTGTCGCTCCTATTAGAACGGGTCCGCAGCTTCCCTATGGAAGGCGACCTACGGCGGCCTGTTAGGCGACCAGGTCGCCTCACAGGTTGCCCCAGTGTGAACGGGGACTTAAGAGCCGTTTTTTTTATTAAAAAATAAATAAAGACTGTTTGGTTGATTTTTTGACAGAACTGATATATATGTTATGTTTGACAGACTCCCTTGTCATAGGCAAGTGGCTTGATAAAAAGCTACCTGTGCATGCGGTCACTTATGCTGGCCATACAAAAACAATGTCTTCCTTTAAAAAAATATTTAATTTTAAGAATATTTTGTTCAATTTTCTGATTGTCAGTGGGGTCAAATCGACGATCGTTTTTGACCACATTGAATGGAAAATTCGAAGGAGCAGGATAGAAAACTTCTTGGTCAAGGGAGTTTTCAGACCGTGTGTGTGGTTTTCATTCAGAAATTACATTTATTTTAAAACTGAATGTTAAAAGCAAGTTACATTTTCAAATTACATTATTTTATTCAGCGAATGTACAAAGATTTTTCGTATGAATATTCTCATCCAATAATCGATATGTGTATGGCCAGGATAAGGCTTGGTTCACACCTATGCAGTTTGCTTCTGATCCGTTTCTGCAGTACTTTTGCTGTGCATTTTTGCACATGCGATTTTGCTGCCATTTGCGTTTTGCATTTTTTATGCTTTTTTTGGGCCAATTTGTTGTCGCAAATCGTGACAAAAATGCACTACATGCTTTTTTGCAGCTTCTCCATTGAAGTCTATTGAACCAAAAAAAGCACAGTGTTGCGTTGAAAAATGTCAGTGACCCTTTCCAAATATGTAGCGGCTGAAAAAAACATAGATGTGAATGTGTCCCATAGGAAACCATATTACATGAACTGTAGTGCGTTTCTGCAAAAAGCACCAAAAAACGCATAGGTGTGAACCAGGCCTAAGACGTTTAACAGAAAGCTTTTTTTTTTTTTTTTTTTTTTTATCACCTGTCATAATGGGGTAAAAAAAAAAATAAAAATAAGATTAGCCCTTTATAGTACAAAAAGAGCAGATAATTGCTACTTTATAGTGCTTTATAGGGCTTAATTTATACTGTGAAACAGTTAAAGTAATAATATATATTACTTATATCCTATATATAATAAATACCCCCAGAAGTAGTATATATGGGCCTTTTAACTAGAAGTCAGACATGAAGCTGTTTGAAAGTTTGAAAGGTGGATATAAATCTTTAATATTAAAGTAATACTAAAAGCTGAGACTTTTTTTTTTCATGGATATAATCGTTTTATATAGAATGCACAATACTGGTAAAAGTTTACTTTAAATTTAATTGTAATGCCTTATATTACCTCCAGTCTATCAGCCTCCGCCTTCTCTGGGTTCTTCCCTACACAGTCTTTATAGTGATTTTTTTAAACAAACATGTTATACTTACCTGCTCTGTGTAATGGTTTAGCACAGAGCAGTCCTGATTCTCCTCTTCTGGGGTCCCCACTGACACCTCTGGCTCCTCCTGCCTTCAGAGTGACCCAATAGCAAGCTGCAAAGTATAGTATAGAGTGCCCCAATAGCAGCCTTTCCCAACTGGTGTGCCGCCAGAGGTCCTCAGGTGTGCCGCGTGATCATGGGAGAGCAGGGCTGTCAGATGAGTCCGATCTCCCGCCGAACTGTACATCGGCACTGTGAGGGAGCTCTGTCAGCCTCAGAAAGTGAAAGTAAAGGGAGGGGGGGGGGGGGAGTGTGTTGTGCTCTCTGCATTCCCCTACAGTGCAGTAACCGGATGAAAGAGGAAAGGTACTGTGCTAAAACATTTTAAAAGGGCTTTATACGTGTGTGTGTGTGTGTGCGTGTGTGTGAGTACATGTGTGTGTGTCTGTGTGTGTGTGTGTGTGTGTGTGTGTGTGTGTGTGTGTGTGTACAATGTGTCTGTATGTGTTTGTGTGTACATGTGTATGCGCATTTGTCTGTTTGTGTCTGTATGTGTGTATGCATGTTTCTGTTTGTGTCTGTATGTGTGTATGCATGTTTCTGTTTGTGTCTGCATGTATGTTACTTTTAATCCTGACCCTACCCGCAGAAATGCAGGGAAAGTCCTTGACCAGTTTTTTTTTTTAAAAATGCGCCGCATCAAAAGCACCCCATATTTGCCAATGTGTGGGCTACCATTAAGAATTAATGGCACCCCTAAACATCAGAGCATTTGTCTTTGTGTCAGGAACTAACCCTATTTTGCGCGTGTTCCGCAACATACAGTAATGTGAAGCAAGCCTTAGACAGGGGTGCCTCAAGACTAAAAACACTTTTCAAGGGCGCCCCAACTGGAAAAAGGTTGAGAAACACTGCCATATAGCAAGGTTAAAAAAACTTTTGCCTTTAGAACCACTCACTTTCTGACCAGCATTAGAAGAGAAATAGTGTCAACACAGGATGACACTGTGGACACTTAGATTAATACGTGCCACGTCCTAGTCAAAATGTTTGTAGAGGAGGTACGAGCAATGGACTTTATTGGCACTGACAACCAGACAGTTACGTCGTAAAAACAACAATTTTTATTGAAAAATCATTAAAAAAACATATATGCGTATGTGTACCACCACAGGTGCAAAAATGAAAAACAAATCAAAAGACAATCACATTCAATTCAAAAGACATAAATTTTAAAAAGGCATATATAACCTCAGTAACCATGGCCTCTAAAACCATCTACATGGACCAAATATACCGTGATGGATCTATACAAACTGAAGGTTGTGGAACAGCCCTGAGGCTATTTCTGATAGAATGGTATAGAGCTTGTGAGTAAGTCCATCGACGGTAGAGATAGGGAGGCTTGGTAATTGTACATTGAATTCGGTCAGAAACAAACTCTATATGTTTTTCAGGAGTTTAAATATTAGCTGAGCAATTCTACAGAAATATAGAAAGGACAAGTTTTAGGATTATATACATACGCCATTAGACAAATGTGCGCATATATATCTATGTTATGTCGTCTTCCAAGGGAAAGAAAAGGGGGCAAAGGGGGAAGGCCAGGAGAGAGGAAAAAAAAGGGGGAGGGAAAAGGGAGGGGGGGGAGGGAAAAGGGAGGGGGGGGGAAAGAAAAAAGAAAGAGCAAAAAAGAGGGAGAGGAAAAAGAAATAAGGAAAGGGGAAGGAGAGAAAAGGAGGTTGGGAAAGACAGAACATACAATCTGATAATATACATAATTAGAAAGACCTGACTAGGTGAATTAGATGGGTTTTCACTTACCAATATAGGAATGTTGGTAGCGTAGTGCACAAAGGCACTGTTTTGTATTAAAAAGGTGCCGATGCCTGAGTCCGCGAAGCAGGACTGGCATTTGTCGGACATCTGCTCCTTTTTTGTCTGCTTCGCGGACTCAGGCATCGGCACCTTTTTAATACAAAACAGTGCCTTTGTGCACTACGCTACCAACATTCCTATAAATTTAAAAATTTTTTAAGATTTTTTTAAAATTTATGTCTTTTGAATTGAATGTGATTGTCTTTTGATTTGTTTTTCATTTTTGCACCTGTGGTGGTACACATACGCATATATGTTTTTTAATGATTTTTCAATAAAATATTGTTATATTTACGACGTAACTGTCTGGTTGTCAGTGCCAATAAAGTCCATTGCTCGTACCTCCTCTACAAACACTTTCTGACCAGGACTACATGACCCATGATGCAGCGCATAAAACGCTCTTCTCTGAAAATCCAAAACACCCAACAAGCAAAATCCCTTTCATTTAAATGGCCCCTGTTCACATCTGAGCATTTTGTCCCCTGAAGCAAAATGCCTGAAGCTCAAAAAAGTACATGGGCTTCTTTTTGGACTGATTACCTGCCTTTTTGTTAGATGTCAATGCCTTCCTCCAAACCCCTGCAAAAAAACGCCTTAAAAAAGCCCAAAAAAAACACCTGAAAAAAGCCAGAAAAAAAACGCCTGGAAAAAGCCCCAAAACACGCCTGAAAAAAGCCCAAACGCCTGAAAATGATACGCTCAGGTGTGAATGGAGCCTAAGAATTTGCCTAAATGTATGATAAAGAAAAAAGAGTGACGTGTACAGCATGGAATAAATTAAAAAAGTAATAGCTAGCAAGGAAATACAATTTCTCTCCCTCACCATCTGAGGATAGCATACAGCCCTTCAAAAAAAAAAAAAAAACGAAACTTGATGTATATTAGCAAAAATTTAAAAGCAGAGATGTTCAAAGACATGCCAAAAGAACCAACTTTATTCTCATGACTAAATAGTTTATAAATGTATTGTGCATAATTTTATAGCAAGAGTATTTTTCTTTTATTTACCTACACTCCTTTTGCTAGGATCAAGAAATTCCAATGGATAGGTCTGTCCAAAGCCTGGGACCCTTATATCAACTCCCTCTGGTGAAGCTGAAGTTTTGGTTGTGGTGTTATAGACCAACCTGAAAAGAATGTAAGACATACAGTACACAATCTCTTAAAACGAGGCAGCAAAGTATCCACAGGGTCATCAGTCATCAGCATACCACTTATACACCAAAGAAAAAAAACTTTTAGATAAACACAATGAAAAAATAAAAAGTGTTTATTATCCCAACATTTCATATTCTTAATATATGCCTGCTGTATCATGTATTTGTATGAGAAAGTATTCTGCTCTCTATGTACTGCTTTATTTGTGTTAAATCACTAGCATTCCTGCTAGTCCCCTTGCTTTGCTAATAAAAACTGACTACACTAAGCAGGAGAATACACATGGTCAGTTCTCTAGGTATGCTGTGAACTCAGTGTGCTCTCCTCCAATGATCAGACTTGTCCTGACATGCCCCCACTGCATAGCCTTTGACTGGGAAGCTCAGTGTACTGCTTCTTCTCCCCACAGCTCTTATGTAGCTGAGAACAGAAGAAATGGGATCACGGAATGTATCCACACCTACAACACTATCTACAGAACTGTCTTCATAAGCTCCAGAGGATCTCCAGAACTGTAAGTCTTAACCTTCTAATGCATACACTAGTATTCACCACCACATATCCCCCACTAGAGGGCTCCAACCTCCATCTTATGAATAGTAAAATGGGTCTGAAAGTAATATCTCTGAATGCACATTAAAGCGGTAGTAAACTCAGTCATAGCATATCATTTAAATGCAATCAACACCGGTAACATGTATTTTTCAATATAATAGAATGAAAGCAATCAATTATACGTTTTCCTAACCTGTATAATTTCATATTTTCTGTTCGGTTTTCTGTGATGTCGAGCGCCGCCATCCTTGCTGTGGTTTTCGTCTGCTGATTGCTGCTGTATTTCCGCCCACAGTATGGGTTTGTTCCTAAATCCCGCGCATGCGCAGTAGACGCCGAAACCAAGCCTCGTTTTGGTTTCATTCACCATTTGGACAGCCAATAGGAGGCTGTCCACTATCTCCCCTGTGACGTAGCAAGTCACATGGGGTAGTGGAGAATTTTTTTCATGGGGGAAGGTCGGAGTCTCGCGGGAGCACGGGGCTGACGTCTAGCAGAGGAAATGACGCAGCCCCGCAATAGACACTGAATTATTCCGGCAAGCTCATTATCTTGCCGGAAAATAAGATCACAATGAGCATGCGCGAGTGACGTAATTGACTGCAGCGATCTAAATCGAAGGAGAACGGCTGAAGTGACAGGCAGGGTAAAAGGTTGGTAAAATAATACGGACACAGATCATTTTGATTATGCAAAGTTGTAAAATTGGTGATACTACCGCTTTAACAGCCTATTTAACCACTTAAGCCCCGGAGGATTTTCCTGCTTAACGACCAGGGGGTATTTTGCGATTCGGCACTGCGTGACTTTAACAGACAATTGCACGGTCGTGCGACGCTGTATCTAAACCAATTTGGCGTCCTTTTTTTCCCACAAACAGAGCTTTCTTTTGGTGGTATTTGATCACCCGTGCGATTTTTACTTTTTGCGCTATAAACAAAAAAAAGCGTACATTTTGCAAAAATAACAATATTTTTCACATTTTTTTATATGAAATTCCCCAAAAAAAAAATGTAAAAATCAAAATTTTTTAAAATTTTCGGCCAATTTGTTTTATGCTACCTATGTTTGTTCCCCAGAGCCTCACAGGCGAGCGACGTAGACCTACGTCACTCTGCCTGTGAGGGGCCGACTGCCGCAGTAAATATACTGTGAGCAGTCGGCAAGCGGTTAAGCGAAAGATTTTCTGGAACGACATCAAGAAACTCCAAGGGGATGTGGTGTGTGTAAGAGACTCATTTTCATGCCCAGAAAGCCCCTAAATTCTCCCACAAGCTTTTCCCCCATATTTTCACAGCCAACGCTGAAATTTAGAAACAAGGGGTTCTCATAGCCATAAAAAAACTCAGTTTCCTTCCTACTACAATCTGTCAGCATTGACCTTCAAGGAAGACACCCGATACTAGTTTGCGACTTAAATAATACCACCTATACAATAGTGAACCTATATGCGCCTAACACTGGACAACTCAAGTTTCGCAACACTTTACTAAAAAAAAGTATCAAAAGTCCATTGAGGGCTCCTCTTGTTCAGAGTAGACTTCAACTCCATCTGCGACCCGCAACTAGACACCACCTCAACAGAAAAATCCCACAGACATACCCTTTCCACTTTACTAAAGGATTATAACCTCTATGATCCCTACACATTATTTTCTGTTCTGCACCAGTCCTAGTCAAGAATCGACTTCTTCCTAATGGATCTCCAGTTACTCCGTAGGACTACACATGCAGATATATGCAGTGCCACATGGTCGGACCATGCCCCAACATCAGTAACCATCAGAGAAAAGGACCCAATTTCCCTGACCTTCCTATGGCGCAATAACACCTCCTTATTCTCCAAGCCTACTAACAAAGAGAGATTGACAAAACAGCTTAAAATAATTCTTCCAGCTTAACACGGATACGGAAATGGACATATTTACCATTTGATGCTCGCACAAAGCATTTTGTAGAGGTTTGATGATACAAATTTGTGGTAAAAAAATACTGCGCTAACAAAAATAGTGAACAAATAGCCGCTGACACTCCAAAAGACTGTGATGGCAACCAAATATAAACAAATTGTGCAGCGCTCAAATGTTAAAGTGAGTACAATGGGATACACACTGAAATGCAAAAATAAAGTCCAATATTGAAAATTAGACAAAAAAGGAAGGTGACCAGTCCCACATAGAAGAGTGAATACTTGTGATAAATCCCACACCAAAAAGAGAATATCATTCGCTCACCAGATGGCATGGACCCAAAGTACCTTACAGCAATTGGGTCATGCAGGCTGAAAGTGATGATCTCCTTGGAACAGATGGCAGAGGCTTCCACGAATTCTCCTCCAAATGGTGGATATAGGAAGGTCACTCTTCTATTCTCTTTTTGGTGTGGGATTTATCACAAGTATTCACTCTTCTATGTGGGACTGGTCACCTTTCTTTTTTGTCTAATTTTGAATATTGGACTTTATTTTTGCATTTCAGTGTGTATCCCATTGTACTCACTTTAACATTTGAGCGCTGCACAATTTATGTTTATAATTGATGATACAAATGTCAGAGAGGGAGAGAAGGCGTAGGTTGTACCCCGTCTGAGCTTCTCAACCAAATTAAAATGTTGGAAGAGCATTATAAACAAATTTTAATTCAGCAAACTCTAAATGAATTACAAAAACGTAGATTGGACCTCAGACAGTTTTTATTGCTACAACATGAAAAAACTATAAAACGTTCTAAGGCAACGTACTATACTCAAGGGAATAAAGCAGGACGTTTATTATCTATCTTAATGCTAGACAATCTAAGACCAAATTGTCCTCACTAATACATCCTACTACAGGTAAGAGGGTGTATCACCATGACAAAATATAAGCGAATGCTTTCAAATCATACTACTCCCGTCTATACAACTTAAAAGAGGATACAGGGACACCTCAACCCTCCCTAGACAGTATAGAAAAATTCATAACTATCTTAAATCTGCCGTCATTGACCCCCAAGCAACTTACCTTCTTGAAATGTCCTATATCAGATGAGGAAATTCTATCTGCTATTAAAACAATGCGAAAAGGTAAATCCCCAGGAGCTAACGTATTCTCAGCGAAGTATTATCAAGAATTCACTGAAATACTGCTTCCACAATTGAACAACGTTTTCAACAGGGCTGCGACCTTAGCCTCCTTTCCTCCAGAAATGCTGCAAGCTATGTTAGTCATTCTCCCTAAAGCAGGGAAGGTACCTGGCTGTCATCAAAACTTCACCCAATTTCTCTATTGAATTCAGACCTGAAGCTTTATGCTAAAATCTTAGCCAACAGATTATTAGACATTGCCCCTACTTTAATCCAGGCTGACCAGGTGGGCTTTGTGAAGGGCAGGCTGGCAGCAGATGGCACAAGACGCATATTCAATCTACCGGGAGTGGTAGAAATTCGCAAAACTCCCAACTATTTTCCTCGCACTGGATGCCGAGAAGGCGTTTGATAGGGCCCACTGGAGATACCTTCAGGCCACATTAACTAACCTTGGCTTCCAGGGCCTTATCAAACAAGCTATCTCCACTCTCTACACCAACCCTTCCGCCCAAGTCTTTACGTCTAGTGCAATGTTGGACACTTTCCATATCACAAATGGTACACGACAGGGATGCCCCCATTCCCCATTGATATTCTCCCCGGTTATGGAGCCACTAGCAACCCTCATTAGATCCCACCCTAAAATTCATGGCATTAAAGCTGCAGAACAGACATATAAAATCGGGTTATTTGCAGATGATGTGTTCCTCCCCATTTCTGACCCACAAACGTCTCTCCAGGCAGTGAACTCAGCCTTGGAAACATTCAGCGAATTTTCTTATTACAAACTTAATATAACTAAATCATCTGCCCTACCAATAGGAATAACTAGGAAGGCTCTAAAGGCCCTAAAAAAAAAAAAAAAAAAAAAAAAAAAGGCAATTCAATTATCAATGGGAATCTCACAGACTCTCATATTTAGGCACCTCCCTTACTCACCCTTCCACTCAAACCTATGAGGGTAACCATGGGGCACTGCTAAAACAGATGACAAAAGACTTTACCCACATAGGGAAATTCGTGCTTTCCTGAATGGGAAAAGTAGCCGCCTTTAAAATGCTAATTCTACCCAAACTGCTATACTGCTTTCGTACATTCCCTATACAAGTATCAAGAAGTTTTTTTTTAGCTCCGTGGACACAGCTATTAGAGCACCTGTCCTGTTGGAGTATTGAAAAAGGAGATATCCTCTGGTGTGAACCCCCTTATATCTGGCTTTACTCAAAATCTGATACTACATTAAAAACGCATTTGCTATCCTAACCAGGCAACGTATCGGTCTGGTGAGTGCCCATTCTTATCTTGGTGAAGGATCACTGGTGGAGGAGTGTCTGTTTTAATTATATTGGCACTGAATATCAGCACACATCTGTGGATTTATTTAACCAATTACCGACCGCCTACTGCAGATTTACTGCGGCAGGCAGCCGCTCCTGGGCAAAGCGGCGTAGGTCTATGTCGCTTGCTCTCAGGAGGCTAGGGGGCAAGCGCACTCGTCAGCAGGGAAGCCTATGCGTGTGTCAGACGGCTCAAATTGCCGACTGACATCCGCGATCGTTCCCCGCTGAGAAAGAATGGTCAACTGTTGTAAACGCAGCTGACCGTTCTTCTCCCTGCAATGATCAAAGAGCCCATGTTATCCTTCTATATAGAATCACATGTCTCTATGGTCATTTCGGAAGCCACACCCCCCCCCCCCCCCCCCACAGTTAGAATCACTCCCCTTGGCTCAAATTTAACCCCTTGATCACTCATAATGTTAACCCCTTCCCTGCCAGTGTCATTATTACAGTAACAGTGCATATTTTTAGCACCGATTACTGTAGTAATGTCACTTGTCCCCTCAAAAGTGTCAAAAATATCAGTCAGGGGTACGATCTGTCCGCCGCAATGTCGCAGTCCCGCAAAAAAATAAAAAAAATTGCAGAGTGCCGCCATTACTAGTTAAAAAAAAAAACAATAAAAATGACATAAATCTTTCCCGTAGTTAGTAGACGCGATAACTTTTGCGCAAACCAATCAAAATACGCTTATTGCGATTTTTCTTTACCAAAAACATGTAGCAGAAAACAAATTGGCCTAAAGTGTTAAAAAAAGTATTCTTAAATTTTTTTTGAGAATGTCATATAGCAGAATGTGAAAAAAATGAATTTTTATAAAATCTTACCGTAAAATTCCTTTCTCTAAGTCCTCCGACAGTCGCCGCCCACTCATACAGTCTTCACCAATGGGGTATTGACTTCCCCTCCACAGGAGTAGCTAGGCATAAGACGTGTTAAAAAACAAAGCATTTACATAGACACACCCATGGGGCTGTCCCACTGGTCCAATACCCCCCTGCAATAGCCATCCCAACTCAGTTTGGTAGCAAGCAGTTAAGTGTATAAGAACCCCAAAAGAGGGGCGGGGACTGTCGGAGGACTCAGAGAAAGGAATTTTACGGTAAGATTTTACAAAAATTCAGTTTTCTCTTACGTCCCCCGACAGTCGCCGCCCACTCATACAGTCTTCACTAATGGGGATGTCCCAAAACAGTGTAGACATGAGGGGTGGGAACGCAACCATCAGAAAAGACAACGCAGTACCCACATCAGAGAAAGGAATCTTACATGAACAGCAAGGTAACCTTCTGGGTAACAAAAAAAGGCTCAACAGGAGCAACAACCCAGGAAAGCAAATAACCAAGGGGGTAAACAACCCCAACAGTCAGGGACCCGCAACAAAACCAGGGTCCCCTACGGTACTGCCGCACAGAGAACCTTGCGGCCAAAGGAGGCATCAGCTGATGCCGGAACATCAATTCTGTAGAATTTGGAAAAGGTGTGCACTGACAACCAAGTCGCAGCCTTGCACACCTGGGCCACTGAAGCTTGATGCCGGAAGGCCCAGGACGCACTCACTGCTCTGGTAGAGTGCGCCTTAACAGGGAAGGGCGGTACCCGTTCCTTCAACGAATAGGCCTGTACAATTGTCTGTCTGATCCATTTTGAAATGGTCGCCGCAGACGCAGCCATACCCTTCCAAGGTCCCTCAGGAAGGACAAAGAGAGAATCCAATTTTTGAAAGGATTCAGTCGACGACAGGTAAACCCTGATCGCCCTGACAACATCCAAAGAATGCAAGGCAACCTCCTTAGGATGCTTAGGATTCGCACAGAGCGAAGGTAAAACAATGTCCTCATTAAGGTGAAAATCCGAAACCACCTTTGGAAGAAAGGACGGGTTAGGTTGCAAGACCACCTTATCCCTATGAACCACCAGGTAAGGGGAGCGGCAAGACAATGCCGCTCCCCTTACCTGGGGACAAGCGGCAAGACAATGCCGCCAACTGCGACACTCTGCGAACTGTTTTCAAACGGGAAGCGTTGTAACACGGACAGAACCAAGCTCAAGTCCCATGGAGGTTAAGGGCCCGGAACGACAACCCCCCCAGACGATGAGATCCTGCACCGCCTGATGCAGGTCCTTCAACCGCCCTGGGGTCAAATGAAGATTTGAGGGAAATAATCTGTTTGCCGGCCATGAGAGAAATTCGATCTTGTACCCTGACCGAATGATTTCCTGAACCCATCTGTCCGTGATTCGGAGCAGCCAAGGTTGTAGGAAACCGCAAAAACGTCCCCCCGCCCCTGAAATGGGTGAGGGCGTCCCTTCAGGCAGAGGCGGACTGAGCCGCCGTCCCAGCCTGGATGGAATTTTGTTTGCCGAAAAAGGGATTTTTCTGGCCACCTTGGCCCTTGAAGGATTTTCCCTTGTTCTTCGCCTTGAAGGCACGAAAGGACCCTTGATTAGGTTTAAAGGAGGGGGCCCGCTTTCCCCGCGGAAAAATTTTCCCTTAGGGTTCTGGGGTAGCAAAGTGCTCTTGCCTCCAGTGACTCCTTTAACCAATTCATCCAAGGATTCCCCAAAAAGGCGAGACCCCACATAGGGAATGTCAGCCACTGTCTTCCTGGATTTCTGGTCAGCCGACCAGCTCTTTAAACCAGATTAAGCGACGGTTAATCACTGCGACGCTGGACAGGCGTACCGCCAAAGGGGCCTCATTTAGAGCCGCATCGCACAAATACATGACCCCCTCGATAAATCTGATCCACCATCTCCACTGTAGTGGGAGGGGCAGAGTCAGCCACGAGGGTGCGTTTGAGCACCTTGGTCCAATCCGCCACAGCCTGAGCCACCATTACAGAGGCAAAAATAGGCTTGAGCATGGAACCCGCCACCATGTAGGAATGTCAGGCAAGAGATTCCAGCCTCCTATCAGTAGGGTCCCTAAACACCGGGGAGTCCTCGATGGGGACCAAGGTAGCTTTGTTCAATCTGGCCACCGTGTGATACACTTGAGGAGGCACACACCAGCGCGCAGCCGTAGTGGCCGCAAAAGGGTAGTGAAGTTGAAATTTCTTAGGCACCACGAAATTGTGTTTTAAGTTACGGATTCCATAACAGAAATACATTTTTTTTTTTGTAAACTGGCCCTTTAAGAGCGCCGCGGACCCCGCAGCGCACCGCTGTAAAGACTGAGACACAGACCCCCCGCAGGGACAAAAACCGACCAGGAAGATTGCACAAAGTAGGACAGGAAAAGAACAGCAGGACAGAACCCCACAGTGTGTTACCAGCTCCTTCGGTAGGCTCTGTGAGAAAGAAGGAAGTGATGTCACCGCTGGAGGCTGAACTAGGCTGCAGGCCAAGGGAAAATGGATGCCTATTGAAATCTAATGGGAGGCTTCGGCAAGATGGCCGCCGACATGTGCTCTGAAACTATCGCATGCCACACGGCATGACATTTTCAGAAAATAAACCATAAAAGAAAAAAGGAGGAAGGCTGAGAATGTAGCCTCAGCACAGGGAAGCCTATCCACTCCTAAACTAGGCAGAAGACAAACTGAATTGGGATGGCTATTGCAGGGGGGTATTGGACTAGGACAGCCCCCATGGGTGCGACTATGTACAGGTCAGAGAAAAGAACCTTATCTGAACCAGAAAGGTAGCACACTGGGTAACAGGAAAGCTCAACAGGAGCGAACAAACCTAGAAAAGCAAAATGACCAAGGGGGAAAAAACCCCAACAGGAGGAGAGACAGGCTAAAAACGCCATGTCTCCCCTAAGGCACCGCCGCACTCAGAACTTTGCGGCCAAAGGAGGCATCTTCCGATGCCAAAACATCAAGTTTGTAAAATTTTGTAAAGGTGTGCACGGACGACCAGGTCGCCGCTTTGCACACCTGGGACACCGACGCCTGATGGCGAAAGGCCCAAGACGCACTCACCACTGTGGTAGAGTGCGACGTGACAGGGAAGGACGGAACCCGTTCCCTAAGCGAATAAGCCTGTACAATCGTCTGCCTGATCCATTTAGAGATGGTTGCCGCAGACGCAGCCGTACCCTTCCGAGGTCCCTCAGGAAGGACAAAAAGAGAATCCAGACTTTCTGAAGGATTCGGCAGACGACAGGTAAACCCTGATCGCCCTGACAACATCCAAGGAATGCAAGGCAAACTCCTCAGGATGCTTAGGATTCGCACACAGCAAAGGTAAGACAATGTCCTCGTTGAGATGGAAATCAGACACCACCTTCGGAAGAAAGGATTGATGAGGTCGCAAGACCACCTTGTCCCCATGAACAACCAGGTAGGGGGAGCGGTAAGACAAGGCCGCCAACTCCGACACTCTGCGAGCAGAGGTTATAGCCACCAGAAAGGCGACTTTCCGAAAAAAGCGCAGGCAGAGGAATCTCTCGGATGTTCTCAAAGGGAGGACGTTGCAAAACGGACAGAACTAAATTCAAGTCCCAATGAGGTAAGGGCGCCCGCCTAGGGGGGGCCAGATGACGTACACCTTGAATAAAGGTGCGGATCAAGGAATTTGACGCCAAGGGGCGCTGGAAAAGAGTGGCCAGCGCAGATAACTGACCCTTAATAGTGGTCAGCGCAAGACGCTGATCCACACCGGATTGCAGAAAGGTTAACACCCTCGCCACAGAAAAGGAGCGAGGATGGAAACCCTGCGATTCACACCAGACGAAATAAGCCTTCCAGGTACGATAATAAATCTTACCAGACGAGGCCTTCAAGCCTTGAGCAAGGTAGAAATGACCGCCGACGAGAGACCCCGATCTCTCAAGACCTGGCTTTCAACAGCCACGCCGTGAAAGCCAGCGACTGTAAAGCAGGATGGAAGATCGGCCCCTGAGACAGCAGATCGTCTCGTAAGGGGAGCCGCCAGGGAGGCTCGACAACCATTTGCATGATGTCCGCGTACCAAGACCGGAGCGGCCAGTCCGGCGCCACCAGGATCACCAACCTCGGTTCTGAGACCAACCTGCGAAGGAACCGTGACAACAACAGGATGGGGGAGGGGGAGGCATAAATCAGGCGATACCAAGGCACCAGCAGCGCGTCCGAGGCGTCTGCCAGAGGATCGCGTGTTTTTGCCACGAATCTTCCCACCTTGTTGTTTAGACGAGACGCAAACAGATCCAAGTCCAGCATCTGAAACACCTCTGGGTGTAGGGACCATTCCCCCCTGGTCCAGGGTCAGGCGACTCAGATAGTCGGCCTGCCAGTTCTCCACACCCGGAATGTGTGAACTGCCGAAAGCGCCGAGACCCGCGTCTCGGCCCAAGACAGAATCTCGGCCACTTCCTTTGCCGCCCGGGCACTCCTGGTGCCCCCTTTGTGATTGATGTATGCCACCGCAATGGCGTTGTCAGTCTGCACCCGCACAGGGCGGCCCTGAAGACGATCCGACCAACGTAGCAAACATAGTTTGATCGCTCTCAGTTCCAACACATTTATCAGTAGGGAGGATTCCTCCTCCGACCAAGTGCCCTGGGCAGACAAATTGCCCAGAACACCACCCCAGCCCGACAGGCTGGCGTCCGTGTTGACCACCGTCCATAACAACGGCCGGAAGGATTTCCCTTCCGTCAGAGCCGGAGACTGGAGCCACCACAGAAGGTCCGTTCTCACTTGGGGGCTCAAAGAGATCCTCCTTTCCAAGGAGTGAGGATGCCTGTCCCACCTGGCCAGAATCTCCGCTTGCAGAGATCTTGTGTGGAATTGCGCAAATGGTATCGCCTCGAAAGCAGACACCATCAACCCCAGGGACCGCATGCAGGTCCTTAGCGACGAGGAATTGTTGTCCCGGAGGGACCTGACCTCGTTCTGTAGAGTCCGGAGTTTGTCCTCCGGCAGGAAGACTTTCGCTTGGGCGGAGTCCAGAACCATCCCTAGGTAAGGGAATCGAACAGAAAGAGACAATGTCGACTTCTGAAAATTGATGGTCCACCCGAACTCCTGGAGCATCTGAACCGTGGTTGACAGATCGCGCAACAGGGTAGTACCGGAACTCGACCTTAACAGGAGATCAAAGGGTAAGGGGAATCCGCGCTTAGGATAAGAAAGAAGGGAGGTGGTAGGGAAAAAAAGGAAGTGAAATCCTAATTGACTGCAGCCCACTTCGGAATATAACCTACTAGAGATTATACTGAATATGTGAAGAAAAAGGGGGAAGTGCTTGGCGCTGTCAAAATGTACGTGAAATAGTAAAGATGCTTCTCTCAATGGTGGGAGATAATGAATAGTATAAATATCACAAATATTATGCACAGATAAGAAATGCAGTAGGTAAATAAATAAGTTAGTTCATAAATGTTCAAAGGGTAAAATACAAGGATATAGTGTAAAACTTAGAATCTAAAAGCCAATATTAAATGCATACATAAATTGATAGTGACCTAAAAATTCATAAAAAATACTGCAATAAAAAAAGGGGGTGCCCTTCAAGTGAAGGTGACGTAGGGAAAATATATATAAATATATAATTAAAGTGCAGTGAGTGGTTGAAATAGCGAACCAATAGATAGTGGTAGAAAGTATGGTAGAAAGTAGGATTCAAAAATGAGTAAATATATATTAATTAGGGTGACTTGAGTGACCAAAGAGTGGCGTGCTCAAAAAAGTGGTCTGAATCCCAAAAGGGGAAGAGAGTGTCCAGTGAGGTCCCCCAAAGCTCACAGTGGGGTGAACCAAAAAAAGAGAAAAAAATGAAAAACGGATACAAAAAATGTGATACAAAGATGGTGTTTAAGTGTCTGTTGAACAAGATATCTCTAAAAAATATAATATGTGCTATTGGGAGAAATGCGCAAGAGAATTTGGTCCAAAAATGCACAAAAATGCATCAACAGAGTCCTCAGAAGCGAATAAAGGTATAACAGTCCACAATTATGATGAAGTGCCAAAATCACAGGTGCCACGGGGTGGATGATTCTAGAGTGAAGACTATGGTGCTCCCCTGTTCAGTGGGTCTGGTGCTCCCCTTTCTTGTAAAATACCGAGCTTACCAGAAAGAACTACCCCCACAGGGGTAGAGCGCAGGTCGATATTAGTAGGGATCGCTCCCAAGGAAGAGGGGTCCGGTCACCTGGTCCACTTCAAAAGTTCCAATTCCCCGGGTCACAATATCTTGGCGTATTGGTAGGGATATCTCAACTTTAATGCTCCAAAAAAGCCATCCCAGGACATGTGTATATAAAAAGATGCCTCCAAAATAGTGAAATACCGCTAAACCATTTATTAATGCATCAAGGATAAAAACAGCTACTCACATAAAAACAATGGTAAAAATCACTCAAATGGCTTAGAAACCGCAAGGTCCTCTCTGGCGGTGGGGTGGTGAACGGCGTGTGTTCTCCCGACCGGAGCTGCGTTCCAAGCCGATCAGTACAACAAAAGCGGAGGCATCTTTTTATATACACATGTCCTGGGATGGCTTTTTTGGAGCATTAAAGTTGGAATATCCCTACCAATATGCCAAGATATTGTGACCTGGAGAATTGGAACTTTTGAAGTGGACCAGGTGACCGGACCCCTCTTCCTTGGGAGAGATCCCTACTAATATCGACCTGCGCTCTACCCCTGTGGGGGTAGTTCTTTCTGGTAAGCTCGGTATTTTACAAGAAAGGGGAGCACCAGACCCACTGAACAGGGGAGCACCATAGTCTTCACTCTAGAATCATCCACCCCGTGGCACCTGTGATTTTGGCACTTCATCATAATTGTGGACTGTTATACCTTTATGCGCTTCTGAGGACTCTGTTGATGCATTTTTTGTGCATTTTTGGACCAAATTCTCTTGCGCATTTCTCCCAATAGCACATATTATATTTTTTAGAGATATCTTGTTCAACAGACACTTAAACACCATCTTTGTATCACATTTTTTGTATCCGTTTTTCATTTTTTTCTCTTTTTTTGGTTCACCCACTGTGAGCTTGGGGGACCCCACTGGACACTCTCTTCCCCTTTTGGGATTCAGACCACTTTTTTGAGCACGCCACTCTTTGGTCACTCGAATCACCCTAATTAATATATATTTACTCATTTTTTAATCATACTTTCTACCACTATCGATTGGTTCGCTATTTCAACCACTCACTGCACTTTAATTATATATTTATATATATTTTCCCTACGTCACCTTCACTTGAAGGGCACCCCCTTTTTATTGCAGTATTTTTTATGAATTTTTATGTCACTATCAATTTATGTATGCATTTAATATTGGCTTTTAGATTCTAAGTTTTACACTATATCCTTGTATTTTACCCTTTGAACATTTATGAACTAACTTATTTATTTACCTACTGCATTTCTTATCTGTGCATAATATTTGTGATATTTATACTATTCATTATCTCCCACCATTGAGAGAAGCATCTTTACTATTTCACGTACATTTTGACAGCGCCAAGCACTTCCCCCTTTTTCTTCACTTAACAGGAGATCCCCCAGATACCCCAGGATTGCAATCCCCTGCGCCCGCAACAGGGCCAGGACAGAAGACAACACTTTGGTAAACACCCTTGGAGCCGAAGCGAGACCAAAAGGCAATGCCACGAACTGATAGTGCTCCTCCGCAAGTGCGAATCGGAGGTACCTCTGATGACCCTCGTAAATGGGGATGTGTAAATACGCATCCTTGAGGTCGATGGAAGCCAGGAAATCTCCCGGGCTCAGGGAGGCCACTACCGATCGAAGGGATTCCATGCGGAACTTTTGAACCCGCATGAAGTGGTTCCGAAACTTTAAGTCCAGAATCGGAACGCACCCTGCCCTCCTTTCTGGGCACCGTGAACAGATTTGAGTAAAAAACCCCAAAACCTGTCCCGATGTGGCACCGGGACGATCACCCCCTGGGCGAGGAGATCCTGAACCGCCCGTTGGAGATCTTGGAAACGGTCTGGGGTCAAATGAAGATTTGAGGGAAAGAATCTTGTCTGCTGGGCGTGATCGAAATTCGATCTTGTATCCCGACCGAATGAGTTCCTGAAACCACCTGTCCTGAATTTTGGCCAGCCAAGGTTCGGGAAAACAGCGCAGACGTCCCCCCACCCCTGAAACGGATGAGGGCGCCCCATCGGGTTGAGGGGGACTGGGTCGCCGTGTTAGAGCGGGCAGCTGTTGACTTGCCCGCCCAAGGCTTTGACTTGCCCGCCCAAGGCTTCTTCTGGCCACCAGAGGCCTTGAAGGATTTGCCCTTGTCTTGTGCCTTAAAGGCACGAAAGGACCCCTGGTTAGGTTTGAAGGAAGGGCCCCGCTTACCACGGCAAAGCTTACCCTTGGACACCTGGGGCAGCAGTGTGCTTTTACCTCCAGTGACCCCCTTAACCAACTCGTCCAGGGAGTCCCCAAAAAGGCGATTCCCTGCATAAGGGATGTCAGATACCGTCTTCCTGGAAGTCTGGTCAGCCGACCAGCTTTTTAACCACACAATGCGACGGATTATCACTGCGACTGCAGATAAGCGTGAGACTAAAGGGGCCTCATCCAAGGTCGCGTCACACAGGTATAAAACAGCCTGAATAATTTGGTCCACCATCTCCAGAGTAGCAGGAGGGGCGGAATCAGCCACAAGGGTGCGTCTGAGCACCTTAG
Organism: Pelophylax lessonae; assembly: GCF_965119305.1. Taxonomy (NCBI): domain Eukaryota; kingdom Metazoa; phylum Chordata; class Amphibia; order Anura; family Ranidae; genus Pelophylax; species Pelophylax lessonae. The sequence continues at coordinate 127,134,871 of NC_138777.1, read as the reverse complement.
TCCACTCCACAACAGCCTGAGAGACCATAAGTGAGGCGAACATGGGTTTCAGCAAGAAACCCGCCACCATATAGGAGTGGCGGGTAAGAGATTCCACCCGTTCATCCGCCGGGTCCCTAAACACCGGAGAATCCTCCGTGGGCATCAGAGTGGCCTTGTTTAACCTGGATACCGAGTGATCCACCTTAGGGGCCACAGTCCAGCGCAAATCCGTCGGAGACCCAAAAGGATAACGGTACTGGAACCGCTTAGGCACCACAAAATTGCGCTTTAAATTGCGCCATTACTCATTCACTGTTTTCGTGAAACTCAGCGGGACAGGGAGATACCTGAACCGACTTCTGGGTTCTGCGGGTCCCAAAGGAAGGCCGCTTACCCGGCGGGTGGGGCTCATCCTCCAAATGCAGCGTATCTTTAACAGAACTAATGAGCACAGACATTGCAGCACCTTCCCTGGCCGACCCGGAGGGGGAGTCCTCCCCCCTCCTCCTCCACCTCCCCTTCCGACTGAGACCCCTTAGGGGGTACACTGTCCATGGCAACCATATCTAGCTCTGAATCAGAAGATTGAGAAAGCCTGGGTCTTTTCCTAGAAGCCCTCTCCGACATCAACAAATCCACTTTAGACACTAAAGTCGAAAATGCAGCAGTAAGGGAGCCCATCGCAGAGGATTCAGGAGTACCTGAACCCTCCACCAGAGCTGGGGGGAATTTGCTTTCCTGGGACTCCATAAAAACACACTTCGAAATGTTATGGCGCTGGCCCTTTAAATCAGCGATAGCGGCGGTTCCCCCTGCAAAGCACCGCAATGAGGTAGCCTGTGCTACTAAACACTGAAAAGAATATAACTGCCAGCAAAGATATTATCCCAGAAAAACAGCAGAAAAGCCCCCCAGAATTGTATTCATACAAACCGCGCTGCTAGCTCAATCTGAATGCTTGGAGAGAAAAAATGATGTCACGCCGCTAGAGGCCGAACATGGTACTCAGCCAAAGGAAAATGGTTGCCAATGTAAGTCAATGGGGGAGGCTCTGGGAAAATGGCCGCCGAGCACATGGGAACAAACATTGCCACACTGAAGATGGCGCCCGAAAGGGCGCCAACTCATTACAGGGAAAAAGGCTGCTGCCCTCACATGAAGCCGAACAGCCTGCCTACACCCAAAATGGCGGCCCCGCAGCTTTTACACCGCTGCGGGCCCCACACACGTCTGTACCCCCAAACGTTGCACAAGCACTACCAAGGGACTTCGGGACCCCCGCAAACCCCCCACACCAAGGCATGACCGCAATAGCACCCCCGCAGAGACCGTGAGGGACACACAGGAACCATACATACAGAGGGGGATATCAAAATAAATACAAAAAATGTGCTGCGCCAGACGTGCACCAATAAACATAAATTATGTTAATATATCTGAAGTCCATACAAGCTGTGATTGTGCTCAAAATCCAATAAATGTGCATCAGTGTCCAAGTGTCCAAATCAGAAATGCAATCTGGTGAAAAGTGCACACCAATCTGTGAAATCCCTCCACCTGCTAGATTGGCCTCTCACCTCCAAAAAGGACCCAGACGGGCCAGCAAAAGCATATACTGAGGATATCAGACTCCTGGAAAGACACTCCAGCCTCTCACCTCCGGAGGTCTCAAGACACGGGACATGCGATGCAAAATATAAAAAAGGGAAAATATAGTGCTCTCCGTTTCAACAATCAGGCTTTATTGAGGAAAATAGAAGTTTACTCATGTACAGGGCACTTCACCGCGTCTGCTGTTATGGCAATAATAGCGTGTGTCACTCTTGCGTGACCGACGCCGAACATCTCTTGAGTGACACTTGGGACACTAATGCACATTTATTGGATTTTGAGCACAATCACAGCTTGTATGGACTTCAGATATATTAACATCATTTATGTTTATTGATGCACGTCTGGCGCAGCACATTTTTTGTATTTATTTTGATCTATTGTGGGATGTGAACACGATTGGTGTATGCTGCCGGCTATATATGTTTTATGCACAGTGATATTCAAGCACTTTTTCAGTACATTATTCACGCACAGTGTTTTTACCTATTTTGAGTGTTATATCACATATTTGGTTTTGCGCTGATAGTTTTTTGTTATATATGAGAGGGATATCACAGGCTCCAAACAGACTGCCATCCCCATAACAGAGGCCCTACATACACCCCCCGACAGATATAGACAGAGGGGTAGCATGGTACTCACCAATCCAGCGAAAAGCATGGGTGCCGCTGTGAGACGGGAAGCCTGCCACCCCGGGTGGGGGTGCCGTCAGCCAAACCGGACGCTAGCAACACACGGCGTACCACAGTTGAGACATCCTAGCGAAGTAGCCACTCCGCAGGCATTGTCCCTGAGGACAGGGACAGGTCGTTTGCGAGGCCTGGGCGTACACATAGCCTGCTAAACGTTCGATGGCGGGCTAGGATTCCTTAAGGCTCTAGGATAACCAGTCCGATTCCCAGCTCCGCAAACGCTGTAGTCTTCCGAAGCCTGACAAACTAAGCGCAGGAACAAATAAAACAGCTATCAGTGTAAAGAAAAACACACTTAGCAGAAATAAAAAATGAAGAAAACAGAAGAAAAAAAGGCTGAGACTGTAGTCCCAGCTAAGGGAAGCCTGCCTACTCCTAACTAGGCAAAAGACAAACTGAATTGGGAATGCTGCTAGCAAGGGGGTATTGGACCAGAGGGACAGCCCCCTATAGGTGGGTCTATTGAAAGTCATTTTCGGTTTCGGTTTTCGGCCAAGGCCATCCTGAATTTTCAGTTTCTGTTTCGGCCCAGAATTTTCATTTTGGTGCATCCCTACTGAAAATCCCATTTCTATATTTAGTTTACTTATTGCAATTTGGCCACACCCACAATTTGCCACAAGATGGAAAAAAAAAAAAAAGGGGGATTGGATTGCCCAGGCGCTAGGTATGCCACCCAAGTTTTTACACTATAGCATGTACAGTTTTCTGTGTCAGGAAGCTAAGAGTTGGTAATGTCAGTTCTTCCTTTTGAACATTACTTTTTTTTTATTAAAGCAGACCTAAAATCAGGATAACCTATCTCTACTTCAATGGTCCAGCGCTCATGAGGTCCCTTTCTGGAGTCTTCTCCTTGGATTCTTTTGGGTGCAGGTGTTGAGCCACCTAGAATGGTGTGCACAGGAATCATTCATCCTAGCACGCTAGCATCATGTTGAAAATGTAAACTGAGCGGACATGTCTCTTCTGCAATAAAGAGCCTGCCTGTTCGTAATTTTTTTTTTTAACCATTTTCCGACCGGCCCATTGTAAAAATACGGGCGCAAAGTGGTTGTATAGTTCTGGGAGGGTGTTCCTGAACGTCCTCCCAGAATCGCGCTCCCGCGCGCCCCCTGGGGCATGCACACGGGAGTGTCCGCGCTCGCCGGGTCCAGGGGACCCGACGCATCACGGATCGTGGTAAATGGCCAATGAGAGCGGTCCTTTACCACGTGATCGCTCCGTCCAATGACGGAGCGATCACGTCACAACAAACCGGCGCATGTCCGGTTCATTTCTCTCCTCTCCTCGGACGCTGTACACAGCAATCGGTACAGCGTGCGAGGAGAGGAGAGAAACTGCAGCTGCACGCCTCCTCTGCCTCAACTGTGCCCAATTAGTGTCTCATCCGTGCCTCATTCGTGCCCCATCAGTGCCTCAGCCGTGTACCATCCATGCATCATCCGTGCCTCATCCATGCATCACCCGTGTCACATCCGTGCCCACCCATGCCACCTCAGTGCTCATCAATGCCACATCCATGCCCCCTCAGTGCTCATCCGTGCCACATCCATGCTCATCAATGCCTCATCCGTGCTCATCCATGCCTCATCTGTGCGACATCTGTGCCTGCCCATGCTGTCTCAGTGCTCATCCATGCCACATCCATCCCACATCTGTGTTCATCCATGCCACGTCAGTCTTCATCCGTGCCACATCCATGCCACCTCAGTGCTCATCCGTGCCACATCAATGCCACCTTAGTGCTGATCCATGCCATGTCAGTGCTCATCCATGCCACATCAGTGCACATCCGTGCCACATCCATGCCATGTCAGTGCTCATCTGTGCCACATCCATGCCACGTCAGTGCTCATCCGTGCCACATCCATGCCATGTCAGTGCTCATCCATGCCATGTCGGTGCTCATTCATGCCACATCCGTGCTCATCTGTGCCACATCAATGCCACGTCAGTGCTCATCGGTGCCACGTCAGTGGTCATCCGCGCCACGTCAGTGCTAATCCATGACACGTCAGTGCTCATCCGTGCCACATCCATGCCACGTCAGTGCTCATCCGTGCCACATCCATGCCACGTCAGTGCTCATCCGTGCCACATCCATGCCACGTCAGTGCTCATCCGTGCCACGTCAGTGCTCATCCGTGCCACATCCATGCCATGTCACTGCTCATCTGGGTCACATCCATGCCACGTCAGGGTGCTCATCTGTGTCTTATCCATGCCACGTCAGTGCTTATCCGTGCCACATTAATGGCAAGTCAGGGCTAATCCATGCCACATCAGTGCTCATCAGTGCCACATCCATGCCACGTCAGTGCTCATCAGTGCCACATCCATGCCACGTCAGTGCTCATCAGTGCCGCATCCATGCCACATCAGTGCTCATCAGTGCCACATCCATTCCACATCAGTGCTCATCAATGCCACATCCATTCCACATCAGTGCTCATCCGGGCCACATCCATGCCACATCAGTGCCACTACAATGCTTACCAGTGCCCTACAGTGTCTCACAAAATAGTAATGGGAAGTCTGGAAATGACCGTGCTCCCTGCATGTTGGGCCTCTGTATGTGGCCAGGCTGTGGAAAAGTGTCACATATGTGGTATCGCCATACTCAGGAGGAGTGGCAGAATGTATTTTGGGGTGTCATTTTTGCTATGTACATGCTATGTGTTAGAAATGTCTAATAAATGGATAACTTTGTGTAAAAAAAAAAAACGGAATTTTTGTAAGATCTTACCTGTAAAATTCCTTTCTCTGAGTCCTCCGACAGTCGCCGCCACTTCATATTCATCACTAATGGAGTTATTGACCTTTGCTCCGCAGGAGTAGCTAGGCAACAAAATAGTTAATATCAAAGCTTTTAGCATATCCCACCCCTAGGGGGTGGTCCCCTCAGTCAATACCTCCCTGCTTCCTGCATTCCCAACTCAGTTTCAGTAGCATAGCAGTAGAGTACATAAACAAACCCCAAAAGAGGGCCGGGGGCGGCGACTGTCGGAGGACTCAGAGAAAGGAATTTTACAGGTAAGATCTTACAAAAATTCAGTTTTCTCTTATGTCCTCCGACAGTCGCCGCCACTTCATATTCATCACTAATGGGGACGTCCCATAGCAGTGTAAACATGAGGGGTGGGAAAAAAAAAGCAGCCGCGCCTAAAGCAACGCAGTACCCACATCAGAGAAAAGAACCTTACCAAGGTAAGAGAACCAACTGGGCAACAGGAAAAAAACGTGCTCAACAGAAGCAACAACCCAGGAAAACAAGTAACCTAGGGATAAATACATCCCAACAGCCAAGGACCCAAAACAAGGGGCCCTAAGGCACTGCCGCACTAAGAACCTTGCGGCCAAAGGAAGCATCCGCCGATGCCTGAACATCCACCTTGTAGAATTTTGAGAAGGTGTGAACTGACGACCAGTCGCCGCCTTACACACCTGGGCCACAGAAGCCTGAAGACGATAGGCCCAAGACATACTCAGAGACCTGGTAGAGTGCGCCTTCACAGGGAAAGGGGGAACCTTCCCCTTCAAAGCATAGGCTTGCACAATGGTATGTCTGATCCATTTGGCGATGGTCGCAGCCGACGCTGCCATGCCCTTCCGAGGACCCTCTGGAAGAACAAAAAAGAGAATCCGACTTGCGAAAGGATTTTGTCGATGACAGGTAAACCCTGATCGCCCTAACAACATCCAAGGAATGCAAAGCCACCTCCCTTGGATGCTTAGGTTTCGCACAAAGCGAAGGCAAGACAATGTCCTCATTGAGGTGAAATTCCGAGATCCTCTTCGGAAGAAAAGAAGGGTTAGGTCGTAAGACCACCTTATCCAGGTGAATCACCAAGTAGGGAGAGCTGCAGGACAAGGCCGCCAGCTCCGATACCCTGTGAGCCGAAGTGATTGCCACCAAAAAGGCAACCTTCTTAGACAAGAGAGACAACGAGATCTCCCTGAGCTTCTCAAAGGGAGCATGTTGCAATACGGACAGAACAAGGTTCAAGTCCCATGGAGGTAAAGGATTCCTCCGAGGAAGAGCCAAGTGACGCACCCCTTGAACAAAGGTGCTAACCAAAGAATTAAGACGCCACAGGGCGTTGAAAAAGAACGGCCAGCGCAGAAAAATTGATTTTTGTAAGAACTTACCGTAAAATCCTTTTCTCTTAAGCTCATCGACAGACGTAGTCTTCTTGATTCTCAAGAGCTGGGTTATGTTGTCTCCGCAGGAGTAGGACTAGGCAGAATGACAAAACGTTCTGGCTCCACCCTAGGGGGCAGTCCCTGAGGGTATATCCTCCCTCTCTCTGCTACAGGGAATCAGTTCTGTTTAAAGCAGTACAGAGAAATTAACCCAACCCAACTCAATGATAGAGGGGCGGGTACTACGTCTGTCAATGAGCTTAAGAGAAAAGGATTTTACGGTAAGTTCTTACAAAAATCCATTTTTCTCTATCGCTCATTGACAGACGTAGTCTTCTTGATTCTCAAGAGCTGGGACATCCAGAAGCAGCGCCACAAATGAGGGGTGGGATTGACAAAATCAAATCCAATCTAGTAGGCCCAACCGGTGCCAAACTAGAAGTTTTAAAGGCTCATTATAAACAAAGAATGAGACTAAAGAAAAATTTTCCAACGGAAAAAACCCTCGAGGTAGACCACTGGTCTCCTCAAATTGCGGCCTGCAAAACCTTGCGGCCAAATGAGGCATCAGACGATGCCATTACATCAACTTTATAATGTTTAGAGAAGGTATGCACCGACGACCAGGTAGCCGCCTTGCACACCTGGACCACTGACGCCTGATGGCGAAAGGCCCATGACGCACTAAGTGCCCGAGTGGAGTGCGCCTTAACAGGGAACGGGGGCTCCCGACCCTTAATAGAATAAGCCTGCACTACCGTCTGTCTGATCCATCTGGAAATGGTCGCGGCAGATGCAGGCAACCCCTTTTTGGGTCCATCTGGGATCACAAAAGTGAATCCGTCTTGCGAAACGAGTCTGTCGTTTTCAAGTATACCCTGATCGCCCGGACCACATCCAAGGAGTGCAAAGCAAATTCCCGAGGATGACTGGGCTTAGGACACAGGGAAGGTAATACAATTTCTTCATTCAGATGAAATTCTGAAACTACTTTTGGTAGGAAGGATGGATTCGGACGAAGAACCACCTTATCTCTATGAACCACCAGATATGGTGAACGACAAGATAATGCGGCCAGTTCTGACACCCTGCGTGCAGAAGTAATAGCCACCAAGAAGGCCACCTTCTGGGACAACGTGGGTAGAGGAATCTCCCTAATATCTTCAAAGGGAGGTTTCTGAAGAACCGACAACACTAAATTAAGATCCTAGGGGGGTAACGGCGCGTGCACTGGCGGAGCCAGATGTCGCACCCCCTGGATGAAATTCCGCACCAAGGAATGAGTAGCCAAAGGCTTCTGAAAGAAGATGGCTAATGCTGAGACCTGACCCTTGATAGTACTCAAGGCCAGTTTCTGCTCAACCCCTTGTTGCAGAAAAGCCAATATTCGACTAATTGAATAAGACCGAGGACGGAACCCCAAAGGTTCACACCATGCAATGTAGGACTTCCATGTGCGATGATAAATCTTTCTGGAAGTCGCTTTCCTTGCTTCAACTAGAGTAGGAATAACTGAAGCTGACAAACCTTTGTCCTTCAGCACCTGGGTCTCAATAGCCAGGCCGTTAAAGCCAGCGATCGTAAAGCAGGATGGAAGATCGGTCCCTGAGACAGTAGATCCTCCCTGAGAGGAAGTCTCCATGGGACGTCCGCCACCAGTCTGACCATGTCGGCGTACCAAGCTCGACGAGGCCAGTCCGGAGCTACCAGGATTACTGGGATTCCTTCCTCCTCTACCCTGCGAAGAAGTCTTGGCAGTAACGCGAGAGGAGGGAAGGCATATATTAGCTGGTATTGCCCCCACGGGGCGATCAGTGCGTCTGCGGTTTCTGCTAGAGGATCGCGGGAGCGAGCCACGAATCTCTGAACTTTCCTGTTGAATCGTGATGCCAACAGATCCACATCCGGGGTGCCCCACCGTAGGCACAACTGGTGGAAAACGTCTGGATGGAGGGACCATTCCCCCTGATCCAGGGTCTGACGGCTGAGATAATCTGCCTGCCAATTCTCCACCCCCGGAATGAACACCGCAGAGATTGCTGGAACAAATCGTTCCGCCCAGCGAAGAATGCAAGCCACTTCTTTGGCCGCTCGGACACTCTTGGTGCCCCCCTGGTGATTGACATAAGCCACGGCCGTGGCATTGTCCGACTGGATCCGAACCGGGCTGCCCTGGAGCTGCTCGGTCCAGTGAATCAGACAAAGTCTGATCGCTCTCAGTTCCAATACATTTATCGGTAATCTGGATTCTTCCGGGGACCAAAGTCCCTGGGCAGATAATTGACCGAGAATTCCTCCCCATCCGGATAGACTGGCATCCGTGGTCACTATCGTCCAATATATTGGCAGAAATGACTTTCCCTGGCTGAGCATTGGAGACCGAAGCCACCAAACCAGAGACTCTCTGGTCTGTTTGCTCAATCGTATCTGATTGTCCAGGGATTCCGGATTCCGATTCCATCTGAGGAGAATCTCTTGCTGAAGAATTCGGGTATGGGACTGGGCAAATGGGACTGCTTCGAATGAAGCCACCATCAACCCCAGAACCCTCATGCAAGTCCGAAGGGAAGACCAGCTGTTGGACAGTAACAACTGGACTGCTGATTGAATCTTTCGAAGTTTCCCTACCGGAAGAAACACTCTTGTCCTGACTGTGTCTAGAATTAGACCCAGATATTCGAGCCTCTGGGTGGGAACCAGAAAAGACTTTTGCTGGTTCACCAGCCACCCGAATTTCTGTAAAGAAATCATAGTAATTTCTATGTTTTGTAGCAAGGTCTGAGGAGAATCTGCATGAAGCAGAAGATCGTCTAGGTAACCTAGAATCGATATACCTCTTTGGCGCAGAAGTGCCAACATTGGGGCCAACACTTTTGTGAAGACCCGCGGAGCCGTGGCGAGACCGAAAGGTAACGCCACAAACTGATAGTGGTTCTCCTCTACGGAAAAGCGTAGAAAACGCTGATGTCCTGCGAAAATGGGAATGTGAAGATAGGCGTCCTTGATATCTATGGACGCTAGGACATCCCCTGGATGCAGGAAGGCTGCTACCGTGCGAATGGACTCCATTCTGAATCTTCTTATGTTGACGAAAGAATTGAGTGCTCTTAAGTCCAGAATTGGACGCACTTTGCCCTCTTTCCTGGGTATTGTAAACAGGTTTGAATAAAACCCTTGAAACCGTTCTGTCCAAGGAACGTGGACTACCACTCCTTGTTGTAGTAGATCTGTGACTGCTCTCCGCAGATCTTCTAGACGATCCGGAGATAGTCGGATATTGGAAGGGAAGAATCGCGCCGGTGGGAGAGATCGAAACTCGATCTTGTACCCTGACTTTATGACTTCGCAAACCCATTTTTCCGGGATTCTGGAAAGCCATGGATCCGGGAACCGGCGAAGACGTCCCCCCACCCCAGTTATGGGTGGGGGCGCACCTTCAGGCTTTGGATGGTTTATCTTCAGGTCTGGAGGGGGCGGGCTTTTGCTTGCCCGACCAACGACCCCTGACGCCTCCTGTAGGAACCTTGGAGGACTTAGTTTTTTCACCCGCTGGACGAAAAAACCTCTTGTGAGCAGAAAAAGAAGGCCCTCGTCTTTGACGAGTTCCTCTACCTTTAAAATTTTGCGGTAAAAAGGTGCTTTTTCCACCGGTGAGATCCTTAATGATCTCATCTAAGTTGGCTCCAAATAGACGTTCTCCTGAAAAGGGGATATTAGCCAATGCTTTTTTGGAACCTTGGTCGGCTATCCAACCTTTTAGCCACAGTGTACGCCTGAGAACCACTGCTGAGACTGATGCTCGCGCCATTAATGGAGTGGCGTCTAACGCCGCATCACATACAAACTGTAACCCCTGTATCATTTGTTCCAACAAATCTGATACCGCCTGAGGGACTTCTTCTAAGTCCCGGCGTAACCACTTGGTCCATTCAGTTACAGCCTGCGAAACCAGACCAATAGCAATTATTGGCCTGAAAGCTGATCCAATCAAGGAAAACATGGTGCGAGACATAGCTTCTATCTTGCGATCCACTGGATCTTTAAAAGACGGAGCGTCTTCTAAAGGAATAACCGTGGCTTTATTCAATCTAGCAATTGGTGAATCCACCACAGGTGGTTCTGTCCATTTCTTAATAAGGGTTTCCTCAAACGGATAACGCCTGTCAATGCGTTTGGAAATATTAAAAGTGCGTTTTGGCAGACGCCATTCTTCATCGATTGGATTGCCAAAACATTTGGGCAATGGAAAAACCTTTGCCACTTTGATGCGCTTTTTAGTCCCTTTTAGTCCCAAAAGGGATCTCAGTTTCAGCTATTTCTGATGGAATACCCTGTAACCTTAAAGTCTCTTGAACAGATACAATGAGTGCGTTTACCAACGCTTCCTCTCGGGCTATGGCAGATGCCGAAACATCCTCCTCACTGTCTGAAGAGACAGGACCCGAGACACCAATACCAGATGAAGTACCTGCAACTGCAGAAATAGGCTCAGAGTCTGAATCCGAGGTTTCAGATAATAAGGGGTTAGGCGGGGGTCGCTTTCTTGCGCCCTGTCCCTGACAAGCCACTTCCACCCGGGACACAAAAGTTTCCATAATGGCTGACAAAGATTCAATTGTCAATGGGGTGCTGGAGGATCCCGCAGACCCCTCGAGGGGATCCGGAGGAGATACATGAGTGGCAGGGTCCATGTTAATACAGGACACTTTTGCCAGCAATAAACAAAAAACTTTTTTTTTTTTTCTTTTGTGTGTCTCCCCCTAGCGCAATAGCGCCCCTCAGAGTACCTGCTTCTCGATCCCAGAGAGAGAGAGAGAGGGACCCCCAAGGCTCACCAACCGATGCAGTGCAGTTTCCAACAAACTGCAGCCAGCGTCTGTCTTACACAGACTGGAAGGAGCTGTTTGCTTTTTCCCGGGCAGAAGGCGTGGCTCCGCCCCCTGTGTACGCCTTCCGGCGTTCCCAGCCCTCCACGAGGAAGCTGGGCTCACAAAACATGGCCGCCCCCATAGAAGAGACATAAGACTCCAAAAACATGGCGGCCGGCGTGACCTAAGGACATACATGCATTCGGTCTACGGCAAAATGGCGGCGGACCGCCGATATCGTCTTCCCAGCACATCCACCTGCACTCTGCTGAGAGGTGACATATGGATCTACCGAGATACACTGCACATAAGGTAGGATTATACCTCCTATGTTTGCTGTAATGTTACAGTCTGCTGGGTAGAGTGTTAGCTCTTGAACCAAGTCCACTTCCCACAAACACATGCTGTATTACAAGGGGGACTTGTAAGTGTCAGATATATACTGACCATATATGGAGGGGCCCATAATATATACTGCCTCATAAATGAGGAAAAAAAGGGAACGTTTTACTCACCATACCGAACCGACAGGCACCCTCTCTTCATAATACCCTCTCCACCGAGGTGGGGGTTTGTGGACGCCTGGACTCTCTGGTCCTGGCGTCCAAGCGAGCTTTTAACTCGCAAAGTCAGTCCCTTTACTGGGACTCCGTCGCGGCCGACTCAGCGCACTGGTCTGCACGCGCTTTTAGGCAGAAACCGGGGTGACCACTGGATCTCACATCCAGCCCGTCGCCCGGCCCCGCATACTTACTTGAATATGTCGCGGCCGACCAAGCGCAATGCCTGGTCTGCACGCGCTCGTAGGCCGGCTGGGGTGACCACAAGTGTCGCCCAGTCCGGCATTTTTGCTTGAAGATCTCACAGGAAAAAAACACTGGAGAAAACTACCTAAAAAATGTCTTTCTTAAAGAAAAAAAGTCTTGCCAGGACCAAAAGATCCCAGCAAGGAACTTAGGTCCTTACTCCTGACTAGACAGAAAAAAACTGATTCCCTGTAGCAGAGAGAGGGAGGATATACCCTCAGGGACTGCCCCCTAGGGTGGAGCCAGAACGTTTTGTCATTCTGCCTAGTCCTACTCCTGCGGAGACAACATAACCCAGCTCTTGAGAATCAAGAAGACTACATCTGTCAATGAGCGATAGAGAAATCTGACCCTTAATCGTGGCCAACGCCAAACGCTGGTCCACTCCAGTTTGGAGGAAAGCCAACACTCTCGATACCGAGTACGAGCGAGGGGAATACCCCCTGGACTCACACCAGGCAAAATACGCCTTCCAAGTACGGTAGTAAATCTTCCCCGAAGAGGCTTTTCTAGCCTTGATCAAAGTGGGAATGACCTCAGGGGAGAGACCCCTATCCTTCAGGACCTGGCTTTCAACAGCCAGGCCGTTAAAGCCAGCGACTGTAAAGCAGGATGGAAGATCGGTCCTTGAGACAGGAGATCTTCTCGAAGAGGCAGACACCACGGAGCGTCGACCGCCAGATTCACGCGGTCTACGTACCAAGACCGGCGAGGCCAGTCCGGTGCCACCAGAATCACTGTGCGCGGTTCCGAGGCCAACCTGCGAAGGAACCTGGACAGCAGCTGAATCGGCGGAAAGGCATACATCAGACGATACTGACTCCAGGACGTCACTAACGCGTCTGAGGCGTCTGCCCGAGGATCGCGCGTCCTTGCTACGAACCTTTCCACCTTGTTGTTTAGACGAGACGCGAACAGGTCCACATCTGGGGACCCCCACTTCGCGCACAGCATCTGAAAGACATCCGGGTGAAGGGACCATTCTCCCTGGTCCAGGGTCTGGCGACTCAGATAATCCGCCTGCCAGTTCTCCACTCCCGGAATGTGAACCGCCGTTATCGCCGGGACGTGCGTCTCGGCCCAAGACAGAATGTCGGCCACTTCCCGAGCCGCGCGGGCACTCCTGGTGCCCCCTTGGTGGTTGATGTAGGCCACCGCTGTGGCATTGTCCGTCTGCACCCGAACCGGACGGCCTTGAAGCCTGTCAGTAAAACGCAGAAGGCAGAGATGTATTGCTCGCAATTCCAGAATGTTGATCGGAAGGGAGGATTCCTCCCCCGACCAAGTTCCCTGGGCGGACAGAACGCCCAGGACACTACCCCAGCCCGACAGGCTGGCATCCATGGTGATCACCGTCCACGACAAAGGACGAAAAGACTTGCCCCCCGACACCGCCGGGGACTGGAGCCACCACAAAAGACCCCTTCGGGAGAGGCGGCTCAACGAAATCCGCAGATCCAGAGATTGCGGACGCCCGTCCCACTTGGCCAGGACCTCCGCCTGAAGATCCCGTGTGTGAAACTGGGCGAAGGGAATCGCCTCGAAAGCCGAGACCATCAATCCCAGACACCTCATACACGTCCGGAGGGAAGAGCACTGATTGTCCCTGAGGGACCTGACCTCGTCCTGAAGTGTCCGGAGCTTGTCTTCCGGCAGGAAGACCTTCGCTTAAACAGAGTCCAGTATCATTCCCAGGTAGGGAAGACGAACGGACGGACGGACACAACGTTGACTTTGGGAAATTTATCGTCCAACCGAACTCCTGCAGAGTCTGCATCGTGATGGACAGGTCGTTCACCAGGCCCTGACTGGTCGCAGACCGAATCAAGATATCGTCCGGATACCCCAAAGACAGAGATGCCCTGGGCTCTCAGTAAAGCCAGGACCGGCGCAAGCACCTTGTTGAAAACCCGCGGAGCCGAAGCGAGACCGAAGGGTAACGCCACAAATTGGTAGTGATCCTCCGCAATGGTGAATCGAAGGTACCTCTGGTGACCCTCGAAAATTGGAATGTGAAGATACGCATCCTTCAAATCGATGGAGGCCATGAATTCCCCCGGAACCAGGGCAGCCACCACCGAGCGCAGGGATTCCATGCGAAACTTGCGAACCCGCAAAGTGGTTCAGAGCTTTCAAGTCCAGAATCGGACGTACCTTGCCCTCCTTTCTGGGCACAGTGAACAGATTGGAATAGAACCCCCGAAATCTGTCCCGATGAGGCACCGGAACAACCACTCCCTGGGCCCGCAGGTCCCGCACCGCCAGGTGCAGATCCCGCAAGCGCTCCGGAGTCAGCTGAAGGTTTGAGGGGAAAAATCTGCCCGCCGGCCAAGAGAGAAACTCGATCTTGTAACCAGATCGAACGATTTCCTGAACCCACCTGTCCCGAATGCGGTCCAGCCAGGGTTGAAGAAAACCGAGCAAACGTCCCCCCACCCCAGAACTGGGTGAGGGCGTCCCTTCAGGCCGTATTGTTATGGGCAGCGGACCCGGACTGGCCGGACTTCTGCTTACCTGTCCATCGGCTTCTTCTGGGAGCCTTGGCCCTTGAAGGGCTTGCCCTTATAGTGTGACCGAAAGGCACGAAAGGACCCCTGAGAGGGTCTAAACGAGGAATTCTTCTTACCACGAACAAACTTATTCTTGTGAGTCTGGGGCAAGAGAGTGCTCTTAACCCCAGAAATACCCTTTATCAGAGTATCCAAAGATTCGCCAAAAAGGCGAGATCCCGCGTAGGGCAAATTAGCTAAAGTCTTGCGAGAAGATTGGTCAACAGACCAACATTTCAGCCATATCAGGCAACGGTTCAATACCGCCACACTTGAAAGACGCGCAGCCAAAGGGACCTAATCTAAGTCCGCATCACACAAATACATGACACACTGATGAATCTGATCCACCATAGCCAAAGTTGTCGGCAGGGCAGAGTCAGCCACCAGGGTGCGCCTGAGCACTTGCGTCCAATCCGCAATCGCCTGGGCTGCCATAATGGAAGCAAAAATCGGCTTCAGCATAGAGCCAGCAACCGTATAAGAATGACGGGCCAGAGACTCCAATCTCCGGTCCGTAGGGTCCCGGAACACCGGGGTATCCTCAGCAGGGATCGCAGTGGATTTATTTAAAATCGCCACTGCATGATCCACCTGAGGCGGCACACACCAGCACTCATCAGTGGCGGGTGTAAATGGATAACGCAGCTTGAACCTACTCGGCACAGCAAAAGGCTTTTTTAAATTGCGCCATTGCTCATCAACCGCGTGCTGAAATTCCGTAGAGCAAGGAAAAACCTGCGATGTTTTGCGTTTCCTTTGCATCCCATAAGAGGACATCAAAACAGGAGGACATGGTTCATCCTGCAAATGCAGCGTTTGCTTGATAGAAGCAACCAACTCATCCATGAGTGCAAGCTCTTCAGACGAGCCAGGGGGAGAATTATCAACCCCTTCCACCTCAGCCTCCCCCTCAGACCCCACAAGGTCTAGAGATGAGTGAGACCCTGAGAAGGGCACTCCAGCCATAGCAGCCCCATCGCCCTCTGAATCAGAGGAAATAGACACTCTGGGCCGTTTTGTGGATCGATCAGCCACCAGCATCTGCACCTGAGCAGCCAAATTTGCCACAATAGTAGCCAGATCAGCCCCCTCGGGGGAAGCAGCAGCCCCTTGGCCCCCCACCAAGGCGGGAGGAAACTTGCAATCCTGAGAATCCATGCCCCAGTAGTATTAGGAAAAAAAGGAGTACTGCCCCTTTAAGATCGCGGCGAGCGTAGCCCACCGCACCCACTGGATACACCGACCCCCACAGGGATAAGAAAACTAGGCAAGGAATACAGGAAAATGGAAAGGTAAAAACCTGGAGAGATCACACAGGCTGCTGCCACCGATCGCTGTCCCAGAGCAAAAGGAAGTGATGCAATGACTGACCGCCCCTGTAAAGCCTATGTAAGGCTACACAAACATGGCCGCTCGGCTGAGGACTTCATAGGCAAATAGAAAATGGCGCCGACATGTGGCCTGATCGATCGCCGCCAAAATGGCGGCGTTTGGCGCCAAAACGCCGCGCCTTACCACACAGGACCGGCCACCATCATTCTGCCGCAAAAAAATGGCGGATCGCCGCAGCGATCACCGCACAGCATGTCCAAAACCAGACTGCTTGGTGTATGCACTCAGCAGAGCAGGAGAGCCCCCCCCCCCCCCCTCGCAGCCCACACACAGGCAGTAATTCCACACAGGGACTGACAGGGAGCTCAGCAGCCACACAGACATGCAGGGTCACACAGTCCCAGACTGACACCCAATAGACAGGTCCCCACATAGAGATACACTTACCAGTCCGGATAGCGTGGGGAGCCTGCTCCAGCGACCAAACCGCTGTACTGAGGACAGGGAGTGTCGCAGCCGTGACGCAATGGAACTGCGGTGCGAAACCGCAATGGCGTCCAGTGAGGTAGCCACCTCACAGATAGCATCCCTGCAGCGAACAGGGATGGGTCGTTCAATGTGCCAGGGAAACCTGTGCTGAACACTCGATGACAGGCTGGGAAGCCCCTGGCCCTGAGCCCTGGGATCCAGGGTGGCCAGTCTGAGACCCAGCTCCGCACGATCATCTTCATCAGAAGAAGCTAACTAATGCTGAAAATAAACAGCTAAGTAAAAGAAAGAGAAAAAAACTCCAAATAAAATCAAAAAGAGAAAAGAAGCCGAGACTGAGAGCCCCAGCACAGGAACAGCCAGCCTACTCCTAAGCTAGGCATTAGAAACTGAGTTGGGAATGCAGGAAGCAGGGAGGTATTGACTGAGGGGACCACCCCCTAGGGGTGGGATATGCTAAAAGCTTTGATATTAACTATTTTGTTGCCTAGCTACTCCTGCGGAGCAAAGGTCAATAACCCCATTAGTGATGAATATGAAGTGGCGGCGACTGTCGGAGGACGTAAGAGAAAATGCGTTTTGGTTTTCTTTCCACATTTTCCAAAAACTTGTGGAAAAAAATGACATGTTCAAAAGACTCATTATGCTTTCTAGATCATGTGTTGGATGTTTTCTTTCTAAA
Organism: Pelophylax lessonae; assembly: GCF_965119305.1. NCBI lineage: Eukaryota > Metazoa > Chordata > Amphibia > Anura > Ranidae > Pelophylax > Pelophylax lessonae. The sequence goes on along the minus strand of NC_138777.1, from coordinate 127,117,711 downwards.
ATGGGGTCATTTTGTGGGTAATTCCATTGTCCAGGTGCTCCAGGACTTTCAAAAGTGTGATAAGTCGTCAGAAAATTATATGTGTAATTTTTGCTTCCAGAACGCCTGACGGTGCTCCTTGGATGTTGGGCCTCTGTATGTGGTCAGGCTGTGGAAAAGTGTCACACATGTGGTATCGCCATACTCAGGAGGAGTAGCAGAATGTATTTTGGGGTGTAGTTGCAATTATGCCTATACAGTGTGTAAAAAATAACTTTGTAATATGACCATTTTGTGAAAAATATATATATATTTTTTAAAAATCTTCATTTTGCAAAGAATTGTGGGAAAAATTAAAACTTCAAAAAACTCACCATGCCTCTTACTAAATAGCCTGGAATGTCTACTTTCCAAAAAGGGGTCATTTGGGGGGTATTTGTACTGTCCTGACTTGTTAGGGTCTCAAGAAATGAGATGTCAGTACTTTAGGTGTGATCAATTTTCAATGATTGGCACCTTAGCTTGTAGACTCAATAACCTTCACAAAGACCAAAAAATGTATACTTATTTGGGTTATTTTTACTAAAGATATGTAGCAGTATAAATTTTAGTAAAAATTTATGAAGAAAAATGACCAAATTTGCAAAATTTAAAACCAAAACGAAGAAAAATGCATTTTTTTTTTTTTTTTTTTTTTACAAAATTTTCGGTCTTTTTTCATTTATAGCGCAAAAAATAAAAAACCCAATTATGTTTAAATACCACCAAAAGAAAGCTCTGTTTGTGTAAAAAAGGATGAAAATTTCATATGGGGACAGTGTTGCATGACTGAGTAATTGTCATTCAAAATGTGAGAGCACTGAAAGCTGAAAATTGGTCTGGTTAGGAAGGGGGTTTAAGTGCCCAGTGGGTAAGTGGTTAAATCAACTTTAGTTTTGTTTTACCATGAAAGTAAGTTATGAACAAACATAACTATATTTATGACTGAAACCAACTATTGTAATCAGAGTTTTGTGACAGCCAGGTGCTGTGCTCTGTTTACAGAGTGGGATGCTGTCACACTGACAGTGGAGCGAAAAGCTGAAGGTCTCATAGATAAAGCCCTGATTTACGTATATAGTTTCAAGACTGAACTATCAGTTTGACAGTTCAGTCCTGCACAATGCAGAAGATGGCTGGGTGACTGGGATACAAGGTTTGCAGTCGTCATAACAACTAACTGGAAATTGTACAACCCCATGTACATAAATACGAAGTAAATAAAAAATGAATACACAAATGAAAAATATATCCATAAAACTAATACTGTAAAAAATGCTGGACTAATAAAATAAAAAATAAAATAAAAAAGGTGGAACAATAGTAAATATTGCATCGATACATTATAAGCCAGCAAACAAATTTAAAATATATAGATTTTAAATATTCAATACCCTTAATTTAATCTCACCTTATGTTATCAATCCAGCAATCAATTACAAGGGGCAACAAAAGCTCCAGGTTTAGCCAAAGAGTGAAGTAGTAATCGGTTTTCTTGGAACACATGTAATGTACAACCGATGGTTTATTCAACTTGGCTTCCAGCTGGTTTCCTAGGTCGCCAGGAACTAAGTAATAAAGGAAAATGTAATTAATACTAGTCTTGTATTTTCTGATACAATAGTTTTATTGCAAAAAAGAATAAAAAAAAAAAAAAAAGCGTAACGACTGTTCACCTATGCAGGAGTACAACATATCAGACATAACATCAAGACATAGGCATGAAATCATAAGAGCAGTTAACTTTTTTAAAAATGAATGTCCACTTAGTAACCTAGGGTTGCAAGCACCAGGTCCATATAAGTCGCCTGGGCCCGAGGGCCAATAAAGGGAGCCCATGTGTCAGGTGCACAAGTTTGCATCAAGAGAAAGAGTGTATAGGTCTACTGGACACCCCCACCAGGGTGTCTGGATGAGTGACGAGAAGCGGAGAGGGATACGAGGGAGCTTATCCAGTAGAAAGGCTCAGTGAGAAAAGTTTGACCTGGCAGCAATAAATTTAAGTCAACAAAAATGCCCTAGGTCCAGGGACATAGGGTTGCACGATAGTAAGGGAGGACCGAGGGCGGCCAAGTGTCCAGCCTCAGCATCAAAAAGAAGGAAACCGGAGAAAGAGAGGAAAAGAAAGGAAAAAGGGAGTGGGGGGGAGGGGTGGAAGAGAAGAAATCCTGCAAGTGAGGGGGAATTACATAGTGGACATTACGAAAGACCCAAATTGTCTGGATGCAGGGTGGGTAGAGCATAAGGCTGCATTCATACTGCGTTTTCTACTGCGATTTTATAGTGATTTTCAGGCGTTTTTTGAGGCAGGCATTGACATCTATCAAAAACGCTGGTAATCAGCCCAAAAAGAAGCTCATGTACTTTTTTCAGCTACAGGCGTTTTGCTTCAGGCGTTAAAACGCTCAGATGTGAACAGGGGCCATTGAAATGAATGGGGTTTTACTTGTTGGGCATTTTTGAGTGTTTTTCAGCTCCAAAAACTTTCCAAAACGCCCAGGTGTGAATGGAGCCTTAGACCACCAAAATGACCACACTAATAAATTTGGAGCGAGAATCATGAAGGATGCTAGACATTTTTTCATTGATCATGAAGTCAGTCAAAATACTCTTTACCATGGCAAAACGGAACAGAGGGTTTCTTTCAGGCTCTAGCAATCAGCAGCTATAAATAGGTAAGACGCCAACTTTTGTTGGTAAGAGAACAATCTATGTATCAGCCAGTGCAGTAAAGCTACTTTAGCATCTTTGCGGATATGTACAGTATCTCACAAAAGTGAGTACACCCCTCACATTTTTGTAAATATTTTATTATACCTTTTCATGTGACAACACTAAAGAATTGAAACTTTGCTACAATGTAAAGTAGAGTATACAGCTTGTATAACAGTATAAATGTGCTGTCCCCTCAAAATAACATACAGCCATTAATGTGTCAGAACTATTGGGGCTAAAAGGAATCATACAAGGCCCATACATATTATTTTATACATATTGTTATATGGGCATCCCGGCAGCCATTTTGTCATGAGGCGAATGTAAGTTCATTGTCCTTGGGTAAAGATTCTTAAAGAAAATCTTAAGAGTCTCAGCAAAGACCTTCTCAAGCCAATAAATAAAGGGGCCAAAACAACACCCCGAGATAAGGACTAGCCATGGTGCCAGACTAGGTTATAATGAGAGTGATGTCATTCTTGTCTGGATTTCAACAATGAACAAGAGATCAGAATGTTTCATTTTTTTAGGGCTCATTTAAAAATCTGCTTGAGAAAACATTATTATTATTTGAAGTAATTGTATTAGCCTACTTAATTGAATACATTCTAGGAACGTTTTTTATATATATATATATATATATATATATATATATATATATATATATTCACTGTTATAATATTCAACCGATATTCATTATATATTGGGGGGAGGTACTCCTTGAATTATACGCGCATTATCACTGATATAGTAGGTATAAGCTTCAAACATATAGAATATTTTGATATGTATACCATTTTTTTTTTTTTTTTTTTTTAAAGAGCGAAGTGCTATTCCATTTTTAAGTTACTTCACATATAAGGAATGTTAATTGCAGTGGTCTGAAATCCTATACAGGTAATATATATTTTGGGAGAGTCTGTATTTTTGACAGTAAAGTGACATGGGGGGGGGGGGTAAGCATCCATAGGATTTAAGTTTTTCTCCAAGGCTTAGGTCAGAAGGTTATCTTTGAGAAAATACTTGAATTAAACCATTTTCCCCAAATATTATTTGTTATATAGAGGGATAGTGCCCGCTATTGATATGACAAGGTAAAGCCATATAGAGGATGAGCCGCTATCTGATGTATCTTCATGTGAAAAACAAAATCCACGCCCGCATTCCCATAGGATAAATGTTTAGTGTAAGCAAGAGACAGGAGAGAATTGAAAAGATCAGGAAAGAAGCAAGATGCTCTGATGAGGTTCTGACACACTGATGGGAGACTTTGGAAGCTGAGGCAAGCTAATAATAGTGACATCCCAGACAACAGACATAGAAGTTTTTGGTAAAGTATACATTTCTATATTTTCTACAGGCAATTCATTTTGTCATATACATCTGACTGAACCATTATTATCCCTATAGCATCAAGATTTGAATTTAGATCATTCTAACTGCAGTATGACTGGTCTATTTTTTTTAATCTTGGAAATGTATACATACGTGTGTATTATATCATCTTGAGGCTGATTTTAGCCCATAGTAAATGGTGCAGTTGTGATGTATTATTAAAATAAATTAACTAAATAGAAGTTTATTTTACCAAAAGCAATCTGGACTTCTAGCAAGTCTTGGTGTATGGTGTAACAATTTTTTGTCCATGCATTTTTTTGAAAGCGGAGTTCCGGCCTCAAAATCGACTTTACACCATCCACTTGCTTTAATGTAGCTGAAAAAGAATTGGATAATTTCAATTTTTTTATTTACTTACCTTGTTAGTAAAGAAAATATACTTACCTTCCTTCCTCTTTGGCCGCGGCCCGCGCCGCCTCTTCCTGCTTGCATTGACTCCTGGGAGCCGAACGTCATCGCTCACAGGAGTCAATGCGCCTGCACCGGCCCTGCTCGTCACTTCCGGTTCAGGCACGTTATTCCCTGTTGAACAGCTTCTGGGCATGCCCAGAAGCTGTGCAGGGATGACATGACGCGCCTGCACCGGAAGTGACAAGCAGGGCCGATGCAGGGCATTCTGGGACTCCGATGTCACCGAAGAGGATGCTCTGGCTTCAGCTGCCCACACCGGAGATGGCAGAGCTGGACAAGACATTTTCAAGGTAAGTATTTTTAGTACCTAAAAGGTAAGAGAAAACAGGGACAGTTCAGAGGCTATCGTTGCTAAAATGCACTACCCCCGACTGTACCGGGGGTATTTTTATCCAAGAAAAATTTGAGGCCAGAACTCCGCTTTAACATTGTGTTGTGAACATCTGTTGGCTGAGAGAGGTCACGTGTCAAATCTGTCAAATTTTGTTTCCATATTTGGTGAGCTCACGAGAAGTTATTAATCACATTCCAGAAGTTATGGGTTTTGGTTTTATTTATTTATTTCAGGTTCTTATATAGAGCTGTCAATTTACACAGCACTTTACATATACATTGCACATTCACATCAGTCCCTGCCCTCAAGGAGCTTACAATCTAAGGTTTTTGGTTATTTTGATATTCTGTAAAAATATTCTATTTGATTGCATTTCTCACATTACCTACATGATACATATTATTAAATTTTGTTCCACATTTTGTGTTTATTACCAGTTATATTTTTTGACATTATTCTGCACTGATTTTATTTAATATATATATATATATATATATTATATATATATATATATATATTTGCACAAAATTGTATTCCAAAAGTGTATTCCACTTATCTTCAGGTTAGTGTTTTTGTTGATTTAGAGAAATAAGTTGAGAAGCAGCAGCAATTTCCCCTTATAACACAATTTTCATTATTATTTAGTGGCGTGAGTGATTTTTCTATTATTAATTGCTAACTGGAATTTGCCTAATGGCGTTTTAGCGAAATAAGAATTTTTTTTTTTTATTAGATACTTTCTGGACTACTGATCTCTTTGTGCTTTAGCTGCATAAAAAAAAATTAAAGACCGAACAAAAATCAACTGCTATATCACCACCAACTCACTGTTTTTTATGTTTAAATACGTTTATTTAGCGTTTGAAATAGTTAAAAGTACAATAGGAGTGAGTAGAGTTTGTTCAGAAAAATAACCAGGAGATACAGGTGCATGTGTACCAAGATGCAATAGAAATAGGCAATACAATGTACAAAATATGCAAAGTATTCCTACAAAGTTGTAGTGATAGGTTTCTCGCATGAAACGTGAAAAGAGAAAATTAACACTTAGGTTGGATGACTCTCGCCAAAAGAATAACATGTAGGAAGAACTATAACCAGAGTAGACTGTTAATAAGGATGTAGATCTGGCCATAGTTATAGGCCTAGCGTCAATAGATAAGGAAACAAAGTAAGGGCGGTCATACACTAGTAGATTTTCAAATTAATTTTCTACGAACATTCGTATGAAAACAATTCTCAGTACCTTTGATGACAAAATGAATATTATTGAAATAAGTATTGCAATTACTGTTTGCTTTAAACATTTGATTTTTGACTTTTCCTAATGAAAACCACATTTGGCCAGCTCAAAGCAGAACTTTACTATCACTCAACATGAAATATTTGTAATCCTTATGCTGCTAGCCTTTGTAAATAGATAGAAAGTTATACTGATCAGCCATACCATTATAACCACCCACCATAACCTGTTGAGCCACAGACTCCACTAAACATCTCTAGGTATGCGGTGGTATCTGGCACCAAACTGTTAGTAGCAGATCCTTTAAAGCAGAACTTTCTCTAAAAGGGGAAGTTCCACTTGTGTTTGCCTTACCCCCCTCCACCACATTTGTCACTTTGGAGGGGGGAGCAGGTAACTGATTTTGACAGGTACCGATTCCCACATCCAGTCAAGATGTGCTGCGGCGATCTGAGCCGGAAGTTCAGGCCCCCCTCCTTCTTGGGCACATCATAGGTCCCAGAAGACTAAGGGACCATTCACAAGGCAAATCCTGACTCGCGCATGCGCAGTATGAGACCAGCTGTGGTCCCCCTTACTTACGATGCCGGAGCCTGCACCGGAAGCCAATTGAAGAATCAGCTTGGGTGAGGACATCGCTGGATCCCTGGACGTGTAAGTGTCTTTATATTAAAACTCAGCAACTACAGTACTTGTAGTTGCTGACTTAATTTTTTTTTTTTTTTGGGGGGGGGGGGGGGACCTGTAGCTCCTCTTTAAGTCCTGTGAGTTGCAAGGTGCTCGATTGGATTCAGATCTCGAAAATGTGGAGGCCAAGTCAACACTTCAAACTCTACTCAAACAATTGTTGAATAGACCAGGCCACCTTCTTCCATTGCCCCTTGGTCAAGTTCGGATGTTCACATGCCCACTGTAGGCACTGGACATGGGTCAGCATAGCCATTGTGATCAGTCTGTGGCTACACAGTCCATTATGCAACAAACGATGATGCACTGCGTATTCTGACACCTTTCTATCGGAACCAGCATTAAAACCTTTTCAGCAATTTGAGTTACAGTAGCTCTTCTATTGGATTGGACTACACAGGGCAGCCTTCACTCCCCGCACACATCAATGAACCTTGGCTGCCCATGACCCCATCACTGGTTAACCGATTTATCCTCCTTCGACCACTGCAGACTGGGAACATTCCACAAGAGCTGCAGTTTTGGAGAATATCTAAACCAGTCGTCTAGCTATTACAATTTTGCCATCATCAATGCTAAGCAAAACCTTAGGTTTGTGATACACAGATACATAGAAAAGTTCCGCTTTAGGTTTGTTCCACTGCGCCATTTCATTACAAAGAATTTTGATATCAGTATCTCATGTGTGTACCTGGTTTTCATGTTTGCCTCCTTAGAACTATTTTACAGTATCTACTGTAAGGGCAAAGTTACTTTTGCCCTGTTACTTTTTGTACCTACAGACATTTGTGAAGCATTTTGCAGCTGGACTGGGGAACTCCTGCAGGCCTTCCCCACGTCTAATGGCTGAGCCTACCTACGGGAACAATCAATCACGATTCTTTCTCTCCCATAGAGAAGCCAGCTTCCAGGGTACCTAACCTTCCATGATTTTTTTTTTTTTACTGACAAAACATGAAAATTTTACTGACGAACTTTACGGACATTCTGATATGACAGAAACATCTAGTATACAGTAAACTAAGAAAAACTATAGTTAAACAGTATGAAGAACATGCTAACACTGTGGGGAATGTGGAAGTTCTGCTTGTTTGCATCAAAACAGCCCCTGGGTATCTGGTTTTGACTTCCGGTCAAATCCCTGTCGTGGTGATCTGAGCGGAAGTTCTCAGCTCCAGGACATTGATCGGCAATCGAGATTCCTCCAGGGACCAAACTCCCTGAGCTGAGTCCTGATTGAGGACCCCCCCCCCCCACCAGGACAGACTCGCATCCGTGGTGACAATTGTCCAGTATATAGGGAGAAAGGATTTTCCCGACTGAAGCATCGGGGACCGAAGCCACCAGACCAGGGACTCTCTGGTCATGCGGCGTAACCGAACCCGAGAATCCAGAGAATTTGGGTGTTTGATCCACTTGAGAAGAATTTCATTTTGAAGAACCCTTGTGTGAAACTGAGCGAATGGGACCGCCTCGAAGGAGCACACCATCAGCCTCAGTACTCTCATACAGGTCCGAAGGGATGGCCGGTCGTGGGACATCAACAAACGAACCGCTAAATGGAGCTTCTGGAGTTTTTCCAGAGGAAGAAACACCCTGGCAGAGGACGAGTCCAAGGTAAGGCCCAGATAGACCAGTCTCATGGAAGGGGTCAGAGACGACTTTTGAAGGTTCACGATCCAACTGAACTCCTCCAGAGTACTCATGGTGACCCCCAAGTTTTCCATGAGCAACATGGGGGACTCCGCACAGAGATATAGATAGTCCAGGTAACCCAGGACCGATATCCCCTGCTGTCGCAACAGCACCAGCACCGGGTCCAACACCTTTGTGAAGACCCGAGGAGCGGAGGCGAGACCAAAGGATAACGCCACAAACTGATAGTGATCCTCTCCCACAGCAAAACTGAGAAACCGTTGGTGAGCAGCACAGATTGATGTCTATTGAGGCCAGGAAGTCCCTCTGGTGTAGGAAGGCCACCCCCCGTGCGAATAGTTTCCATCTTGAACTTTTGAGCGTGCACGAACACATTTAGTGCCTTTAGGTCCAGGATCGGCCGCACCTTGCCCTCCTTCTTGGGAACCGTGAACAGGTTGGAAGAAAACCCGTGAAAGCATTCTGCATGCGGAACAAACACTATCACTCCTTGCTGTAGCAAGTCCTTCACTGTCCCATAGAGCGCTCGCAAGTGATCTGGGGATAGGCGGACATTGGAAGGGAAAAACCTGACTGGAGGAACGGATCAAAACTCGATCTCGTATCCAGACCGCACAACCTCCCGGATCCGGGTCAGCCACAAGTCCACAAACCGGCAAAGGCTTCCCCCCACCCCAGTTACAGGCGAGGGCGCACCTTCAGGCCCACGGGACCTTGTTCATCGGTCTGGACACTTGGAACCACCCGAGGAAGCCTTGAAGGGCTATGCCTTATCGGCTGCCCACGAGGGACGAAAATACTTTCTGTGATCTGAAAAGGACGGGGAGAGTCCCTAACCCTGGAAGCCTGCGGAAGAAAAAAAGGTACACTTACCCCCCGTAACACCTTTAATAATGTCGTCCAGAGTAGCCCCAGACGGTCTCCCTGAAAGGGGAGTTCCTTCAAGGCCTTCTTAGAAGCCTGATCCGCAGACCAACACTTCAGCCAGAGCATACGCCTCATGACCACCGCCGAAAAAAACGACAGACGACCCAAAAGGGAAGCAATGTCCAGCGCATCGTCGCAAGCAAACTGCAGCGCCTGCACCATCTGGTCCAACAGTTCCCCAAATTCAGGAGGGACAGGCTGGCCCTCCATTTCACGGCATAGCAGCTTCGCCCATTCAGTCACCATTTGGGTGACAAGGGTTGAAGCAAAAGCAGGAAGTAGCGCAGTTCCCACCATAGCGTATATGTTGCGGGCCACAGCCTCCGCCCTTCTATCCTCTGGGTCCTTAAAGGATGGAAATCTTCTACCAGAATCACAGTAGCCTTGTTAAGTCTGGAGACCGGGGGATCCACCTTAGGTGGCACCGACCACTTCTTCACCAGAAACTCCTCAAAAGGGTAGCATCCGGTAAACCGCCTAGACACCCCGGGAGAACGTTTCAGCAGCTCCCATTCTTTGGCGAGCAGACCAGCAAAATAAGTGGGGAAGGGAAAAGACTTTTCAAACCTTTGGAGGCTTATGGGTGCCAAAGGCAACCCGCGCCCGCCCCAGGAGCGACGACAGCCGCATCCTCCAACTTTAGGGTTTTGCGCACCAAAACAACCAGTGCTTCCACCCGCGACAGAGGGAAACCCTGCACTGTGAGGGTCCGCATCCACCCCAAAATCCGCCAGGGAAGGGGAACATCTCATCTCATGACAGGACCCCATGCCAATGGAGTAGGGGGGCTGTCGGCCAAATAGGAACACTGCGACATAAGCCGAGACCCTGTCGTGTGCATCCTGGCGAGATGTTTAACTCACGGGGCCAGTCCCTGTCTGGGGACGTTCCAAAGCAGTGTCCACATGAGGGGTGGGAAAAGCAGCAATGCACATAATTCCCAAAAAGGGCTAAACATAGCCGAACAGGTAAACCAGGAGCTCAACCAGGAACAACTGGAGCTCACCACCTAGAAAGAATACACCCTCAAGAGGCAGGAGCCTCTGCAACAGCGGCCTGCAGAACCTTGTGGCCGAACGCAGCATCTGCAGATGCTAGGACAGGGATCCTCAAACTACAGCCCTCATGCTGTTGTGGAACTAAACATCCCATTGTAAATCCCTGACATTCACAGACATGACTAGGCATGATGGGAATTGTAGTTCCCGAACAACTGGAGGGCCATGGTTTGAAGACCCCTGTGCTAGGACATCCACCTTGTAAAACGTGGTAAATGTATGCACAGACAACCATGTGGCCGCCTTGCACACCTGAACCACTGACCCCTGATGACCGAAGGCCCAGGAAGCACTGAGCGCCCTTGTAGAATGCGCCTTAACAGGGAAAGGAGTTTCCTGACTCTTAATGGAATAGGCCTGCACTGACCGTCTGCCTGATCCATCTGGAAATGGTCACAGCAGATGCGGCCTGCCCCTTACGAGATCCATTCGTAAGGACAAACAAGGAATCCGATTTCCAAATCGCCGCCAGGTATACCCGATTGCCCGAACCACATCCAGAGAATGTAAAGCAATTTCTCTAGAATGTTTCGGCTTAGGGCACAAGGAAGGCAACACAATTTCTTCATTCAAGTGGAAACCCGAGACGACCTTAGGAAGGAACGACTGATAGGGACGTAGCACCACTTTGTCCCTGTGAACAACCAGGTAAGGTGACCGACAGGACAACGCAGCCAGTTCCGACACCCTGAATGCAGAAGTAATAGCCACTAAAAAAGCTACCTTCTGTGACAGAGTAAGCAGAGGAAGTTCACAAGTATTTTGAAGAGGTGGTTTTTGAAGAACCAACAGAACCAAAATTGAGATCCCACGAAAGGTACCAAAGACCTTACCGGAGGAGCCAAGTGGCAAACCCCTTGAACGAAAGTGTGAAGCTAAGAATTTTCAGCCAATGGCCGTTGGAAGAAAATTGCCAAACCAGAAATCTGGCCCTTGAGGATGCCCAGAGCCAAATGTTTATCTACACCTTGTTGTAGCAATTCCAGCAGACGGGACATCGAAAAGGAACGGGGAGAACCCCCCCCCCTGAGAATCACACCAAGAAAGGAATTTACGCCTTCCAGACTCTATGATAAATCTTCCTAGAAGTAGAATTTCCAGTTTTTACAGAGTATTGTATCTCAGGAGCTCGAGGACGGCAGACTGCTAGTTAATTGGCTCAGGTTGATTGACTCATTGTCAGCTATTAGTTACTGACTCATTGTCAGCTATTAGTTACTGTCGGAAAAGTAGAAAACTGTCTGTGTTGGTTGTTCTTTAGATAATTAGTTCAGGTTAATTATATTTCTGTACACAATTTCATCTGCATATGATAATGTAATCAGGCACCTGACCTGGTGTGGTAATCTGATCAGGAGGGGTATGTCCATCCTGTATATATTCGGTGTGAGTTGTTACATAGTTAGTGAGGTTGAAAAAAGACATCAGTCCATCCAGTTCAACCTATGACGTGTGTGTGTGTTTGCTTTTAACCGTACATTGTATACCGCTGTATGTTGTGGTCTTTAAGGTGTCCATCTAATAGTTTTTTGAAACTATCAATGCTCCCTGCTGATACGACTGCTTGTGGAAGAGAATTCCACATCCTTACCGTTCTTACAGTGAAGAACCCCTTACGCACTTTAAGGTTGAACCGCCTTTCCTCAAGTTTTAGTGAGTGGCCACGTGTCTTATTGTATCTCCTTTCTCTGAATAGTTTGTTCCTTATGCTCGGGTCACCAGTACAGTATTTGTACATTGATATCATATCCCCCCTCAATCGTCTTTTCTCCAGAGAGAAAAGGTTCAGTGCTTGTAGTCTTTCCTCATAGCTGATGTCCTCCATTCCCCTAATTATTTTTGTTGCCCTTCTCTGGACTCTCTCCAATTCCAGCACATCCTTCCTGAGGACCGGTGCCCAGAACTGGACAGCATACTCCAGATGTGGCCGGACCAGAGTCTTGTAGAGTGGGAGAATAATCTCTTTATTTCTGGAGTGAATCCCCTTTTTTATACATCCCAGTATTCTGTTGGCTTTGCTTGCGGCGGCTTGGCATTGCATGCCACTGCCAAGCTTGTTGTCTACCAGTACCCCCAAGTCCTTTTCCATCCTAGACTCACCCAGAGGTTCCCCCCCTAGTGAGTAGCTTGCTTTCTGGTTTCTGGCCCCCAAGTGCATTACTTTACATTTATCAACATTAAACCTCATCTGCCATGTAGTTGCCCACCCCGTTATTTTGTTCAGGTCTGCTTGCAAGGTTTCCAGATCCTGCATAGAAGATATTGGCATGCCTAGTTTAGTATCATCTGCAAATACTGAGATTGTACTAGATATCCCCTCCTCTAGATCATTTATGAACAAATTAAACAGGATTGGTCCCTGGACAGAACCCTGGGGGACCCCACTTTCCACACCCGCCCAATCCGAGTACTCCCCATTAATCACCACCCTCTGTACTCTCCCCTGGAGCCAGTTCTCTATCCAGATACTCACCTTATGATCCATACCTACCTTCCTTAGTTTGTACAGTAATCGTTTGTGGGGAACGGTGTCAAAGGCCTTTGCAAAGTCCAGATATACCACATCCACAGGCTTCCCTTTATCTAGGTGGCTGCTCACTTCATCGTAGAAGGTTAATAGATTGGTTTGGCAGGAACGATTTTTCATAAATCCATGCTGATTACTACTTATAATACCGTTTTCATTCCTAAAGTCTTGTATGTGGTCCCTTAACATCCCCTCCAAAATTTTGCAGACTACAGATGTTAGGCTGACCGGCCTATAGTTACCCGGGATATATCTCGGCCCCTTCTTAAATATTGGTACCACGTTGGCTTTTTTCCAATCAGCTGGCACCATACCCGTCTGTAAACTATCCTTAAAGATCAAGAATAATGGTCTGGCAATCACCTGGCTGAGCTCATTAAGAACCCTCGGGTGCAAGCCATCCGGTCCCGGGGATTTATTTATGTTAAGTTTCTCTAGTTTAGCTCTAAGTCTATCCTCTGTTAGCCATGGCGGCACTTCCTGAGGTGTATTATTTAGTTCGGCCTTACAAGCTGGGTTCGTGTAGCCCCGATTCTTTTGTGAAGACTGAAGAGAAGAAATTATTTAACACTTCCGCCTTTTCTTTGTCCTCAGTGGCCATATTTCCTTTATCATCTTTTATGGGGCCAATGTGTTCTGGCCTCGCTTTCTTACTGTTTATATACTTAAAGAACTTCTTGGGGTTCTTTTTACTCTCCTCCGCTATATGTCTCTCGTGTTCTATTTTAGCCGCCCTGATTTCATCTTTACATTTCTTATTACATTCTTTGTAATGCTTAAATGCTGCCAATGACCCCTCAGTCTTGTATTTTTTGAAGGCCTTTTCTTTAGCACTAATATACATTTTTATGTTGGAGTTTAGCCATCCAGGGTTTATTTTTGCTCTTTTAAATTTATTTCCCTTTGGAATGCACTGGCCAATCCCCCTGTTTAGTATGCTCTTGAAGCGCTCCCATTTTTCCTCCGTGTTCTTTGTTCCCAGGGTTCTATCCCAATTGATATTTTCTAGCAGCAAGCGCAGTTTAGGGAAATTGGCTCTTTTGAAATTCAGTGTTCTTATATTACCCCTATGCTTCCTATTACTGTAATTAATACTGAAACTTATTGACCTATGGTCACTGTTTCCTAAGTTGTCCCGTATTTCTATATCCGTGATCAGGTCTGTATCGTTGGTAATCAGTAGGTCAAGAACCGCATTGTTTCTTGTCGGTGCATTCACCATCTGACCCATAAAATTGTCCTGCAAAACATTTAGGAACTGCCTAGCCTTGGCTGAGTGCGCGGTTCCTTCTGCCCAGTCTATATCTGGATAATTAAAGTCCCCCATTATAATGACATTTCCCATCCTTGCTGCCAATCCTATCTGTAAAAGGAGGTCCGCCTCACCCTCCTCCCTCTGGTTGGGGGGCCTATAGCATACGCCCAATATTACCTTCCCCGCCGTGCCATCCCTTTGAAGCTCTACCCATAGGGATTCTGCCTCATCCATAGCTCCATTATTAATATCATCCCTCATATTTACCTGTATGCTGTTCTTAATATACAGACATACCCCTCCCCCTTTTTTACCTTCTCTATCTCTGCGATAAAGGGAATACCCCTGAATGGTCGCCATCCAATCATGAGAGCTGTCAAACCAAGTCTCAGTTATCCCCACAAAATCTAAGTCCTCCTCAAACATCAGCAGCTCCAGCTCTCCCATATATATTGTTCAATAAAAGGTCCCAGTTCTCTACAACCTATGTTTTGCCTAGTTTTTTTATGGGGGGTGGCCAGAATATCTGATACCTATGTTCAAGACTGGAGAAGCCATATACTGACGGAATTCCACAAACACAGTGTGGGTCGCGGTTCCGTTACATAAAGTCTCATTTGAAAAAAAAAACACAACATGTTATGCTTTAACTCCTCTGTGCAGTTGGTTTTGCACAGAGCAGCCTGGATCCTCCTCTTCTCGTGTCCCTTGTTCCTGGCCCCTCCCTCCTATCAAGTGCCCCCTCAGCAAGCAACTTGCTATGGGGGTACCGGAGCCAAGCTGCAGCTCTGTGTGTCCATTTAGACACAGAGCTGCCGTTCAGCCCCGCCCCCTCTCTCTCCCGATTGGCTCACTGACTTTGCTTGACAGCCGCAGGTGCCAATGGCGCCGTGCCTGTATCTCAGCCAATCAGGAAGGAGAGTCCCAGGATGGCCAAGGGACTCATGGACATCGCTGGACAGAGAAGGGGCACAGATACGTTTTAGGGGGTGCTGGGGGGCTGCTACACACAGAAGGCTTTTTATCTTAATGCATAGAATGCATTAAGATGAAAAACCTTCCTGACTTTACAACTCCTTTATTTGAACAAGCTGAAGTCAGAAGCTGATTTGGTACTATGCACAGTTCAACCAGATTCTGTGTGCAACAATTTTAGTAAATCTCCCCCTCCATGAAACTACATTTTCAATGCACATCTTATGCAGGTGAAAAATACAAGGTGAAGGTAGGAAGATTTATAATGCTTTTAAAGCATGGCCAGGAGACAGAAAATGGTGGCATAATATGTAGAAAATCCCTGGAGGCTGTGTCCATTGGATCTTGGCAAGTATGCATCTCTGGAGCAGTGGGTCAGCTTAAAGAGAGCAAATGCGCTGAGTGCAATTTTTCTTTAAGGCACCGCTGCCTCGGATTGCTAGTCCTAGGAGATTTGGTGATATCCCTGCTGTGCTGCTTACTGATTTTCTTGCCAGAAACTCTGATATAGGGAAGGAATAGTCCTGCTTCTACCAAGCGGCTTTATACAGCAACATACAGTGGAATTCATAAAGTGTGTCATAGACACTCTTTAGAACTCCGATGCTCCCCTAAATGACAAATATTGGTGTGGGCAACCGATTCATGTAACACAAACAACAACAACAATGGGATAATAAGCGCTCCCCAGGACAAAGAAAACTAGGCTGGTAAATAAGGGATAAATTATCTCAGTTTATTGAGGATATCTTGACAAGGAACTCCAATAAATGGATGGTAAAAAACACACACTGGTCACCATGAAGGTATGAGTGGTTAGGCAGTACCTGGAGTGGGAGCCAATGCTGCAGTCAATGTGTTGAGGAGATGTCCCCCCAATGGGGGATGGTTAGATAGAGCTGAGCCTGGTGGGGATGGGAGGGAGGACGAACCGGAGAGATGCCTCAAGTAAGGGGAAGAGAATCTGCAGCATCTGCCCACGCCGGAAGATGAAATCACAGCTGAGAGCATGGGGTGGCTGGCCACATCCTCGGAATACACCAGCGTCTCCTGCACTCGTGAGTTCTCAGCCGCGCCGGGAGATGACATCACCGGAAGTCAGCTGCCGAGCCGGGGGATGACAACACCGGGCAGCCGGAGTCAATGTCCACACTCTAAAGTACCGGAGTAGAAATGGCCAAGTGTGTGGGAGGACAAAAGCGCCAAAAAGAGATTACATGTTTCGGGGAGGTCCCCTTCATCAGATCTAAATTTTGCGTTGGACATGTGGAATTACATTTTTTTTTTTTCATATGTTATATGATCTGTACATGTTTTTGTGTCCTTATGGTCCTCATGTTGCTATTTTGTGATTACTGTTTATTTGTTGCCAGGAGTTCCCGGTAGGGGGAGCCAATGTGGGTGATGAGGTTTCTCCTCCCCTTCCTCCCTCTAGCCCTTTTCTATTTAACTCCACATGTCCAACGCCATGTCAACACATTGACTGCAGCATTGGCTCCCACTCCAGGTACTGCCTAACCACTCATGCCTTCATGGTGACCAGTGTTTTTTACCATCCATTTATTGGAGTTCCTTGTCAAGATATCCTCAATAAACTGAGATAATTTATCCCTTATTTACCAGTTTCTCTGTTCTGGGGAGCGCTTATTATCCCATTGCTGTTGTTTGTGTTGCTTTTCTCATTGGGACTGAGTATGGGACAGATGCACCCCTGACGAGATATATGGCTATCCTCATCATCTACATTTGTTTATTTATTTTATTGTTTTTATCAATCAGCTCTTTGGGTCTCTAGTTTAGTTAGCTCACAGCGCCAGGTCTTTTTTGTGTGTTTTTGCAACAGATTCATGTACCTGTTGGGAACAGGTATAAAATTCTGTTCCATGGAGGGGGTTGGTACGAAGGCTAAGGTGTCCACACCACAACTCAGCCCTAACCCAATTCAGCCACCAGCTGAAGGTAAACAAAGGGCACAGGATGCTGGTTCCAGGACCTATTACCTCTAAAAGGCTAGCATTGAAGTGTGTTGCTGTATTAAGGCAGCAGAGCTGCCTGAATATGGGGGGGGGGGGTTAGTACACGGGGTGTGGACTTCATTGACAAATAATGGCAATGGCTATATTTGGGTAATGATGTCACCAAAGACCCTGCTTCTTTGTGTACTTCTAGACTACAACTAAAAGGGCCAGGGAAGAGTTATTGTTTACTATAAAGCTGGCAGCGTCATAGCAACCAGGGAGCCCTGCGTGGGAAGCTACTACATCCATGACAGCTTTCCAGTACAAAATGCCTCACTTTGGACACTGGCATTTCTCTGTATGCAAATATAACAAAACCCTCTATTCTTTTTTGGAACTACATTTCCCATGATGCTTACCTACACTACAGAGTACATAAGCATCATGGAAAATATAGTTCCAAAACTTCTGGGGTGCCACGGTTTGCCATCACTGCTTTAAAGCCAAAGAAGATTCCATCTTAGCCTATATTTGATCTGCAGCTGCCATGGTGCCGCACCTGTGATCAGTTATGACACCAGCCATGGCCTGCCAGTACAAGCAACTGTGACAGTTACCATACACAGCATGCCTTGAATGTAATGGGTTTTGGAAAACAATCCAAGTGAAACTGAATGCAATTTTTTCTTTTTTGCCAATAGGCAGGCTCTTTATTGAAGAACAGAAATGTAAAGTAATTTCTGCAATAAAAATGACCTTCCTGTTAATAATACTCGACAGAATGTAAACGAAGCAGCGCATGCACAGCATTGTATACATTTCTGGCACAGTACTAGTGTGTCAAGATAAATAACACCCACCCATACTAGATTGATGTCAACCCCCACAACTAATTAAGTCAGCTAAACACTGGCACCCAGAGGTCAGGGAGAAGATGTTGGCTCCAATGAGGGACCTGAGAGGTCTTTGGCTCATTAAAGCAGAGGTTAGAATAAAACCACTCGATTAAATAATTTCCCAAAACATATACATTCAAGCCATGAATGATAACTGTCACATTTGCTTGAACTCTCAACTGAACTATCAAATTATCCAATGGCTGCTGTCAAAAACTGATATGTGCAGCACCATGGCAACTGCAGATAAAACAGAGGCTAAGATGGCAGCTTTGTTGGCTGTAGGATTGGAGAGTTTAGTACTACTTTAACCGGTTGCCGCATGTACATATATTGCGGCGGTCAGCCCTGGCCAGGCAAAGTGACGTACCGGTACGTCACTAGCCTGGGAGCCAATAGCGGGCGAGCGCGCGCCGCCGGAGGCGCGCTCCCGCTTCGGCTCATTCACGGACACCTCCATGCGTGTGACTGGCGGACCCGATGTCTACCGGTCACTCGCGATCGTCCGCTGTGAAGGGAGAAAGGCAGGCGGCTAGTGTAAACAAAGCCGCCTGTCATTCTTCCCTGTGTAAAAGCACTGATCTAACGGCCCTACTATGTAGGACCGTTGATCTGTGCTGTTACACACACAGCCACATCCCTGCACAGTTAGAAGCACGCCCCTAGGGACACACTTAACCCCTCCCTCTCAAAAAAGTTAACCCCTTCACTGCCAGTGTCATTTTTACAGTAACAGTGCATATGCATAGCACTGATTACTGTAGTAATGTCACTGGTACCCCCAAAAGTGTCAAAAATGTCAGTCAAGGGTCCGATCTGTCCGCCGCAATGTCGCAGTCGGGAAAAAAAAAAACGCAGATCGCCGCCATTACTCGTTAAAAATAAAAAAAAAAAGACAAAAATCTTTCCCTTAGTTAGTAAACGCAATAACTTTTGCGCAAACCAATCAAAATATGCTTATTGTGATTTTTTTTACCAAACATAGGAAGCAGAAAACAAATTAGCCAAAAATTTAAAAAAATTTAGATTTTTACATTTTTTTGGGGGGGGGGAATTTCATATAAACAAAATGTGAAAAATATTGTTATTTTTGCAAAATTGTCGCTCTTTTTTTGATTATAGCGCATGATACAAAAATCGCACAGGTGATCAAAATACCACCAAAAGAAAGCTCTGTTTGTGGGAAAAAAAGGACGTCAAATTAATTTAGGTACAGTGTCGCACGACCATGCAATTGACCTTTAAAGTCACGCAGTGCCGAATCGCAAAATACCCCCTGGTCAGGAAGGGGGTAAAATCTTCCGGGGCTTAAGTGGTTAAATCAATAAATTTAAATGCACTTTTAACCTCTTGCCAACTACCCGCCCTAGTATTACTCCCGCAAGGCAGGTCGGCTGCACAAAATCACGTAGTACTACGTGATTTGGTGCACGAGGTGTTGGCGGCAGACGTGTGCTGCTGGAGCCGCGCTTCCGCTGTGCTTAGACACAGCGGGAGGCGGGCCGTGGGAGGAGCGGAGGCAATTGCCGCTGCCCTCCCGCAATCGTCTGAGAAACCGAGAGAAAACCCGCCTGCTTATGTAAACAAAGCAGGCGGCTCTTCTGTCAGACAGGCAGGGAGAGATCAGCAGTTTCAGCTAAGCTGAAACAGGGATCTCTCTGTGCCTGTCACAGAACCTCCCCACACAGTTAGTAATTACAGTTAGGCATACATTAACCCCTTTGATCCCCCCCCAGTGTTAACCCCTTCCCTGCCAGTGTCATTTATACAGTAACAGTGCATATTATTTAGCACTGATTACTGTATAAATGTCACTGGTCCCCAAAGAGTGTCAAAAATGTTATTTTTTTTTTTTTTTAGATTTATGTGAATTGTTGGAGCGTTGTGAGTTTTGTTTTTTTTTGTTTTTTCTCTTTGTGTGTGTATTGACTAATAATAAATAAAAAAAATTTCAAATGCACAAAAAAAAAAATGTTATAGTTAGGGGCCCCGATCTGTGCACTGCAATGTCGCAGTCCCGCTAAAAATCGCTGATTGCCGCCATTACCAATAATAACAAAAAAATGAATAAAAAATTCCAAAAATCTATCCCGTAGTTTGTAAACGCTATAACTTTTGCGCAACCCAATTAAAATGCACTTTTTTGGATTTTTTTTACCAGAAATATGTAGCCGAATACAAATTGGCCTAAACTGATAAAAAAATTTTGATTTTTTTAAATTATTTTATTGGGAATATTTAGAAAGTAAAAAATATGGCGTTTTTTTCAAAATTGTCGCACTTTTTTGTTTATAGCACAAAATCTAAAAACCGCACAGGTGATCAAATACCACCAAAAGAAAGCTTTATTTGTGGGGGAGAAGGACATCGATTGTATTAGGGTACAGCATCGCATGACCGCAAAATTTGTCGTTAAAGTAACGCAGTGACGAATCGCAAAAAATGGCCTGGTCATTAAAGCGGAGTTCCGGGCCAAAAATCATGCCTTTACATTTTATGGCATCCGCTTCCTTATCCTTCCATGAGCAAGAATTGGATATTCCCGGCATTTTTTTTTTTTTTACTTACCTTTACAGAGGTAACCTTTACAGCCTGTGCTGTCACCTCCTGTCCCGCAATGCGTCCTGGGAGCTCTTACTCGTCGCTCCCAGGATGCAATGGGCAATGACGTAGGCGGCCGGCCGCTCCTCTCATCGCGTTATTTCCAAACAGGAAATGACGCCATGTTAGGCGGAGCTGCCGTCCCTATGGAAACCCAGTACTATGTTGATCGTATAGTACTGGGCATGCGCGAGATTTTGCGCTGGATTGACCGGACTCCTCCCATCAGAAGCAGGGCAGACATTTCCCCACTAAGGACTCATGTAACCCGGACAAAGATGGTGGCGCTCTGCAAAAATTATATAAAGTAAGATTTTAGGATTGCCTAACTGTTATTTAACGGTATAAACCAGGATTAGCTGATATATAAAAGGTCGGTGGGTCACTGTTTGGGAGGTATTAAAAAAAAAAAAAAAAAAAACGATTCTGTGGCCAGAACTCTGCTTTAAGGGGGTAAAACCTTCCAGAGCTGAAGTGGTTAATAACCCCCCCCCCCCCCCCCCGTTTATTTATCTTCAAACTGGTGGCAATTATTTTAGAATCTGTTGCAGCCATAAGAAAATATTCGCAGGTGTGAGAAAGCTTTCCTGGATTGGTGCAAGCTATTAAAAGGAGCCATACCACCGATAAAAATACAAAAATCTCCCCTAGTGCAGAACAACACATGGTGAGCCAGTAAATGGGAATACTGGTATTGGCTAGTCCGAGGATAGATTTCTATTTCAGCTCCGCGCAGAGTTGGGTTCTCTTTAAAAGCATTACTAATGGGTTTTGCTGACTCCAGGTTCTCTCTAGCAGCTAACAGACAAATCATGGGATTTGTCACATGACTTATCAGCTTCCGATCCTCAGTAGAAATGGCTTTTCAGAAGCTGACAATCACCCTCAATGAACTGTTATCCCTGAAATGGAGGACACAAGTTGTCTCCTCACAAAGCCACCACAAACACAATACAGTGCACATGGAAATCTCTGCCCATGTATGAAGAAACAGTACAGAGCACAAAGATTGAGCTGGAGGGCATGGATTTCCATCTACTTTGTATCTCCCACTACAGGAAAGAGATTTAGCCACCCACACAAATCACACTGAGAACTTACCAAGAACCACAGGTGGTCCTGGAGAACATCCACAGGGCGAACTGCGAGTCCACAGCAAAACAACGACAAGGAGACTCGACAACCTTACTCCAGCAGACATTTCTGCATATGCATAGTGTCGTACAGGGACAGAGAACCGCCAGCGATGGAATATTGCAAAGAAAAACGTAATCTACACGTTCCGTTTATTTTTAAAACTCCCACTACACTGCCATCCGATTTTCTTCCACCGGCTAGTTTTTTGTCCCTCACGCCCTTCCGTCACTGCTCCCGTCCCATTTAATCGGCCTTTCAGGCTAAAGTAGTTGAGCACCAAACACTTCCTACTTGCTTTTCTCTGGTTTTAGGACTACTAATGCCTGTGCCTACACACACAATCTTAACATGGGAGATCACGAGATGTTGTTCTCAAGTTAGCAGCGTAAACATTAACCAGCCTAGGGATGGATTTTTGACCCTTGTAAAAAGCATACGTTCGGCATTTTAGCGACTTTGATAATTACACAGAAAAGTGTATGTTTACTTAGTAGATAGGCAGATAAACTGGGGAACCAGCGAATGAGGCGATTTGGGTACAGTTATGAAAATGAGTGGATCAGCTGTACATAGCAACCAATCAGCTTCATCTTGTTGAGTAAAGCCTCGTGCCGACCGGTGTTCCGTGAGAATTACCTACCCGTGAGAAAAACCTACCCCTCGTCACTTCCGGTTCACGGCACTGTATGGAATGCAGCCGTTACATTGAAACAGCGGGGCTGCAATACGAATCATCTCCGCTCCTGTGGATGTCACTTCCCTGCTCTCGGCAAGTAAATATAAAAGCGGCGGCGGGTGTATGTAAACATAAATCACGGAGACGCCAGCCGCTTTTATATTTACTTGCCGAGAGCAGGGAAGTGACAGCCACAGGAGCGGAGATGATTCGTATTGCAACCCCGCTGTTTTATTTAACCGCCGCGTGGGTAGGCTTTTCCCACGGTACACCGTCCTATTTCCATACTAGTGCGCATGCGCACTAGTTAGCTCCTCTGTCGTCCCTTTAGGTATCCGGCCCTGTGAGCATGCGCACTGCTGCGCTGCTCAGCTGTTCCTGGCCGGAAGTGACGAGGGGTAGGTAATTCTCACGGGGTAGGTAATTCTCACGCTACACCGGTGTTCCATGAAAAAACCATACCCGTTAAAAATCCATACTCCCGTCACTTCCGGTGCACCTACGTCATTGAACAGCTGAGGAGCTGTCTAGTGCGCATGCTCAGAGGGTATGGATTTTTCACAGCACTGTGTGTAACGTTACACTTGCAGCATTTACAGTAAAAGAGCTCGGCTGCAATATGAGTCATCTCCGCTCCTATCCCTGTCACTTCTCTGATCTCGGCTACTAAATATAACAGCGGCGGCGGGTGTATGAAAAGATAAATCACGGAGCCGAGATCTCCGTCATTTAGATTTCATACACCCGCCGCCGCTTTTATATTTACTAGCCAAGATCAGGGAAGTTACAGGGGTAGGAGCGGAGATGACTCATATTGCAGCCGAGCTCTTTTAATGTACCCACCGCAACACCTGAGTCGTTGTAACGTTACACACACTGCCGTGAAAAATCCATACATGCGCACTAGACCGCTCCTCAGCTGTTCAATGACGTATCCTGAGCTGTGGGCATGCGCACTGCTACGCTGCTCAGCTGTTCCTGACAGGAAGTGACGTGGGTATGGATTTCTCACGGGGTATGGTTTTCTAACGTTACACCGGTCCTCCGTCTTTTGTCCAGAGTGGTGTCTGTAGGTTGGAATGTGCTCTAGACTGCACATTTTTTTTCGCGCATGACAGAATTCTACTTCAGAAGTGATTTCATGTGTTGGATTGCTTTCTTTGTGTTCTTTCATCTCTGAGCATGCCTAGTCTTGCTCATAAGATTTTTCCCCATCGAAATCTGTACTAATGAGACAAAAATCGGACGTGTTTTGACGGCCGACAAAAATTATATAGCCTGCACACCAGGATTTTTTCGGCCGAAAAGTCGGAGTCGGTTGTCGGAAGCACCATACTAACAAGCCGAAAATCGGCAGATCGGTCGTCTGACGAAAATTCCCGGCCGAATTTTGACTCATGTGTACGGGCCTTTAGGCTGGCCATACACAAACAATTTTCTGTTGGATTTACCACAAACCACATAATATGAGGTCAAAGCTAAACAACACTTTATCTTGTATCCAATTAGGCCTTTGTACTACATAGTTGAAGGTACATTATAAGAAAATTGTACAGAAAATTGTATCATGTATGTATGGCCAGCCTTAGGGTTCGTTTATACTAGTGGTTTCAGGGGCGATAAAACCACATTGTTGAGCTGTATTTTTACCACACCTCAACTGCTGCCCTTTAGATTTTTTTCTTCGGTGGCATGGCAGGAATTATACTTTGTTTTGTTTGCCAGGCACTACCACCCATTGATCTTGACTCATTAAATTGACTAAGACCGTGCTTTATCCATCCCACAACGCTTGCATGGTTGTAGTGTGCTATTTAGGGGCTTAAAACAGGCATCTGAGAAAGTGATATATTGCTTCCTCACTGCCTAATAAACCCCTCAGAAAATCAACCCGAGCATGGATGCTGCTAGTGTAAATGAAGACTTTTTTCTGATGGGCTTTCGGATCAGTTCCAGCTGTATGTTTTTCAGGAGGACCTGATCAGAAGCACCGTGCAGCTCTATGGATAGGCGAATGTAAACGGACTTATGTCAATTTACATGCACCTTCCTCTAAGTCCATCCAGGTCCAGAAATAGAAAAAAAATTTCTAAGCCCTAAATGTGACAGATAGCCTAATGTAAAGGGACTCCAGAGTCTGTTTACATCTGGCCACCCACAGAGTTATCATGATTTCATGCATATCCACTGGAAACAAACTGAAGGGGCACAAATCGGATCGGCTCTCATATCCCCTTCTGATCAGAGTGGATACCGCTCCATATGGAAGGGTCCTTAACCAGTTCTGGACCGAAAGGATTTGCCCCCTTAATGACCAGGCCATTTTTTGCGATTTGGCACTGCGTTACTTTAACGGGAAATTGCGCGGTCGTGCAACACTGTGCGGAAATAAAATTGATGTTCTTTTTTTATTGGTTTGCGCAAAAGTTATTGCGTCTACAAACTAGGGGAAAGATGTAATTTTTATTTATTTATTTATTTACTAGTAATAACGGCGATCTGCGATTTTTAGCGGG
The DNA here is from genome assembly GCF_965119305.1 of Pelophylax lessonae. Classification (NCBI taxonomy): domain Eukaryota; kingdom Metazoa; phylum Chordata; class Amphibia; order Anura; family Ranidae; genus Pelophylax; species Pelophylax lessonae. The sequence continues at coordinate 127,092,723 of NC_138777.1, read as the reverse complement.
ACTGCAACATTGCGGCGGACAGATCGGACCCCTAACTGACATTTTTGAAACTTTTGGGGGGGGGGGGGAACCAGTGACATTACTAAAGTAATCAATCAGTGCTAAAAATATGCACTGTTACTGTAATAATGACATTGGCAGGGAAGGGGTTAAGCTAGGGATAAGCAAAGGGTCTAGGGGAGTGTTTTCTAACTGTGGGGGGAGGGACTTGTGAAATGATCATAGAGATCTGTGATCCTATATAGAAGCATCACAGGCGCTCTGTGATAATTTCAGAGAGAACAACGGTCAGCTGTGTTTACAACCCTCTCTCAGAGGGGAGCGATTGCGGGTGCCCGGCAGCAATCGTGGCTGCCGGTCCCGTGGATTAGCATCCCCGCTGCCTAGTGGGGACAAGAGTGCGACTGTGCACGCTCACACCCAGGAGAGCTCCTGCGAACCGACGTAGCCAAACGTCGATTCGCGCAGCCGAGCCAGCGTGGCGGGCGGTCAGAAAGTGGTTAAAGTGGTTGTAAACCTCACACATTAAATATGAACAAAGCACATACTTCTATACTGTGTACTTGTCCTTATACAAAGCCCTGAGTGTGATTTACCTCTGCTGCCTCATTCCTCTGTTATCTGCTTGAGTCACTATTGATTTTTCCCAGCTCCAAGAGATAATTGGTGATGGGGAGGAGAGCTCAGCACACAGCCTGTGGTTGACAGCCACATCTGTGCATTTTTTTCAGCACACTATGCCCAAAAGGTTGGCTAACCCTGAATTAGAGTAACTCTTGTGCTGCTTCATACTATTTTCAGGACTCCACCATCAAAACTGGAGTTAAGGTAAGACAAAAAACAGCATCATATGGCAGCTCTGACCTAAAAGGGCCCCAATCTGCCACATTAAACTAAAAAAAGTACGTAATGAGGGGGCGTGGCCTGGCGCGGCATGCTGTGAGACATGGGTGAGGTGAGCTCCGCCGGACTATACTCCTAATCTTCTTATCCTGGGGTCCTACGGCCACTATACACCCTGATTCTCCCCACTTACCTTTCCGGTCCCCCGCGGCCACATGTCTCCGCCGAAAAAATCAGCTGAAACGGTGGCAAAACTTGACAAATTCCGCCAGCAGGAGAAGGAAGCTTCCTCCCAAGATGGCGCTGCCCAGGGACACGAGGCGGGGACGGCGGCGGGTCAGGACAGAGCCAGGGTGCTAGATGCTATATCAGTCTGTCAAATGACCCTCACAGCCAAAATAGAGGAGGTCAAGGTGGACATTTCTCTGATAAGGCACGATATGCAGAAAATAAGAGAGCGGGTCACCGAAACTGAGCACCGGATCAGTGGGCTTGAGGACTCCCTCCCCCCCCCCCTGCAGAATTCTACAGACAGGCTACAACAACAGGTACAACAAATCCTGCAGAAACAGGACAACATGGAGAACAGATTGCGGCGGTGCAATTTGCGCTTTATTGGTTTGCCTGAGGGGTCGGAGGGCGCTGATCCTACCACATATTTGGAAAACTTGATTATTCAGACCTATGGCAGGGACTCCCTCTCACCCACCTTTGTGGTAGAGTGCGCTCATCGCCAATCGGGCTGTCCACCACCCCAGGGTGCACCCCCTTGCACGTTTATAGCGAAGTTCCTCAACTATAAAGACAGGGACGCTATTCTGCGGTTGGCCCGTGTGAAGGGGAACATCCCGATCGGCAATGGCAGAGTCGCGGTCTTCCCCGATTTTTCCGCGGAGGTCCAGAGGCGTTGCAAAAGTTTTATGGAGGCCAAACGCAGACTGCGCATTAAAAATTTGAAGTATGCCGTGATGTTTCCGGCTCGTCTCGGAGTGGAGGGCGAAGACGGGGTGCATTTCTTTGAGGATCCAGAGTTGGCCATCGCCTGGTTGGAGCACCTTGAGGCCCGTGGATGAAGTGAATGCTGACTCCCTCCCCTGATTCCCCTAGGATGTCTCCTTGTTGCACTGATGCTGTATTACCCCTCAGCTGGACACCCCTGCGTGGATTATCCTGCTCTGTATCCTGTGGAACTGTTCTACTTTGAAACGTCACCTATTTCCAGTGGACTGTGTCTACTATCCGGACGGCATACGCGAGCCCCCGGTTCTGTTTCCAGGGTCCGTCGCTGATGCCCAGCACTCCTGAACTTTAACTAGAGGGCCCATGACAAGTTGCGTGTTCTGGCAGAGCACCGATACACCACGTTTGTATTTTTCCCCCTTTTTTTTATGTTTCTTTTATTTTTTCTCATTATTTTTCTTTTTATTTACACCCTCTGTGGTGTTGAACTTTCTCACAGACTGTGCTGCCCAGCTAGTTTTTTCTCACCCCTTGCCCCTGTTGTGTCAGGTGTATGTTCCCTGATTCATTCCCTCTTTATTTTAGGTGTGCCCCTTTTCTCTACTGGACCAACCGTATATTTTTGCACTAGATCCTGCATGGAGTTGTGTTTTGCATGTGGTCTGGTTCTGGCACTTCTCCTTTTTTTGTATATATGCTACGATATGGATGTCTCAGGGACTCTTTTTTCTGTTGGTTTTTTGGGGATCCAAGCCCGCACGTGTTGGGGGTGGTGCAGGGCAGGGTGGGGGGATGAAGTTTCAATTTTAGTACAACTGTATTATATATGCAAGTACAGTGCCTTGCAAAAGTATTCGGCCCCCTTGAACTTTGCGACCTTTTGCCACATTTCAGGCTTCAAACATAAAGCTACAAAACTGTAATTTTTTGTGAAGAATCAACAACAAGTGGGACGCAATCATGAAGTGGAACGAAATTTATTGGATATTTCAAACTTTGTTAACAAATAAAAAACTGAAAAATTGGGTGTGCAAAATTATTCAGCCCCTTTACTTTCAGTGCAGCAAACTCTCTCCAGAAGTTCAGTGAGGATCTCTGAATGATCCAATGTTGACCTAAATGACTAATGATGATAAATAGAATCCACCTGTGTGTAATCAAGTCTCCGTATAAATGCACCTGCACTGTGATAGTCTCAGAGGTCCGTTTAAAGCCCAGAGAGCATCATGAAGAACAAGGAACACACCAGGCAGGTCCGAGATACTGTTGTGGAGAAGTTTAAAGCCGGATTTGGATACAAAAAGATTTCCCAAGCTTTAAACATCCCAGGGAGCACTGTGCAAGCGATTAATATTGAAATGGAAGGAGTATCAGACCACTGCAAATCTACGAAGACCTGGCCGTCTCTCTAATCTTTCAGCTCATACAAGGAGAAGACTGATCAGAGATGCAGCCAAGAGGCCCATGATCACTCTGGATGAACTGCAGAGATCTACAGCTGAGGATTGGAGACTCTGTCCATTGGACAACAATCAGTTGTATACTGCACAAATCTGGCCTTTATGGAAGAGTGGCAAGAAGAAAGCCATTTCTTAAAGATATCCATAAAAAGTGTTGTTTAAAGTTTGCCACAAGCCACCTGGGAGACACACCAAACATGTGGAAGAAGGTGCTCTGGTCAGATGAAACCAAAATTGAACTTTTTGGCAACAATGCAAAACGTTATGTTTGGCGTAAAAGCAACACAGCTCATCGCCCTGAACACACCATCCCCACTGTCAAACATGGTGGTGGCAGCATCATGGTTTGGGCCTGCTTTTCTTCAGCAGGGACAGGGAAGATGGTTAAAATTGATGGGAAGATGGATGGAGCCAAATACAGGACCATTCTGGAAGAAAACCTGATGGAGTCTGCAAAAGACCTGAGACTGGGACGGAGATTTGTCTTCCAACAAGACAATGATCCAAAACATAAAGCAAAATCTACAATGGAATGGTTCACAAATAAACATATCCAGGTGTTAGAATGGCCAAGTCAAAGTCCAGACCTAAATCCAATCGAGAATCTGTGGAAAGAACTGAAAACTGCTGTTCACAAACGCTCTCCATCCAACCTCACTGAGCTCGAGCTGTTTTGCAAGGAGGAATGGGCAAAAATTTCAGTCTCTCGATGTGCAAAACTGATAGAGACATACCCCAAGCTACTTACAGCTGTAATTGCAGCAAAAGGTGGCGCTACAAAGTATTAACTTAAGGGGGCTGAATAATTTTCGCAGTTTTTTATTTGTTAAAAAAGTTTAAAATATCCAAAAAATATTGTTCCACCTTTTGATTGTGTCCCACTTGTTTTTGATTCTTCACAAAAAATTACAGTTTTATATCTTTATGTTTAAAGCCTGAAATGTGGCAAAAGGTCGAAAAGTTCAAGGGGGCCGAATACTTTCGCAAGGCACTGTATTTTATACACCTTTGCACACTGGCACTGACTAGTATACCAGTGTTTCTCCTCTCCCTAATTTTCCCTCCCTCATTCAACTAATGTGACCCCAGTTCAGACACAGAAGGGCAAACAAAGACATCCTCAGGTGCTTAATGTCTTCCTTATCAATTTATGATATCATTTATTAGAATTCCAGCACCTAGCTCGCACAGTGCCCAAAGTTGCAATGCTGCGGCTGTGGCTTTGTGTAACAAAGAAATGCAGGTGAGATCCATCTGCCAGCATGCTGACAATTTTGAGCAATTTGAGGCAATATTTAGCATTTTGCCAAGACACCCCTGAAGAGCCCAGAAGGCACCCTGGTTGAAAAAGGTGGGTCTATATAGGAGTCTGCTAAAATCTATTGAGAACAAAATGAAGAACATTAGTGAATCACATTAGCATTACATTATACAATATAGTAAGGTATACCCCATGCGGTGAGCCCTGGCTTTACTTCTATGGTTTATATACAAAAAGGAAAGAAGAATACAATGATCATTTCCTTATAGAAATTAGCTTTAGGTATCGCAGTGGCGTACCAACGGGGGGTGTCAGACCAGCGCCACAGGGCCAGTCTGCATGTACATGGGAAAGCAGCTGCAGTAGCTGCTCCTTCAGTCCGTGCTGCTCACCCGCATGCAGTGAGCACAGTGTTCTTCCCCTGTAACTCCACAGGTAGTAACTAATTTTCCCTGGCCTGGGGGGCCCCATCTTTTGATCCAGAGGGCCCCAGGCGCGCATTGAGGGAAGGGAGGAGTGCACAGCCGGTGACAGGAGAAGTGACTGCGGTATCACTGCTCCTGTGGCCAGCACGCCTTGAGGGAGACCACCTGTATCATGCCTGCAGTCTCTGACTATCTCCTGTATCATGTCCGCAGCCTCTGACCATCTCCTGTAGCATGTCTCCAATCTCTTAAACTTAAACACATTGCTAAGGCTACGTTCACATGTTAGCGTAGCGGATCGCGGGCAGAACACCACGATTCTGCCCGCGATCCGGAGATCATTGCAAATCGCGGGAGGCCTGTGCGTTGCCGTTGATTTGCAATGGCACCCCAAACGCTGTGCGATGTTGCTGCGATTTCCGCCTGCCGAATCGCGGTGACATCGCGCAAACAAAATCGCGGATCGCATGACGCCCAAAAAAGGTACAAGAGCTTCTTTGGGGCATCATGCGACCCGCGATTTTGTTTGTGTGATGTTACCGCGATTCAGCAGGCGGAAATCGCGGCAACATCGTACAGCGTTTGGGGTGCCATTGCAAATCAACGGCAACGCACAGGCGTACCGCGATTTGCAATGATTTCCGGATCACGGGCAGAATCGCGGTGATTCTACCCGCGTTCCGCTACGCTAACATGTGAACGTAGCCTAAAAGTATTAGCTATCTGTTTATGCCAAAGGTAAGACTGTGCAGGGGAGGCAGAAAGTGTAAAAGGGGGCACTGTGATTAGAGAGACGGGGGGCAGGGGGGGGAGGCAGACTGCAAGGGGCACTGTGATGGGAGGCAGTGAAATTTGTGCAATATATATTTTTGAAAACATTACACATTTTTGTGGGTGTTTTTACATTTTAAAGTTGGTGGGGAGGAGGGGGTGCCAGATATAGGATCCGTCCTGGGTGCCAAATACTCTAGGTACGCCACTGGGTATGGCACTTCACTAGACCTCCAGGCAGTCAATCCCACTTGCTATGATATGTGTTTACACTATATGTGTTTGAGTATATTTATTGCTGTTTGTATCTTGTAATAAACTTTATTGTGGTAATGCGCTGGCCGTGTGCCCTTCTCTTTTTATTTGATACTTTTCAGTCTTAGGATACCCTGTGTCCTGAGGGCAGCAAGACCATCAGCGTTAGAAAGGCAATTTACACCGTACACCTCTGGGTTAACCATTGTTAGCGCAGGAGAACATTTGCTTGTTACAAGCAAATATTGACTAAATACATTACTCAAGAGTACTCCTCATTGATTCTTGGTGTGCTTTGCATTGTGAATCTTTGCCTCTGTAAAGGAGTTTCCTGTAATCAAGACCTGGCACCACTGCTCTCTCTCCTTGTGCAGGGTGATTGATCTTGTCTCCACACTCTTTAGGAGCTTTGTGTAGGGGGGGGGGGGGGGCATGCTGGGTCCCTCCCACAGCTCTGCACTCTGCACAGGCTTTGTAAAGCACCACTATGTTTACAAAGTAATGGATTTGTTTCTTTGGTGGCTATTTAAATTAACCACTTTAGGACTTGAGGAATTTCCTGCTTAACTTCCAGGCCACTTTTTTCAACTTGCCACTGCGTGAATTTAACTGACAATTGCGCGGTCATGCAACGCCGTACCCAAACGAAATTTACGTCCTTTTTTTCCCACAAACAAAGCTTTCTTTTGGTGGTATTTGATCACCTCTGCGCTTTTCATTTTTTGCGATATTAATAAAAAAACGGCGAAATTTTTGCAAAAAAATTGACATTTTCTATTTTTACAGTTAAAAAATATCCAATATATTCAATTTTTGTCATATATTTAGGCCAAAATGTATTTAGCTACATGTCTTTGACAAAAAAATTCTCAATGAGCGTATTTTTAACCACTTTAAGACCGGAAGATTTTACCCCATTCCTAGCCAGGCTATATTTTACGATTCAGCACTGCGTTACTTTAATGGACAATTGCGCGGTCGTGCAACGCTGTACCCAAATTAAATTTATGTCCTCCCCCCCCCCCACAAATAGAGCTTTCTTTTGGTGGTATTTAATCACCTGTGCGATTTTTAATTTTTGAAAAAAAAAGCGACAATTTTGAAAAAAAAAAAATATATATTTTTCACATTCTGATATATAACATTCCCCAAAAAAAAAATTCTAAATCAAAATTTTTTAACATTTTAGGCCAATTTGTTTTCTGCTACATATGTTTGGTAAAAAAAAAAAATCACATTAAGCGTATTTTGATTGGTTTGCGCAAATGTTATTGCATTTACTAACTACTGGAAAGATTTGTAATTTTTATTGTTTATTTTTTTTTTACTAGTAATGGCGGCCATCAGCGATTTTTTTTTGCGGGACTGCGACATTGCAGCGAACAGATCGGACCCCTAACTGACATTTTTGGGGGGACCAGTGACATTACTACAGTAATCAGTGCTATAAATATGCACAGTTACTGTAATAATGACACTGGCTGGGAAGAGGTTAACACTGTTGGTGATCAAGGGATTAAATGTGTGCCTCATGCTTACTGACGTGTGTGGGGGGAGGGGGTTGTGTGACACAGACACAGATCGCAGGTTCAGCTATGATGAATCTTGTGATCTATCCCTGCCTGTCACAGAGGAGATCCGCCCACTTTGTTTACACAAGCGGGCGGATCTCCTCACTCTTTCCCCGACGATCGGGGAAGAGCGGCGGTGATCACCACCTCTCCTCCCCTGGCCCGACTCCCGCTGTGTCTGAATACAGCGGGTGCGAGCCTCCGGCGGCATGCGCGCGGCCGAGAGGGGGAGGAATCCAGCGATGTAGGTTTACGTCGCTGGACCCAGCCGAGCCGCTCTGCTGCAGTAGCAGCAACGTGAGCGGTCGGCAAGTGGTTAAGGTTTATGTGCCAGGAGTTTATTTTTAAAGTGTTCATTGACCTTTACAGAAAAATTGTAAGGGTGAACACTGGACCCCCCCACTTACCTCGGGGGTTGCTGAGCTGTCAGCACCCCCTGGGCAGTCCAGCAGGGGTTTGAAATTCACACTCTTCTCCCTCTTTCCCATGCAGTGCAGCATGAAGAAGAGTGAGAACAGAAATCCTCAGACTGCTGGAACAGCTGTTTAGGGTGCTGACAGCTCAGCAACCCTAGAGGTAAGTACAACTGGGAGGGTGTCCAGTGTTAGCTCACCTTAAAAAGGTTGTAAAGCCTCAAGGTTTTCCACCTTAATGCATTAAGGTGAAAAACCTTCTATGCTGCAGCTCCCCCCATTTTCTTACCTGAGCCCGATCTGATTTAGCAATGTGCACGAGCGCAGCAGTTCCAGCCACTGTCTCTCTCCCCATTGGACAGACTGGCTCCTGCCGCTGTCATCAAATCCAGTGACACGGGAGCAGGGGGAGGGGCCGCTGTCTGCGTCAATGCACACAGCAGTGGGACTCGGGGGCGAGCCCACAGGTGTGCCCCCAGGGAAATTTCCGCAGGGGCAGCCGATGAAGAAAGAGGGGCCAGGGGAGCCAGGGAGGGAACCCCGCAAGAAGAGGTTTGGGCTGCTCTGTGCAAAAAGATTGCACAGAACAGGTAAGCATGGCTCCCAACTCTCCCTGATTTTGAAAGACTGCCCCTGATTTGGAACAAGGTCCCTCTTTTTCATCTGATATATAAATTATATATATCTATATATATGTACATAAAATTTTACCATTCAAAAAGTGTTTCACAGTGCTAGACCTTTTATGAAATGTCTAAATTGTATTGTAGCAAGGTTTCCAGGCCTGTGGCCTGATGTGGGTCTGCCATTGTTACCGGTTACCTCTCCAGCCCATGTGAGCTGCGGCCCTGGGTGTGAGAACTGAGACAGTGACAACTCCAGCATCTTTGGAGTTTGGTTGTTTTATTGTAGTTTTAGGGGATGGGAGAAGGGAATGAGTGTGATACTCCTTTGGCTCGACTATGTACAACTCTGGGACTTTTTATAACAAAAATGCCCATTAGCGCTATCTTGACGCCAGCCGATGCTAGCCAATGCTTACTGACGCTTTGAACACACTGTTAGCTGTGCTGGAACTCCGACTAAAGTTCGGAAGATCCAGGACTGTGGAACATTGAACATCTGACACTGCCTGCACTGCAAAGTCACTGACTACTCTCTCCAGCCTTGCCCCGGCTTGAGGTAGCTTGCTGTATATTCCTGTAACTCTCAACTAATGCACTCACACTGTGAATTAACTCTTCAGGGCCCAAACTGCAGGCGCCCCCTTTGCCACTTCAGGGTCTTCTGACTAGGTACCCCCCTTACAGCTAGCCAACTCTTGGATCCAAGAACCTTCTCCGGAGTGGTCCCCACTGACTCTAGGCAGACCCTCAGGGGCAATCCTCAGTACTCACGACCTGTGTAGGCTTTCCTGGGACTGGACCTCTCTCTCTCTCCGCTGGTTCTCGGCACACCGGATCCCCCTCAGCTCAACTCAGCACTCTCTTGATTCTCCGGCAGCCCCCGAGACATCCGCTTCCTCTGACAGGAGGAGAGACAGCCATCCCCTGGGACTCTGCTTCCCACGAAAGACAATGAGTCATGCCCTCCCTCAAACTTATACCCACTCCCAGAATCCTTTGCGGCAGAATCTGCCTTCTGGGGTAGTTACAAGCTTGAATGTAACCCTGATTAGGTTTCCTCCACTGCCCAATGAGAAGCCTCTCACAGAGACAGTGGGGAGACTCCCCCCTCAGCAGACACACCTGGAAGCCATGACACCCTACCAAAAATAAATCATGGCCCTGTTGTTAGGCAGACAAGGCTCACTTTACATTTACCTAGCACCTACCTGTAGGGTGCTGCCGTTGCATTTGTAAATGTGAAAAGCCAGTATAAAGAAATAGTAGTAGTAAAATAAAAGCACTTGGTTTATTATTTATATAATTGTAACCACTTTAAGACACCGTGTTATTTTAACAGACATTTGCGCGGTCATGCGACGCTGTCAGAGATGTATAGTTACTAAGTAGAACTACTTCACTACTGTACTTAAGTACCGAAAGGCGGTATCTGTACTTTCCTAGAGTAGAATTTTTTTCTCCTACTTCCACTTTTACTTCACTACATTTTTTCGATGATTTCAATACTTCTACTCCGATATTTTTTTTTTGTGCTGCATAGTTACTCGTTACAATTATAAAAATTACCACTGCCAGAACAGTAGATGGCAGGTTTCATGAAGTTAAAAAAAATGTGTATAATGTCATGTGTAAATCAGCGCATACGAAAATAAATGCTACTGTATGTATAAATAAAATGGTCTGCATATCTGCTGTTAAGGGGAACCTCCCCCAACCAAGGAGAGTCACAAGCGTACATAGACCTTTTTTTCTAGTAAGAGGCTGATTTTGCTTTTTTCACTGGAAGTTGAGAGCACAGGTTTTGCAGTTTTGTTTCACTGGAAGAGTCTATTTGGATATTATTTTGCACTTACCTTCATCCGCCGGGTAAGGGGGAAATCCACAAGGTGGTGGGAGTCTGCACCTATTATTTGGAATAGCACCTGTTTGATTCCTGCACCTTTGAAAATATATTCATCTTGTTTTGTCACATATATATATATGGTATTATGGCATTATGGCATTATATATATATGGACTTTTTATTGACTTTGATTCCATACACTCTTCCTTTATTTCATTATTGGAATATATTGTTGTATATCACATTGGTTTATACAGTATATGATTTTGCGCACCAATAAGCTGCGGAGAAAAAAAACATGCAGGGAAGAGAAGGAGGGATGCTTTAAAGGGGAAAGGGAGGGACATACTTTATCTGTTTTTGTTTACAAAAAGTTACAGCCAAAGGAATTGTGATTGTCCTTTAGGTTAATCATTTGAAATAATAAAAAATAATATGATGTTCAAACTTTTGACTCTTTCTTTAATAACTACATAACACAGTACTTGTACTTTTACTTTCAGTACTTGAGTAGCAAAATTAAAAAAAAAAACTACTTGCAATACTTAAGTACAAAAAATGTTAAATACTTTAGTACTTCTACTCAAGTCACTTTTTGATAGAGCACTTCCACTTCTACTCAAGTCACTTTTTGATCGAGCACTTGTACTTTTACTCAAGTATGGGTTTCAAGTACTTTATACAAGTGTGGACGCTGTACCCAAAGACAATTGACATCCTTTTTTCCCCACAAATAGAGCTTTCTTTTGGTGGTATTTGATCACGATTTCTATCGATTGCAGGTGTCAGACGGGAATTGGAGCTGCCTGACACAGGCATCGGCTTCCCCGCTGACGAGCAGGGGCGGGAATGTGCCGCTGGCCCCCTAGCCTCCTGAGAGCGAGCGCTGTAGACCTACGTCACTTTGGCCAGGAGCGGCTGCCTGCCACAGTAAATCTGCGGTAGGCGATTGGTAACTGGTTATAAGGGGGCATGATGGGGGGGTCCTATGCCTACATACTTTTGCTAATAGGTGTCCCCCCATTCCCATCTCAAAAAGTTGGGAGGTATGGGTAAGTATAGACACGTTTGTTATTTTTATAAAACAAAACAAAAAAAAAAAAAAACAGGGTTTGCAACCCCTTTAACACTTTTCTGTAAAGGTAACCCTAGCCTTTAAGGATTAATTAAGTGCAATATATATTTTTCGTGGCTTTAATATGAAATAATAATCTGAGCTGCCAGCTGGTCTCAGCCCCCATGTCTCCCTAGGTCAGTGTCTTTTCCCTCCTCCTCTCAAACCCCCAGTGAGTGAACTCCCGGCTAGGCTAGCTCAGTCAGCAGCCAGCGCAGACTCTCTGTGAACACTTCTCCTCATTCCGTCTGCTTCCAGTCCATTCTTTGCACGTTTGCTGCCCGCTGAACTTCCCACTCTAGGCTTGGAGCAACAAAGGAAAACGAAATCTAAAGTAGAACTTCCTTCACTCGGAATACCTCCGCACCTCCAAGTTCCTCTCCCCACTCAAATCCATCCCCTACATAACTGGTCACTCTTTCGCGGCCCGTAAACTTTATGGTGCTGTTGCTATGACACCGTTAGGCTCCGTAAGAGAATTCCTGACGTCAGACAACTTCCGGTTGGTGAAGTTTCCCCCGATCAACTTTTGAGAAGTGAAGAATGTCAACCTTTTGATGAGTCAACAATGTGATATTGTAATCAGGTAATAGTTTACAGGATTGTATCGAAGATGTGAGTCCGGCTATAAATGTGGAAAGGGGAACGCAGAGTGATTTGGGGTTCCTCCCATGGTACCTCTATTTGTTGTCATTACGAGGGTTTGGGAAGGAGAAATCCATGGATGGCAGTCGTTCATTTGGTGTAGGAGTACACTGATTTGTTTATAGAATAGAAATGTTCTTGTGGTGATATTTTTATTGGGTCCCTTTTTTTAAAATGTGAAATGTGAAGAATACTTGGTGTAAATAACTCTTCAGTTTGTTTGCATGGCTTCTGTAGGTATATAGATAAGGACAGTGATGAAACAGAAGCAAACTGTATTTCTACTTTAGCAGTGTTCAGTGTTTGTGCTTTACTTTACAAGCCAGCTTAGACATGTCACAACAGTAGGCTCTGTATGTGACAAATTGATTAAGGGGTTGAATTTTAGGCAGCCTGGATGTTGCTATAGTACACAGATGCATTGTATAGGTGTTAGGATTTGTTCAGTGCCGGTTCACACTTCCGCTTTTGCGGAGATCGCATGTAATTCGGAGCGCACTGCTCCTAATTACATGCGATTTGATGTGCGAATGCACTTTGTATGGCTGAATTCGCACTGTATCCGCACCAAACACGCACATGAGGCTTTTTTTGAGCCGCAGTAGAATCAGATCGCACAGTGGTTCACACTTGTGCAATCGGATTCTGTGCGTAATTGCAGATCGCACTGCAATATGCGATCGCAATTGGGGGTGCCGTTAACTTTTAATTGACACCCCCTGCGTATCGCATATGGCAGTGTGAACTGCCAGGGGTGCGGATGCGATGCGGAACGCACTGCATATTCGCAGCATTCCCGCATCGCAGAAGTGTGAACCGGCACTCACATGCAAGGTCGGGGAGGAGGGGTGCAGTAAAACCAGGCAGCTGAGCTACGGTTTTACAGCCCCCCAACTGCCCACATGGTACACTAAAGATACAGCTACTTGTGGCTGTGCACAAACCAAGGCAAAACTTAAACAGCATGTTGCCTTTGGCTGGCAGTGCCACTGCCAAATGCAACAAATGTAGTTCTGTTTGGCTGTGCCAGAACTGCACCGAAAACCACTTGCAGTGCATACAATTGCTAATTGCTAACTGTTGGTTGAACCATATGGACTTGTGTCTTTTTTCAACCCGACTAACTATGTAATTATGTAATTGCAGTGTGGTAGTAGGTAATTATATATTTAAATCAGGCAGTGAGGAGGCAACATATCACCTCCTTACCACCTGTCAAGCACCTCTGAAAAGCAATCAGAGTATGGATCTCTTTTTAGAGGTGTGGCACTTGGGAATGAGCCCTTAAAGTGATTCTTATGGCAGAAGGTTTTTTTTATCTTAACGCATTCTTTGCACTTAAATAAAAAACCTTCAGTGTGCAGCAGCCACCCTAATACTTACCTGAGTCCCATCTCGATCCAGTGATGTGCGTGAGTGCCTCCACCATCGCTGATTGGCTGAGACACAGCATCAGAGCCATTGGCTCCTGCTGCTGTCAATCAAAGTGAGTTAACCAATGAGGAGAGAGAGGGAGTGGGGCCGAACCAAGGCTCCGAGTCTGAATCTAAACCCAGAGCTTCAGCTCGGGTGCCCTCATACCTTGCTGTGGGAGCACTCAACAAGAGAGAGGGGCCAGGAGTGCCCGGAGAGGGACCCGAGAAGAGGATAATCTGGGCTGCTCTGTGCAAAACCACTGCACAGAACAGGTAAGTATAATGTTTGTTATTTTTAAAGAAAAAAAAAAAAAAAAAACAAGACTTTAGTATCACTTTAATTCATGTCAAGCGACATTCCTCATGCCCTGTGATGTTTTTTTTTCATTAATTTGTTACAGTGTTAAAATTGGAAATAATCACTTCTGGGGCCTTGCAGTCGCAACATAAATGCACAGGGGTGGTTGACAGGCGAATGGGAGGCAGTAAATCACCCCTTCCTCACTGTTTGTTTTAACCTTGAAAATAGCACACCACCTGCATTATTACATGCAGTTGCAGCCATGATCCTGGTATAATTTTTTAGAGCTGGCGATGGACTTTCCTGTGGGTGTGATCCAAGTGGCTCTACAGCTGCCTGATCACTTCTACAGGGCATTGAAGACACCAAACAGACCCCATATCTCTCCGTAAAGAGCACGTGTCACTGCCCATACTATTACAAGAAATGTTGTTCAACCCTTGTGATAGCAATAAAGTTAATCCAAAAACAAATTCACAGAGAGAAATGTTAGAATTGGCATGGGTTTGAAGTGTTTGAAGTGACTGTAAAGTCTCGTTAAAAAAAAAAAAATAATAACAAACATGTTATACTTACCTGCTCACCACCAGCAGTACCCGCCAGCAGTACCAGCCTTGGAGGACAGCCAGTTAGCAGCCACCAGCCATACCCACCTGAGGGACAGCAGCACGATACCTGCTGGAACCCAATTCAACCCACTTAACAAAATAGAAGGGGACCCATCTCCTTCTGTCTTGACAGATCAGATTGGAGGGCCCATAGAGCAGAGCGGGCTGAGTCTGTGTCTGCTCTGCATATGCTGACACGGTCCTGTCATCTGATCTGCCTGCTCCGCTCATTGTGGCCCGTGACCGGTTACCAAGTCGCTAAAATGGCCCTCGCTCCCCAAAAGGTATATACACACGCACACAAACTTTTTTTTTTTTTTGAGGTGGGGGGCTGGTAATCTTGAGTGAGTTCCCACACTTTTTTTTCACAGGACTTTATCCCTGCAAAATCTATAGAATAGCATTTTATATGTCTAGCAATATTTGTGCAAACATTTGTGAATCAAACCTATAGATCCCTAGAGAAAATGTGTATATATCGGGCAAAGACAGCGTTTATAGTAACCACCACCCTAGATATTTTGCAAAAGCTTATTCACAAAAAATAGTGCTAATCATAAAACTATATAGAATATGTCTACATATTCTCTTTGTGTGCTCTTGTACACTTATTCCTAGCCACACGTGCTCCAACTGTGCACAAACCACTTCAGCACACACCGCACTCACCAGTTCATATTGACCCCTTGTATACAACAATAAAGTCAAAATGTGCCTCTTTAGGCCAGATGTTTCACAAGCTGGATCATGCTGTACTCAGTATTTTCTGTAAACACCATAAACGGGATCTTCTATCACACCAGGAAATATTCCACTGTTTCTTTAAATCCTTCCGGACCACCATACAATATCCAGAATATCAATCAAAGAAAGAAGAAAGGGATGCCTCTTATAGCGTAATATGTTTTTTTTACCCTATGCGGTGAAAAAGAGATATGCACTTTGTAATGTGAATGTGGATAGACAGCCTTTGAGAAATTAAAACCAGGAACACCACTGTTCCCTCCAGCATGTTCCAATAAAGTGGAAGGGATGTAACTGGAAGTCCAACCCTACGCGTTTTGTCATTGATGTGCGACGTCCTCAGGAGCAGGAAACCCTGGCTTCACCTCCGCCATGTATACAAATTTATATACCATATTAAGTGGCAGGAGAAGAAGCCATTGATTCTAAGGCCTTCTTCATGGAAAGGGAGGAGGCACGTATGGCACAAGGAATGATAAAGACCTCTGTTAACAATAAAAGAAAGGTGATTAGAAGAAGCCCCTATTATTTCTTTATTATTTTGCTTATTTATTAGTTTTTATTAATATGTCCCAATAATTTCTTTAAAAATAACTCTAGAGCATATGGGGAAGTTCCACTATCCCATGAAAGGGAGTTTCAGCACCCACTGCCGTACTACGTCTAACTACATACAATGGAAAAATAATTATTTGATCCCCTGCAGATTTTGTAAGTTTGCCCACTTACAAAGAAATGAAGGGTCTATAATTTTTTTTATCATAGGTGTATTTTAAATGATAGAGACAAAATATCAACCAAAAATCCAGAAAAAACGCATGATACAAATTAGAGCTGCACGATTCTGGATAAAATGAGAATCACAATTTTGCTTAGAATAAAGATCACGATTATCTCATGATTCTTGGCGTAACATCATCTTTCTCATTATACAAAAAAATGGGCTAATTTTATGGTTTTAGGTTTTTTTTTAAGTTCATCAAAGTGTATTTTTACCCAAAAAATTGTGTTTGCAAGACCGCTACGCAAGTATAGTGGGAAATAAAATATTGCAATGATCGCCATTTTATTCTCTAAGGTCTCTGCTAAAAAATATATATAATGTTTGGGGGTTCTAAGTAATTTTCTAACAAAAAATGCTGATTTTAAGCAACAAGTGCCGGAAAAAGGCTTAGTCTTTAACCAATTCTGGACAGGAAAGGTTTTACCCCCCTTAATGACCAGGCCATTTTTTGCAATTTGGCACTGAGTGACTTTAACTGGTAATTGTGCATTCATGCAATGCTGTACCTAAACAAAATTTATGTCCTTTTTTTTTTTACCAAAAATAGAGCCTTCTTTTGGTGGTATTTGATCACCTCTGCGGTTTTTATTTTTTTGCGATATCAATAAAAAAATACGGAAAATTTAGAGAGAAAATGAAATTTTCTACTTTTTTCTTAATGAACTCAATTTTTGTCATACATTTAGGCCAAAATGTATTTAGCTTGATGTCTTTGATAAAAAAATCTCAATAAGTGTATATTTATTGGTTTTTCGCAAACTTTCGTATACTTTCTGACTGCCTATCTCATTTCCTTAAGTGCTAAAATGGCAGGGCAGTACAAACCTCCCCAAATTACTCCTTTTTGGAAAGTGTTCCCCCCAAGGATTTTCCTACAAGGCATTGAATATTAAAATTTTTTGTCACAGGTGTTTGAAAAATGACAAAAACAAAATAAAATTACACAAAGTTGTCATTGAAATTATATATTGGTCATGCATGCCATGGGTATATGTGGAATTACAGCTCAAAATATATTCTGCTGCTTCTCCTGAGTACAGGGATACCCCATGTGTGAGACTTTTTGGAAGTCTAGCCGCGCACAGGATTCCAAAATCCAATCACTGCCTTCAGGCTTTCTAAGGCCGTAAATTGTTGATTTCACTCCTCACTACCTATCACAGTTTCAGAGGCCATGAAATGGCAACACAGCACAAAACGCACCAAAAGACCCTTTTTCAGAAGGTAGACACCCTAAGATATTTGCTAAGAGGCATTTTGAGTATTTTGCAGATCTCGCTTTTTGGCACAAAGTTTTGAAAAAAAAAAAAAAAAGAAAGTTTCCTTTTTCTTTCTTCATTTTCCAAAACAAATTAGAGCTGCAAAATACTCACCATGCTTCTTAGCAAATACATTGGATGTCCGTTGAAAGATAGAGGTTGTGGATCTTATATTGGAAGTTAGTTAGTAGTTTTCTGCCACCATCCCAACAATTTATGTGTAGTTTGTGGTGCCTCAAGTCAGGTGGGGGGATTTTATGGGCAGGAGTAAGGATATAGAAAAATAATAATATATAATATAATATATTTATTGAATTATAGAGGGGGGGGAGAGAAAAGCACAAATTATATACAACATTGGAGTGTGAATGGGTAGAGGCCCATTGAGTGCTAGTGAAGAAAAGGTAGAGTGTGTTTACACGTGAAAATTATGTGACTTCATGTTTTTGAAAACAGGACAATCCTGCACTGTTGATCCCTATAGGATAGGGAATGGTTCAGAGCGGGTGTCCGATCGGTAATCCGACGCGTTTCGGCCAGGATTCGGCCTTTATCAAGGTTGTATCACCGATTCTATAATTATTGAGATATAATGTGTAAGTAGCTCAGTAGCACTACATATATATATATACAAAAGAATTTTTCTTAATAAGCATTTTACATACACTTTTGTATCCGATTTCTTGTGAGTGTGTCTTCCCGAGATTTTCTTCAGGTGCTGCAGGAACTATATGCTGTGTGGGATAGACGGATAATTTGAGTATATGGGCTGGAGAAAATAACCAAATGGAGAGTAGTGATTTTAGTAAATGGTTTTATTTACTTGGGATCTGAGAATTCAAATCAAAGTCCAGAGAAGGGTCCAGGATATATCTAGCAGTGGGACCAATCTGAAAAGATATCAATTTGTTGTAGGTTTTTTGGTTTTGTGCCAGTCCGCATGTGTGGTGCTTTAACATAAGAATTGGTGACTTCCAACAAGGAAAAAGAAACGGCTGCAAAAGCCGTTGGTTCTGAGGAGGAGATAGGTTCAAGGAGAATCTTCTCCTCCAAAGAAAAACTTACAGTTTTGTAGGGTAGTAAGGGTTAAAGACGTCCGTCCGCAGCATAAAAGTCTCCAGGATGCTTCCTCTCCCTCGGTTGGAGAGAGACTGGAGTTCCTGGAGCGTTCCCCGGCCTTAAATAGGCTGTCACGCATGCGCATAGGCGCTGTGTGAAGCCTTGTGACAGCAACCGTGCACGGTCAGTGGCGCGCCTGCGTGTATGACGCGGCGCATCCCTTGACGCCCTCCGGTCGTGACACTTGGGCCGCCGACACGGAGGAAGAAACCGAATGATCCTGTGGGGATCTGGGAGGATACCAAGGCATCGACCCTCGGTTCTATAAGCCCCGATCTCAAGGATTCGGGGCTTTCCGTGCCGGGAGCTCCTGAAGTTTCGGGAAGGGCACCAAGAAAGAGGATTTGACATGATGATTATATTAATACAGAAAAGTACATGAAAAACAAAAACAAAAAGGGCAAAAAATGGTGGTGATACACATAGTGGTCACCTAAGTCTCACTAAAAGCGATAATTAGCAGCAGTAAATTATATAGAAGCAAGGGGCACAAAGTGTGCCGGGGTAGGGCCAGAGAGGGATACGTGGAGGGGAGAGGATCATTGTGTCAGGCATTCCAGGCATTCCAGAAAAAGGAGGGGGGTCAAAAAATCAAAATAATAATAAAATTAAAAATAAAAAATAAATAATTTTGGTAAAAACGGTTTGATTAGTACCCTGATCTCCTTAATCTAATCGGAGTCATATGTGTGTGGGGAAAAATCAAAGTTAGGGTGATGTTGGAAATTAATCAGTTTTCCCTGATGAAAAGCCCTCCAGGAAAGGGCGGAAGCTTTGAGCTTCATTGAGTCCTGGTGGGACTGTCGCTTTAAGTCTGGTTATCCAGCGCATTTCTAACTGCAGGAGGATCTTATTCCAATCACCTCCTCGTAATGGAATATGGATCCTATCGAGGGCCATAAAATTGACCTTTGGCATTTTGTAATTGTGGTGGTTTTTAACGTGTCTGCCAAGTGGAACGTAAAAATTGCCAAGATGCATAGTTTGTAAATGTTGGTTAACACGTTTCCCAAATTCTTGTCGGGTTTTCCCGATGTAGAAAGCCCCGCACTCGCAGGTCATGATGTAGACCACACCTCTGGTCTTGCAGTTGCAAAAATGATTCGGTCTGAAAACATCTCCATTCGGTAGGGTGGTATCTATCGTTTGGCGGATTACATAGCATTGGGCGCAACTCCCACATGGGAAGGTCCCCTTTGTTTTACATGGGTCTTTTCTGGACCCTTCTTTGTGTTCACTGTGAACCAGTTTTTGTTGTAGCGATCCTGCCTTCCTAAAGGTGATGGGGGGGTGTTTTGGTATCAGTTTAGAGATGTTTGGTTCCTCGGTGAGAATGGACCAATGTTTTGTGAGAATGTTTTTTATTAGTTTGTGTTCGTTAGTAAATCGGATAATGATCCGAGTGGTGGGTTCTTGAGTCGTGGGTTCTTTGTTTTTAAAGAGAAGTGTTTCTCTGTTAGTCAGATTGGCACGGTTAAAGGCCTTTCTGAGTGAGGTCTTGGTATAACCTCTCTGAAGCAGTCTAGTTGTTAAAGCATTAGCTTCTAGTTGAAACTTGGTTTGATCTGAACAGTTTCTTTTTAATCGTAGGTACTGGCTGTAAGGTATCGATTTGATAAGTGGTTGTGGGTGGAAGCTGGAAGCGTGTAAAATGGAGTTTCCTGCTGTATCCTTTCTGAATAGGGTCGTGGATATTTTGCCAGTTGGTTCTTTATATATGAGAGTATCCAAGAAGGAAATCTGGTACTTGTTGTATGTCATCGTAAAGAACATATTATGTTCATTGGTATTCATTTTAAGAAGTAAATCGGGTATCATGTTTTCTGGTCCGTTCCATACAATCAGTATGTCGTCAATATACCTTTGCCAAAGAAGGATTTTCTCCGAGTAGATGTTGTTCTCTTCTTTTGATAAAAAGTCCTGTTCCCATGATCCTAAAAAGATGTTTGCATAGGAGGGGGCGCAGCTAGTCCCCATTGCTACTCCACAAATTTGGAGGTAGTAATTACCTCCAAATGTGAAGACATTATGGTTCAAGATGAATTCTAGCATTTCGACAATAAAATTGTTGAATTTTAGGTCATGTTCGCTGTGGCTGCGTAAAATATTTTGAACTATATTTAGGCCTTTGGTGTGTGGGATATTATTATATAAAGACTCGACATCAACGGTAATCAGGTATGAGTCTTCAGGTATTGTAGTGTCATTCAGGATTCTCAGAAGATGGAGAGTGTCTTGGGTATATGAGGGTAATTCTTGAACGTGTGGACGTAGATGTCTGTCTATTACCTTACTTATGGATTCTGTGATGCTGCCGTTGCCGGAGATAATGGGTCGTCCGGGGGGTTTTTGTGGGTTTTTGTGGATTTTTGGTAGTGCATATAGTGTCGGGGTTTTAGGATGTGTGGTCCTGATAAATTCCCACAATGTTTGGGTAATGATGCCTTGGTTGAATGCCTTATCTACTTTAGAGTAGAAGATTTCGTCATAGGTTTTCGTCATTATAGGGAGAATTTGTTTATAACATTGTTTGTTGGCAAGTATGTTAAGGCACATAGTTTTATAATTTTCATTATCCATAATTACTACATTACCACCCTTGTCTGAGGGTTTTATAGTGATGTTGGCATTGTCTTTTAATTCTTGTAGGGCTTGCCTTTGTTTGTTGGTGAGGTTGGAGGTCTGTCTTTTCTTTTTCAACTGTTCAATCTCTTTGGTGGTTTGTCTCACAAATAATGCGATAGCGGGATTAGTGTTGAGGGGTGGAAACTTGCTTGATTTCTTTTTGAAGGATGGTGTATTGGATGTTTCTGTTTCTTCTTCATTGTCACTATCATGCATTAGGTCAGATTCGGTTAGGTCGTCCCATTCATCAAGATCGCTTTCTTGAAGAAGCAAATTGAGGTCTCGAATGGCTCTAAATTCGGCCGCGGTTAATTTAGTTGTTTTCTGTGTAGGTTGTGGTTGTTTTTGGTAGAAGCTTTTAAATAATAAGTTCCTCGCAAAAAGATGAATATCCTTGATGGTTTCAAAGGTATCGGTACTGGTGGTTGGGCAAAAAGAGAGCCCTAAGGATAGGACCTCCTTTTGTTCATCTGAGAGTGTATATGATGACAGATTGAATTATCGTTTTTCCCTGGCTTCCTCCAGTTTTTTCTCTGATTGGTTCAGTTTCTTTGGAGGTTTTGTGTTTGGTTTCCCTAAAAAAACCTGTTGTTTTTGTTGTTGTTGTTGTTGTTCCACTTGGGATCTGGTAAAGATAGGATGAGATCTCACGGGTTGATTCGTGTCTGTTGACTGAGTTGCTGGCTCATCTTGTATGTTGATGGTATCTTGGGGGTCTGTAGTTCTCTGATTCTCATTATCCGTTCTATATGGCTGTTCTGTTTGTTTGTATTGTTCTCTTCTCCTTCCTTTGTTTTGTTCAGAACCAGAGGCATATGAGGATGAGTCAGATGAATAGTATGGTTGTCCTGTTCTGTTTTGAGGTTTACCGTATTGTGTTCTTCGATTTTGTCGTTGGTTGGCCCATTTGTAGGCCCTTCCTTGTGCAAAGGCATTTTTATCCCGCCAATACTTTCTTTCTTTTTTCCTTAATATTTCTTTGCCAAACTCTTCCAAGTGGGATTTGAGTTTGTTTTCTTGTTCGCTGTAGAGTTGTTCTTTCTTGAGGGGGGCCAGTTGTTCATATAGTTTCTTAATATCGTTGTCCAGTGTTTTAATTTGTCTTAAATATTCTTCTTGTAGAAGAATCATCAGGTTACGAGAACATTCATTGAGTTGGTCTTCCCATTCTTTTTTCATTTGAACTGTTATGTTGTCCATGGTGGGAAAAATTTGGATCCTTAGGCCGACGGGATTGATTTTCTCACTTATGTAGCGTTCAAAAGTTTTTATATGCCAATGTAAGGCTGATTTTCTCTCCAGATGTTTTTGGAGAGATCTGAATAATGCTAGAATGTCTGAAGCAGTTTGCTCCTTGTTTTGAAACTTGTCTGGATGCCGGACATGAGACTCTCCCACTCGTCTCCAATCAGGTCCCCCACATTCCTTGCTTCTTCTTCAGTCATCCTTGATTTGTAAGGGAAGGATGAATTAAACCGGGTGTAGGGGGGCCCTTCTTAAATTGTGGTGGAAACCACAATGAGGGTCGTCCTGTCCGGGAAGAAGTGGGTTATGATGCTCTGCTGGTCAGCAATCAAAAAATAGTATTTGGGGCTGTTTTAAGATAGTATTCCAAAGATCCGTGAGGGCGTGGATGTGTTATCCATCCGGGGTATTCGTTGAAAGATAGAGGTTGTGGATCTTATATTGGAAGTTAGTTAGTAGTTTTCTGCCACCATCCCAACAATTTATGTGTAGTTTGTGGTGCCTCAAGTCAGGTGGGGGGATTTTATGGGCAGGAGTAAGGATATAGAAAAATAATAATATATAATATAATATATTTATTGAATTATAGAGGGGGGGGAGAGAAAAGCACAAATTATATACAACATTGGAGTGTGAATGGGTAGAGGCCCATTGAGTGCTAGTGAAGAAAAGGTAGAGTGTGTTTACACGTGAAAATTATGTGACTTCATGTTTTTGAAAACAGGACAATCCTGCACTGTTGATCCCTATAGGATAGGGAATGGTTCAGAGCGGGTGTCCGATCGGTAATCCGACGCGTTTCGGCCAGGATTCGGCCTTTATCAAGGTTGTATCACCGATTCTATAATTATTGAGATATAATGTGTAAGTAGCTCAGTAGCACTACATATATATATATACAAAAGAATTTTTCTTAATAAGCATTTTACATACACTTTTGTATCCGATTTCTTGTGAGTGTGTCTTCCCGAGATTTTCTTCAGGTGCTGCAGGAACTATATGCTGTGTGGGATAGACGGATAATTTGAGTATATGGGCTGGAGAAAATAACCAAATGGAGAGTAGTGATTTTAGTAAATGGTTTTATTTACTTGGGATCTGAGAATTCAAATCAAAGTCCAGAGAAGGGTCCAGGATATATCTAGCAGTGGGACCAATCTGAAAAGATATCAATTTGTTGTAGGTTTTTTGGTTTTGTGCCAGTCCGCATGTGTGGTGCTTTAACATAAGAATTGGTGACTTCCAACAAGGAAAAAGAAACGGCTGCAAAAGCCGTTGGTTCTGAGGAGGAGATAGGTTCAAGGAGAATCTTCTCCTCCAAAGAAAAACTTACAGTTTTGTAGGGTAGTAAGGGTTAAAGACGTCCGTCCGCAGCATAAAAGTCTCCAGGATGCTTCCTCTCCCTCGGTTGGAGAGAGACTGGAGTTCCTGGAGCGTTCCCCGGCCTTAAATAGGCTGTCACGCATGCGCATAGGCGCTGTGTGAAGCCTTGTGACAGCAACCGTGCACGGTCAGTGGCGCGCCTGCGTGTATGACGCGGCGCATCCCTTGACGCCCTCCGGTCGTGACACTTGGGCCGCCGACACGGAGGAAGAAACCGAATGATCCTGTGGGGATCTGGGAGGATACCAAGGCATCGACCCTCGGTTCTATAAGCCCCGATCTCAAGGATTCGGGGCTTTCCGTGCCGGGAGCTCCTGAAGTTTCGGGAAGGGCACCAAGAAAGAGGATTTGACATGATGATTATATTAATACAGAAAAGTACATGAAAAACAAAAACAAAAAGGGCAAAAAATGGTGGTGATACACATAGTGGTCACCTAAGTCTCACTAAAAGCGATAATTAGCAGCAGTAAATTATATAGAAGCAAGGGGCACAAAGTGTGCCGGGGTAGGGCCAGAGAGGGATACGTGGAGGGGAGAGGATCATTGTGTCAGGCATTCCAGGCATTCCAGAAAAAGGAGGGGGGTCAAAAAATCAAAATAATAATAAAATTAAAAATAAAAAATAATAATTTTGGTAAAAACGGTTTGATTAGTACCCTGATCTCCTTAATCTAATCGGAGTCATATGTGTGTGGGGAAAAATCAAAGTTAGGGTGATGTTGGAAATTAATCAGTTTTCCCTGATGAAAAGCCCTCCAGGAAAGGGCGGAAGCTTTGAGCTTCATTGAGTCCTGGTGGGACTGTCGCTTTAAGTCTGGTTATCCAGCGCATTTCTAACTGCAGGAGGATCTTATTCCAATCACCTCCTCGTAATGGAATATGGATCCTATCGAGGGCCATAAAATTGACCTTTGGCATTTTGTAATTGTGGTGGTTTTTAACGTGTCTGCCAAGTGGAACGTAAAAATTGCCAAGATGCATAGTTTGTAAATGTTGGTTAACACGTTTCCCAAATTCTTGTCGGGTTTTCCCGATGTAGAAAGCCCCGCACTCGCAGGTCATGATGTAGACCACACCTCTGGTCTTGCAGTTGCAAAAATGATTCGGTCTGAAAACATCTCCATTCGGTAGGGTGGTATCTATCGTTTGGCGGATTACATAGCATTGGGCGCAACTCCCACATGGGAAGGTCCCCTTTGTTTTACATGGGTCTTTTCTGGACCCTTCTTTGTGTTCACTGTGAACCAGTTTTTGTTGTAGCGATCCTGCCTTCCTAAAGGTGATGGGGGGGTGTTTTGGTATCAGTTTAGAGATGTTTGGTTCCTCGGTGAGAATGGACCAATGTTTTGTGAGAATGTTTTTTATTAGTTTGTGTTCGTTAGTAAATCGGATAATGATCCGAGTGGTGGGTTCTTGAGTCGTGGGTTCTTTGTTTTTAAAGAGAAGTGTTTCTCTGTTAGTCAGATTGGCACGGTTAAAGGCCTTTCTGAGTGAGGTCTTGGTATAACCTCTCTGAAGCAGTCTAGTTGTTAAAGCATTAGCTTCTAGTTGAAACTTGGTTTGATCTGAACAGTTTCTTTTTAATCGTAGGTACTGGCTGTAAGGTATCGATTTGATAAGTGGTTGTGGGTGGAAGCTGGAAGCGTGTAAAATGGAGTTTCCTGCTGTATCCTTTCTGAATAGGGTCGTGGATATTTTGCCAGTTGGTTCTTTATATATGAGAGTATCCAAGAAGGAAATCTGGTACTTGTTGTATGTCATCGTAAAGAACATATTATGTTCATTGGTATTCATTTTAAGAAGTAAATCGGGTATCATGTTTTCTGGTCCGTTCCATACAATCAGTATGTCGTCAATATACCTTTGCCAAAGAAGGATTTTCTCCGAGTAGATGTTGTTCTCTTCTTTTGATAAAAAGTCCTGTTCCCATGATCCTAAAAAGATGTTTGCATAGGAGGGGGCGCAGCTAGTCCCCATTGCTACTCCACAAATTTGGAGGTAGTAATTACCTCCAAATGTGAAGACATTATGGTTCAAGATGAATTCTAGCATTTCGACAATAAAATTGTTGAATTTTAGGTCATGTTCGCTGTGGCTGCGTAAAATATTTTGAACTATATTTAGGCCTTTGGTGTGTGGGATATTATTATATAAAGACTCGACATCAACGGTAATCAGGTATGAGTCTTCAGGTATTGTAGTGTCATTCAGGATTCTCAGAAGATGGAGAGTGTCTTGGGTATATGAGGGTAATTCTTGAACGTGTGGACGTAGATGTCTGTCTATTACCTTACTTATGGATTCTGTGATGCTGCCGTTGCCGGAGATAATGGGTCGTCCGGGGGGTTTTTGTGGGTTTTTGTGGATTTTTGGTAGTGCATATAGTGTCGGGGTTTTAGGATGTGTGGTCCTGATAAATTCCCACAATGTTTGGGTAATGATGCCTTGGTTGAATGCCTTATCTACTTTAGAGTAGAAGATTTCGTCATAGGTTTTCGTCATTATAGGGAGAATTTGTTTATAACATTGTTTGTTGGCAAGTATGTTAAGGCACATAGTTTTATAATTTTCATTATCCATAATTACTACATTACCACCCTTGTCTGAGGGTTTTATAGTGATGTTGGCATTGTCTTTTAATTCTTGTAGGGCTTGCCTTTGTTTGTTGGTGAGGTTGGAGGTCTGTCTTTTCTTTTTCAACTGTTCAATCTCTTTGGTGGTTTGTCTCACAAATAATGCGATAGCGGGATTAGTGTTGAGGGGTGGAAACTTGCTTGATTTCTTTTTGAAGGATGGTGTATTGGATGTTTCTGTTTCTTCTTCATTGTCACTATCATGCATTAGGTCAGATTCGGTTAGGTCGTCCCATTCATCAAGATCGCTTTCTTGAAGAAGCAAATTGAGGTCTCGAATGGCTCTAAATTCGGCCGCGGTTAATTTAGTTGTTTTCTGTGTAGGTTGTGGTTGTTTTTGGTAGAAGCTTTTAAATAATAAGTTCCTCGCAAAAAGATGAATATCCTTGATGGTTTCAAAGGTATCGGTACTGGTGGTTGGGCAAAAAGAGAGCCCTAAGGATAGGACCTCCTTTTGTTCATCTGAGAGTGTATATGATGACAGATTGAATTATCGTTTTTCCCTGGCTTCCTCCAGTTTTTTCTCTGATTGGTTCAGTTTCTTTGGAGGTTTTGTGTTTGGTTTCCCTAAAAAAACCTGTTGTTTTTGTTGTTGTTGTTGTTGTTCCACTTGGGATCTGGTAAAGATAGGATGAGATCTCACGGGTTGATTCGTGTCTGTTGACTGAGTTGCTGGCTCATCTTGTATGTTGATGGTATCTTGGGGGTCTGTAGTTCTCTGATTCTCATTATCCGTTCTATATGGCTGTTCTGTTTGTTTGTATTGTTCTCTTCTCCTTCCTTTGTTTTGTTCAGAACCAGAGGCATATGAGGATGAGTCAGATGAATAGTATGGTTGTCCTGTTCTGTTTTGAGGTTTACCGTATTGTGTTCTTCGATTTTGTCGTTGGTTGGCCCATTTGTAGGCCCTTCCTTGTGCAAAGGCATTTTTATCCCGCCAATACTTTCTTTCTTTTTTCCTTAATATTTCTTTGCCAAACTCTTCCAAGTGGGATTTGAGTTTGTTTTCTTGTTCGCTGTAGAGTTGTTCTTTCTTGAGGGGGGCCAGTTGTTCATATAGTTTCTTAATATCGTTGTCCAGTGTTTTAATTTGTCTTAAATATTCTTCTTGTAGAAGAATCATCAGGTTACGAGAACATTCATTGAGTTGGTCTTCCCATTCTTTTTTCATTTGAACTGTTATGTTGTCCATGGTGGGAAAAATTTGGATCCTTAGGCCGACGGGATTGATTTTCTCACTTATGTAGCGTTCAAAAGTTTTTATATGCCAATGTAAGGCTGATTTTCTCTCCAGATGTTTTTGGAGAGATCTGAATAATGCTAGAATGTCTGAAGCAGTTTGCTCCTTGTTTTTGAAACTTGTCTGGATGCCGGACATGAGACTCTCCCACTCGTCTCCAATCAGGTCCCCCACATTCCTTGCTTCTTCTTCAGTCATCCTTGATTTGTAAGGGAAGGATGAATTAAACCGGGTGTAGGGGGGCCCTTCTTAAATTGTGGTGGAAACCACAATGAGGGTCGTCCTGTCCGGGAAGAAGTGGGTTATGATGCTCTGCTGGTCAGCAATCAAAAAATAGTATTTGGGGCTGTTTTAAGATAGTATTCCAAAGATCCGTGAGGGCGTGGATGTGTTATCCATCCGGGGTATTCGTTGAAAGATAGAGGTTGTGGATCTTATATTGGAAGTTAGTTAGTAGTTTTCTGCCACCATCCCAACAATTTATGTGTAGTTTGTGGTGCCTCAAGTCAGGTGGGGGGATTTTATGGGCAGGAGTAAGGATATAGAAAAATAATAATATATAATATAATATATTTATTGAATTATAGAGGGGGGGGAGAGAAAAGCACAAATTATATACAACATTGGAGTGTGAATGGGTAGAGGCCCATTGAGTGCTAGTGAAGAAAAGGTAGAGTGTGTTTACACGTGAAAATTATGTGACTTCATGTTTTTGAAAACAGGACAATCCTGCACTGTTGATCCCTATAGGATAGGGAATGGTTCAGAGCGGGTGTCCGATCGGTAATCCGACGCGTTTCGGCCAGGATTCGGCCTTTATCAAGGTTGTATCACCGATTCTATAATTATTGAGATATAATGTGTAAGTAGCTCAGTAGCACTACATATATATATATACAAAAGAATTTTTCTTAATAAGCATTTTACATACACTTTTGTATCCGATTTCTTGTGAGTGTGTCTTCCCGAGATTTTCTTCAGGTGCTGCAGGAACTATATGCTGTGTGGGATAGACGGATAATTTGAGTATATGGGCTGGAGAAAATAACCAAATGGAGAGTAGTGATTTTAGTAAATGGTTTTATTTACTTGGGATCTGAGAATTCAAATCAAAGTCCAGAGAAGGGTCCAGGATATATCTAGCAGTGGGACCAATCTGAAAAGATATCAATTTGTTGTAGGTTTTTTGGTTTTGTGCCAGTCCGCATGTGTGGTGCTTTAACATAAGAATTGGTGACTTCCAACAAGGAAAAAGAAACGGCTGCAAAAGCCGTTGGTTCTGAGGAGGAGATAGGTTCAAGGAGAATCTTCTCCTCCAAAGAAAAACTTACAGTTTTGTAGGGTAGTAAGGGTTAAAGACGTCCGTCCGCAGCATAAAAGTCTCCAGGATGCTTCCTCTCCCTCGGTTGGAGAGAGACTGGAGTTCCTGGAGCGTTCCCCGGCCTTAAATAGGCTGTCACGCATGCGCATAGGCGCTGTGTGAAGCCTTGTGACAGCAACCGTGCACGGTCAGTGGCGCGCCTGCGTGTATGACGCGGCGCATCCCTTGACGCCCTCCGGTCGTGACACTTGGGCCGCCGACACGGAGGAAGAAACCGAATGATCCTGTGGGGATCTGGGAGGATACCAAGGCATCGACCCTCGGTTCTATAAGCCCCGATCTCAAGGATTCGGGGCTTTCCGTGCCGGGAGCTCCTGAAGTTTCGGGAAGGGCACCAAGAAAGAGGATTTGACATGATGATTATATTAATACAGAAAAGTACATGAAAAACAAAAACAAAAAGGGCAAAAAATGGTGGTGATACACATAGTGGTCACCTAAGTCTCACTAAAAGCGATAATTAGCAGCAGTAAATTATATAGAAGCAAGGGGCACAAAGTGTGCCGGGGTAGGGCCAGAGAGGGATACGTGGAGGGGAGAGGATCATTGTGTCAGGCATTCCAGGCATTCCAGAAAAAGGAGGGGGGTCAAAAAATCAAAATAATAATAAAATAAAAAATAAAAAATAATAATTTTGGTAAAAACGGTTTGATTAGTACCCTGATCTCCTTAATCTAATCGGAGTCATATGTGTGTGGGGAAAAATCAAAGTTAGGGTGATGTTGGAAATTAATCAGTTTTCCCTGATGAAAAGCCCTCCAGGAAAGGGCGGAAGCTTTGAGCTTCATTGAGTCCTGGTGGGACTGTCGCTTTAAGTCTGGTTATCCAGCGCATTTCTAACTGCAGGAGGATCTTATTCCAATCACCTCCTCGTAATGGAATATGGATCCTATCGAGGGCCATAAAATTGACCTTTGGCATTTTGTAATTGTGGTGGTTTTTAACGTGTCTGCCAAGTGGAACGTAAAAATTGCCAAGATGCATAGTTTGTAAATGTTGGTTAACACGTTTCCCAAATTCTTGTCGGGTTTTCCCGATGTAGAAAGCCCCGCACTCGCAGGTCATGATGTAGACCACACCTCTGGTCTTGCAGTTGCAAAAATGATTCGGTCTGAAAACATCTCCATTCGGTAGGGTGGTATCTATCGTTTGGCGGATTACATAGCATTGGGCGCAACTCCCACATGGGAAGGTCCCCTTTGTTTTACATGGGTCTTTTCTGGACCCTTCTTTGTGTTCACTGTGAACCAGTTTTTGTTGTAGCGATCCTGCCTTCCTAAAGGTGATGGGGGGGTGTTTTGGTATCAGTTTAGAGATGTTTGGTTCCTCGGTGAGAATGGACCAATGTTTTGTGAGAATGTTTTTTATTAGTTTGTGTTCGTTAGTAAATCGGATAATGATCCGAGTGGTGGGTTCTTGAGTCGTGGGTTCTTTGTTTTTAAAGAGAAGTGTTTCTCTGTTAGTCAGATTGGCACGGTTAAAGGCCTTTCTGAGTGAGGTCTTGGTATAACCTCTCTGAAGCAGTCTAGTTGTTAAAGCATTAGCTTCTAGTTGAAACTTGGTTTGATCTGAACAGTTTCTTTTTAATCGTAGGTACTGGCTGTAAGGTATCGATTTGATAAGTGGTTGTGGGTGGAAGCTGGAAGCGTGTAAAATGGAGTTTCCTGCTGTATCCTTTCTGAATAGGGTCGTGGATATTTTGCCAGTTGGTTCTTTATATATGAGAGTATCCAAGAAGGAAATCTGGTACTTGTTGTATGTCATCGTAAAGAACATATTATGTTCATTGGTATTCATTTTAAGAAGTAAATCGGGTATCATGTTTTCTGGTCCGTTCCATACAATCAGTATGTCGTCAATATACCTTTGCCAAAGAAGGATTTTCTCCGAGTAGATGTTGTTCTCTTCTTTTGATAAAAAGTCCTGTTCCCATGATCCTAAAAAGATGTTTGCATAGGAGGGGGCGCAGCTAGTCCCCATTGCTACTCCACAAATTTGGAGGTAGTAATTACCTCCAAATGTGAAGACATTATGGTTCAAGATGAATTCTAGCATTTCGACAATAAAATTGTTGAATTTTAGGTCATGTTCGCTGTGGCTGCGTAAAATATTTTGAACTATATTTAGGCCTTTGGTGTGTGGGATATTATTATATAAAGACTCGACATCAACGGTAATCAGGTATGAGTCTTCAGGTATTGTAGTGTCATTCAGGATTCTCAGAAGATGGAGAGTGTCTTGGGTATATGAGGGTAATTCTTGAACGTGTGGACGTAGATGTCTGTCTATTACCTTACTTATGGATTCTGTGATGCTGCCGTTGCCGGAGATAATGGGTCGTCCGGGGGGTTTTTGTGGGTTTTTGTGGATTTTTGGTAGTGCATATAGTGTCGGGGTTTTAGGATGTGTGGTCCTGATAAATTCCCACAATGTTTGGGTAATGATGCCTTGGTTGAATGCCTTATCTACTTTAGAGTAGAAGATTTCGTCATAGGTTTTCGTCATTATAGGGAGAATTTGTTTATAACATTGTTTGTTGGCAAGTATGTTAAGGCACATAGTTTTATAATTTTCATTATCCATAATTACTACATTACCACCCTTGTCTGAGGGTTTTATAGTGATGTTGGCATTGTCTTTTAATTCTTGTAGGGCTTGCCTTTGTTTGTTGGTGAGGTTGGAGGTCTGTCTTTTCTTTTTCAACTGTTCAATCTCTTTGGTGGTTTGTCTCACAAATAATGCGATAGCGGGATTAGTGTTGAGGGGTGGAAACTTGCTTGATTTCTTTTTGAAGGATGGTGTATTGGATGTTTCTGTTTCTTCTTCATTGTCACTATCATGCATTAGGTCAGATTCGGTTAGGTCGTCCCATTCATCAAGATCGCTTTCTTGAAGAAGCAAATTGAGGTCTCGAATGGCTCTAAATTCGGCCGCGGTTAATTTAGTTGTTTTCTGTGTAGGTTGTGGTTGTTTTTGGTAGAAGCTTTTAAATAATAAGTTCCTCGCAAAAAGATGAATATCCTTGATGGTTTCAAAGGTATCGGTACTGGTGGTTGGGCAAAAAGAGAGCCCTAAGGATAGGACCTCCTTTTGTTCATCTGAGAGTGTATATGATGACAGATTGATTATCGTTTTTCCCTGGCTTCCTCCAGTTTTTTCTCTGATTGGTTCAGTTTCTTTGGAGGTTTTGTGTTTGGTTTCCCTAAAAAAACCTGTTGTTTTTGTTGTTGTTGTTGTTGTTCCACTTGGGATCTGGTAAAGATAGGATGAGATCTCACGGGTTGATTCGTGTCTGTTGACTGAGTTGCTGGCTCATCTTGTATGTTGATGGTATCTTGGGGGTCTGTAGTTCTCTGATTCTCATTATCCGTTCTATATGGCTGTTCTGTTTGTTTGTATTGTTCTCTTCTCCTTCCTTTGTTTTGTTCAGAACCAGAGGCATATGAGGATGAGTCAGATGAATAGTATGGTTGTCCTGTTCTGTTTTGAGGTTTACCGTATTGTGTTCTTCGATTTTGTCGTTGGTTGGCCCATTTGTAGGCCCTTCCTTGTGCAAAGGCATTTTTATCCCGCCAATACTTTCTTTCTTTTTTCCTTAATATTTCTTTGCCAAACTCTTCCAAGTGGGATTTGAGTTTGTTTTCTTGTTCGCTGTAGAGTTGTTCTTTCTTGAGGGGGGCCAGTTGTTCATATAGTTTCTTAATATCGTTGTCCAGTGTTTTAATTTGTCTTAAATATTCTTCTTGTAGAAGAATCATCAGGTTACGAGAACATTCATTGAGTTGGTCTTCCCATTCTTTTTTCATTTGAACTGTTATGTTGTCCATGGTGGGAAAAATTTGGATCCTTAGGCCGACGGGATTGATTTTCTCACTTATGTAGCGTTCAAAAGTTTTTATATGCCAATGTAAGGCTGATTTTCTCTCCAGATGTTTTTGGAGAGATCTGAATAATGCTAGAATGTCTGAAGCAGTTTGCTCCTTGTTTTTGAAACTTGTCTGGATGCCGGACATGAGACTCTCCCACTCGTCTCCAATCAGGTCCCCCACATTCCTTGCTTCTTCTTCAGTCATCCTTGATTTGTAAGGGAAGGATGAATTAAACCGGGTGTAGGGGGGCCCTTCTTAAATTGTGGTGGAAACCACAATGAGGGTCGTCCTGTCCGGGAAGAAGTGGGTTATGATGCTCTGCTGGTCAGCAATCAAAAAATAGTATTTGGGGCTGTTTTAAGATAGTATTCCAAAGATCCGTGAGGGCGTGGATGTGTTATCCATCCGGGGTATTCGTTGAAAGATAGAGGTTGTGGATCTTATATTGGAAGTTAGTTAGTAGTTTTCTGCCACCATCCCAACAATTTATGTGTAGTTTGTGGTGCCTCAAGTCAGGTGGGGGGATTTTATGGGCAGGAGTAAGGATATAGAAAAATAATAATATATAATATAATATATTTATTGAATTATAGAGGGGGGGGGAGAGAAAAGCACAAATTATATACAACATTGGAGTGTGAATGGGTAGAGGCCCATTGAGTGCTAGTGAAGAAAAGGTAGAGTGTGTTTACACGTGAAAATTATGTGACTTCATGTTTTTGAAAACAGGACAATCCTGCACTGTTGATCCCTATAGGATAGGGAATGGTTCAGAGCGGGTGTCCGATCGGTAATCCGACGCGTTTCGGCCAGGATTCGGCCTTTATCAAGGTTGTATCACCGATTCTATAATTATTGAGATATAATGTGTAAGTAGCTCAGTAGCACTACATATATATATATACAAAAGAATTTTTCTTAATAAGCATTTTACATACACTTTTGTATCCGATTTCTTGTGAGTGTGTCTTCCCGAGATTTTCTTCAGGTGCTGCAGGAACTATATGCTGTGTGGGATAGACGGATAATTTGAGTATATGGGCTGGAGAAAATAACCAAATGGAGAGTAGTGATTTTAGTAAATGGTTTTATTTACTTGGGATCTGAGAATTCAAATCAAAGTCCAGAGAAGGGTCCAGGATATATCTAGCAGTGGGACCAATCTGAAAAGATATCAATTTGTTGTAGGTTTTTTGGTTTTGTGCCAGTCCGCATGTGTGGTGCTTTAACATAAGAATTGGTGACTTCCAACAAGGAAAAAGAAACGGCTGCAAAAGCCGTTGGTTCTGAGGAGGAGATAGGTTCAAGGAGAATCTTCTCCTCCAAAGAAAAACTTACAGTTTTGTAGGGTAGTAAGGGTTAAAGACGTCCGTCCGCAGCATAAAAGTCTCCAGGATGCTTCCTCTCCCTCGGTTGGAGAGAGACTGGAGTTCCTGGAGCGTTCCCCGGCCTTAAATAGGCTGTCACGCATGCGCATAGGCGCTGTGTGAAGCCTTGTGACAGCAACCGTGCACGGTCAGTGGCGCGCCTGCGTGTATGACGCGGCGCATCCCTTGACGCCCTCCGGTCGTGACACTTGGGCCGCCGACACGGAGGAAGAAACCGAATGATCCTGTGGGGATCTGGGAGGATACCAAGGCATCGACCCTCGGTTCTATAAGCCCCGATCTCAAGGATTCGGGGCTTTCCGTGCCGGGAGCTCCTGAAGTTTCGGGAAGGGCACCAAGAAAGAGGATTTGACATGATGATTATATTAATACAGAAAAGTACATGAAAAACAAAAACAAAAAGGGCAAAAAATGGTGGTGATACACATAGTGGTCACCTAAGTCTCACTAAAAGCGATAATTAGCAGCAGTAAATTATATAGAAGCAAGGGGCACAAAGTGTGCCGGGGTAGGGCCAGAGAGGGATACGTGGAGGGGAGAGGATCATTGTGTCAGGCATTCCAGGCATTCCAGAAAAAGGAGGGGGGTCAAAAAATCAAAATAATAATAAAATTAAAAATAAAAAATAATAATTTTGGTAAAAACGGTTTGATTAGTACCCTGATCTCCTTAATCTAATCGGAGTCATATGTGTGTGGGGAAAAATCAAAGTTAGGGTGATGTTGGAAATTAATCAGTTTTCCCTGATGAAAAGCCCTCCAGGAAAGGGCGGAAGCTTTGAGCTTCATTGAGTCCTGGTGGGACTGTCGCTTTAAGTCTGGTTATCCAGCGCATTTCTAACTGCAGGAGGATCTTATTCCAATCACCTCCTCGTAATGGAATATGGATCCTATCGAGGGCCATAAAATTGACCTTTGGCATTTTGTAATTGTGGTGGTTTTTAACGTGTCTGCCAAGTGGAACGTAAAAATTGCCAAGATGCATAGTTTGTAAATGTTGGTTAACACGTTTCCCAAATTCTTGTCGGGTTTTCCCGATGTAGAAAGCCCCGCACTCGCAGGTCATGATGTAGACCACACCTCTGGTCTTGCAGTTGCAAAAATGATTCGGTCTGAAAACATCTCCATTCGGTAGGGTGGTATCTATCGTTTGGCGGATTACATAGCATTGGGCGCAACTCCCACATGGGAAGGTCCCCTTTGTTTTACATGGGTCTTTTCTGGACCCTTCTTTGTGTTCACTGTGAACCAGTTTTTGTTGTAGCGATCCTGCCTTCCTAAAGGTGATGGGGGGGTGTTTTGGTATCAGTTTAGAGATGTTTGGTTCCTCGGTGAGAATGGACCAATGTTTTGTGAGAATGTTTTTTATTAGTTTGTGTTCGTTAGTAAATCGGATAATGATCCGAGTGGTGGGTTCTTGAGTCGTGGGTTCTTTGTTTTTAAAGAGAAGTGTTTCTCTGTTAGTCAGATTGGCACGGTTA